>NC_054377.1:154228793-154541293 GCF_017654675.1 Xenopus laevis | reverse complement strand
CTACATCCCGAAGAGTCGAAGCCCTGAAGAATCAAAGTCCCAAAGTGTCAAAGTCCCAAAGAGTCAAAGTCCCGAAGAGTCAAAGTCCTGAATAGACGAAGTCCTGGAGTCAAAGTACCGAAGAGTTGAAGTGCAGAAGAGCAGAAGTCCTAAATAGTTAAAGCCCTGCCGAGTCGAAGTCTCAAAGAGCCGATGTCCCGAAGAGTCAAAGTCCTGAATAGTTGAAGTCCTGGAGCCGAAGTCCAGAAGAGTCAAAATAGCAAAGAGTCAAAGCCCCGAAGAGTCGATGCCCCGAAGAGTCAAAGTCCCAAAGAGTCAAAGTCCTGAATAGTCGAATTCCTGGAGTCGAAGTCCCAAAGAGCTGAAGTCCCAAAAAGTCAAAGTCCCGAAGAGTCAAAGTCCTGAATAGTCGAAGTCCTGGAGTCGAAGTCGAGAAGAGTCGACATCCCGAAGAGTCGGAGCCCTGAAGAGTCAAAGTCCCAAAGAGTCAAAGTTCTGAAGAGTTGAAGTGCAGAAGAGCAGAAGTCCCAAATAGTTAAAGCCCTGAAGTGTCGAAGTCTCAAAGAGCCGATGTCCCGAAGAGTCAAAGTCCTGAATAGTCGAAGTCCTGGAGCCGCAGTCCCGAAGAGTCGAAATTGCGAAGAATCAAAGCTCCGAAGAGTCGATTGTCAGGGAGCCGGGAGCTCCCTCCAGGGAGGTAGTCAGGATCAAGGAGGAAGCCCTCTAGTGGGAGCAAGGTCGCGGTATCCGAAGGGTTAAGCAGAATCAGTAGTAGTGGTCACAGGCAGGAGTTAACGAGGGCAGGCAGATCAGATGCAAAAGTCCAAAGTCCAGGCAGAGTTCAATAACACAGGCAGGTAATAGGAATCACAAACAGGAACCCAGGATTAATGGCAGCAAATCCTATTCTTGGGCGCCGTCACAGTGTTTTGGGCGCCCTTTTATGACGAGATCCCGGCACCAGTGATGACATCATCATGCAGCGACGCTGCAGCCATGTGTTCAGCATGGGCGCCGCCATCTTGGATCTTCACTGTGACCGCCGGGAATGTAAATAGTGCCGTCGGGTACTTCTGGGTCGGGTACTTCTGGCAGTCCTGACAGTACCCCCTCCCCCACGGGAATGCTCCCTCCCAGGAGCATTCTTCAGGGCCAAAGCCCTTCCACTTGATGAGGTACTGAAGAGAACCCCTGGAGATTCTGGAGTCAAGGATCTTTTCCACCTCATATTCTTGTTGACCATCCACAGAGATAGTAGGAGGGGGAGACTGGTCAACAGAAAAGAGGTTGGAGGTAGCGGGTTTCACCAAGGAGACATGAAACACGTTGGGGATTCGCATCTCAGGGGGAAGCTGAAGTCTGACAGCCACAGGATTGATAATCTCCAAGATGGGAAATGGACACACAAACTTCGGACCCAACTTGGGAGATGGCACCTTCAGACGAATGTTTCGGGAAGAAAGCCAAACTTTATCACCAACCTTGAAAAGAGGAGAGGACCTACGTCTTCGATCAGCGAAGGTCTTGTGCACAAGAGCACTCTTCTCCAAATTAGACTTGGTTGCAGCCCAAATAGCGGACATATGGGCTGCATGGTCATCAGCGGCTGGGACATCAGTCAAAATAATGTCTTGCGGAAAGGCTTGAGGATGTTGGCCATACACAGACATGAATGGAGATCTTCCAGTGGATGAATGACAGGCGTTGTTATGAGCAAATTCCGCCCACGGGAGAAGGTCAGACCAATCATCTTGGCAGAGGGAGACATGATTTCTCAGAAATTGTTCTAAGGCTTGATTCACTCACTCCGCTGCCCCATTCGTTTGGGAATGATAGGCAGAGGAGAATGGGAGAGCAATACCCAAGACCTTACATAAGGAACGCCAAAACTTCCCCGTGAACTGGGAACCTCTGTCAGAGACAATCTCCGCCGGGAAGCCATGCAGGCGGAAAATGAATTGAATAAACAACTGCGACAACTCCACTGCAGATGGAAGCTTCCGTAAAGGGATGAAGTGGGCCATCTTGCTAAAACGATCTATGACGACCCAGATCACGGTGTTCCCACTGGAGGGAGGAAGTTCGACTATGAAGTCCATTGCCAAATGTGTCCAAGGACGAGAGGGGACAGGCAATGGCTGTAGTAACCCGCTAGGGCGAGAATGGCTAGGCTTGAAAGTGGCACAAACGGTACAAGCAGCAACAAAGTTTTTGACATCTTTACGAATAGTCGGCCACCAGACTAGACGCCGTAAAAGTTCTAGAGTCTTAGCAGGACCAGGATGTCCCGCTTGCTTGGAGCTATGAGTCTGTTGCAGAATAGGCAGACGAAGTTCAGGAGGTACGAATGCCATTCCGATAGGAGTATCAGGAGGGGCAGAAGATTGACCAGCCAGAATTTGATCAGCAAATTGAGGGAATAAAGAAGGGATGATCTTGACAGGAGGAATAATTGGCTCTTGTCTTTCAGGAGTACGATCCACCGGAGTGAAACTTCGAGACAGAGCATCGGCTTTCAGATTCTTGGAGCCAGGGCGATAAGTCAAGACAAAGTTAAATCGAGAGAAGAAGAGAGCCCACCTTGCTTGTCTGGGATTCAGCCTCTTGAGAGATTGAATGAACTCAAGATTCTTTTGATCTGTGTAGATCGTGACTGGGATCAAGGAACCTTCAAGAAGGTGACGCCTGTGAGAACGTACGCATGCGTCCTGTTCGGCGCAGGCGCGGGCGGGTTAATGTGCGTCGGCGTCTGACACGGGACGCTGGCGACGGTAGCGGGCGCAGAGGCGCCGGCGACGGTCGCGGGCGCAAGGACGTAGGCGGAAACGCCTGTGATGGACGTGCTGTCGTCAGTTCCGCGACATCAGCGTAGGGACGCCAGTTTGGCGCCAAAGTATCTGTATTTAAACCCAAACCAGACTAAGATGCATTGCCTGGTTATTAGGTTGTTTGAACTGAAACCCTAGCGTCTTGAACTTTTGGATTCCTGATTATCGACCCTTGCCTGTACCCGGATTTGATTACTGCCGCCTGTCTCGACCTTCTTGCCTGTCTCATCGTTTACGAATCTTGCTGCCTGCCTTTTGACCTCGGACCTCCTGACTACGACTTTGCCTAATCCCTTGTACTTCGCTTATCGTCTCACTGGCTACTCTCCACAACCCTGCTCCCTGTTCCACTCCAGGTGGGTAGCGGTTGTGTGAGGCGCTTGTGGGTTCATTATCTTCTGCTCCAGCTCCTTCTACGACTGGATTATACTGGTGAGTCTTGACAGTATAACCAGGCCAGATGGATCCAGCTGAAGGGGCGTCCCCGTTTGCTGTCCTGACTCAACAGCTGTCATCCCTCACGCAAGCTGTCCGGGAGCTGCAAAGTGGTTATACTCAGCTACAGGAGCACATTAGGACCCATCCACCAGCTGTTCTCCCTTCCACGGCTGCTGCAACTCCTCCTGCTCCAACGGAAGTTCAGGTGATCACTTCTGAAATTTCGGAACCTAAGGTGGCCTTTCCAGAAAAATTTGCTGGCGACCGAAAGATGTTTTCGGAACTTCAGGAGCAATTGCAAACTGCTGTTTTCGCTCAAACCGCACACCTATCCTAATGAGCAGACCCGGGTCGGGACGTGGGCCTTTCGTCTTATGGATCATCACAGTCCTGTATTGGCCACAGTAGACTCCTTCTTCGATGCTATGGCAGTTCTTTTTGACGATCCTCACAGAGCCACTACTGCTGAAGCCTCCCTGCGTGCCCTGAAGCAAGGTAGCCGCCCAGCGGAAGACTACACCCTGGAATTCCGGCAATGGGCAGATGACACGGAATGGAACCCGGCAGCACTTAAAAATCAATATCGTTTCGGACTTTCTTCTGAATTAAAAAATGAATTAGCCCGTACTGGCATTCCTGACAGTTTGGAGGATCTCATCTCTCTTTCCATCCAGCTGGATC
Source organism: Xenopus laevis (assembly GCF_017654675.1). Classification (NCBI taxonomy): domain Eukaryota; kingdom Metazoa; phylum Chordata; class Amphibia; order Anura; family Pipidae; genus Xenopus; species Xenopus laevis. Next base: position 154,537,346 of record NC_054377.1, on the reverse strand, counting down.
CGAGACTCAGAGAACGCAGAGAGGAAGAACAGGCAGAGAGAACAGGCCTTCCACCTCAGTCGTGGATGTTACCAACCGCTCCACCTCCTATTCGAATGCCTTCCACTTTTCCTCCAGCTGTCCCTCCGCCCATCTTCAGCACAGCTCCAGAGCCTATGCAGATTGGAGCCATTAGATCTGCATTAACTCCAGAGGAACGGATCAGACGTCGCAAACTCAACCTCTGCCTTTATTGTGGACAAGCTGGCCATTTGCTTCGGGGTTGTCCGATCCGTCCAACGGGTAAGAGGTTGTTAGAAAGAGACTTTTCCGGTTGCCATGTTCCCATGCCTCTCCTGACTGTCTCTTTATCTTTGCAGTGGGGAGACAAGCGGGTAGAGCTTCAAGCAATTCTTGATTCTGGGGCCAGCGGGTGTTTCTTGGATAGTAAAGTGGCACTACAGTTCCAGATACCACTCCAGTCTAAGAAGAACCCCATAGCCCTCCGTGTGGCAGATGGTTCTCTGATTACCTCAGGCCCTGTGGTGCAAGAAACTGTATCACTTTTTGTTGTATTAAATAAAGGGCATGCTAAAGTCATGAACTTTGATGTGGTTTCCTCTCCTTTATTTCCCGTCATCTTGGGGTTATCATGGTTGCAGAAACACAACCCATCCATCAACTGGGCTACCGGTGAAGTGAACTTTCTTTCAAATTTTTGTTCCTCTCGATGTATTTCTTCTTCAAATAGAGTTTGTTCGTTATCTCCTGCCTCTGAAATTCATAATCTTCTTCCTCAAGCTTACTGGGAATTTACGGACATTTTCAATAAAAAAGGGGCGGACAAGTTACCTCCTCATCGTATTTACGACTGCCCTATTAACCTTCTTCCAGGGGAGCAGATTCCTTTTGGACGAGTTTATCCTTTATCTGAGTCTGAACTGTCAGAACTTCGTTCTTATTTAGATGAGAATCTGGCCAAAGGGTTCATTAGACAGTCTTCTTCTCCAGCAGGAGCCGGGATCTTCTTTGTCGAAAAGAAGGATCATTCATTAAGGCCGTGCATTGACTACCGGGACCTGAACAAGATTACTGTCAAAAATCGTTACCCACTTCCTCTTATTCCTGAACTTTTTCAACGCTTGGCGGAAGCTAAGATCTTTTCTAAACTGGATCTCCGCGGCGCATACAATCTCGTCAGAATAAGAGAAGGCGATGAATGGAAGACGGCTTTTCGTACTCGTTACGGGCATTTTGAATACCTGGTCATGCCCTTTGGTCTCTGCAACGCCCCTGCAATGTTTCAACATTTCGTTAATGATGTATTCAGAGACTTTCTTGATATATTCGTCATCATTTATTTGGATGATATCCTTGTTTTTTCTAATTCTTTGGAAGAACACAGATCACACTAGAGGGTTTTGGCTCGTCTGCGCATTCATCAGCTTTATGCTAAGGTCGAGAAATGTGTCTTTGAACAAACATCTGTGGACTTTTTAGGTTTTTCCATTTCTCCTCAGGGATTTCAGATGGACTCCAAGAAGATCTCTGCAATTCTTGATTGGCCAATTCCATCTTCCAAAAAAGCGGTTCAACGTTTTATTGGTTTTGCAAATTTTTATTAGAAAATTTATAAAGAATTTTTCCCAAGTCATTCTTCCGATTACTGAGTTGACTCGCAATAATCAAAAGTTTTGCTGGTCACCACAGGCTCAGGTGGCTTTGAGAAACTGAAGGCACTCTTCACTTCAGGCCCAATTCTTCACCATCCAGACGTTTCCCTTCCTTTCATCTTGGAGGTTGACGCTTCAGAACTTGCGGTGGGTGCTGTGTTGTCGCAAAGAACTGGAATTCAGGAGGATCTTCATCCTGTTGCTTTTTTTTCTCGTAAGTTGGCCAAGAGCGAATGTAATTATGATGTTGCCGACCGCGAATTACTTGCTATTAAGTTAGCACTTGAAGAGTGGAGGTATCTCCTTGAAGGGTCTAAACATCCTATTCTCATCTTCACGGATCATAGGAATCTGGAGTATTTACGTTTGGCCAAGTGGTTGAGACCTAGACAAGCAAGGTGGGCTTTATTTTTCATGAGATTCAATTTTCATCTCACATATCGACCTGGGTCTAAGAATGTTAAAGCAGATGCTTTATCCCGAATGTTTTCTTCTGAAGACGAGATTCCTTTGGCTCCTGAGACGATTTTAAACTCTAATAATTTCCTCCTGCTACAGTCTACCCTGGTAGATGGAATTAAAGACGCTTCCATAAATATCTCTGAACCATCATTAGTCTTCAAGGAGGGTCTTCTTCTTCATCAAGGTAAAATTTTTGTTCCTGAACAAATGCGTTTAGAGGTCCTTAAGAATGTACATGATTCCAAATTGGCGGGTCATCCAGGTATCAAGAAAACCATTATCTTGGCTAAGAGATTATTTTGGTGGCCTGGGATGACTAAAGACTGTTTTAAATTTGTTGCATCTTGTGAAATTTGCTCTAGATCCAAGGACTCTCATTCTCGGCCTATTGGTCTTTTGCAACCTCTGCCTGTGCCTTCCCGTCCATGGGGATCAGTTTCTTTGGACTTTATTTCCGAATTGCCATTGTCCTGTGATTGTTCCACCATTGTTGTTTTTGTGGACCGTTTAACCAAGATGGCTCATTTTAAGTCTTTACCTAGACTCCCTTCTGCCTCTGAGACTGCTGATACCTTCATTAAGGAAGTAGTAAGACTTCATGGTCTTCCGGATGAGGTGGTGTCGGATCGGGGGCCGCAATTCACATCACAGTTTTGGAGATCGTTGTGTGGAGCACTCAAGATTTCGGTGTCCCTTTCTTCTGCCTTTCACCCTCAGTCCAATGGCCAGACCGAACGAACTAACCAGACCCTCGAGCAATATCTGAGATGTTATTCTTCATACCTCCAAGATGACTGGGTGAATCTTCTTCCTCTAGCAGAGTTTGCTTATAATAATTCCCACCATTCTTCAATCAATCAGTCCCCTTTCTTCGCAAACTATGGTCTTCATCCAGTAACGTTTCCCTCTGCCATTGTTTCTGACATTTTAGTTCCTGCTGTCAAGGACCGATTAACTTTCTTATCCAATAATTTTCAAAAACTTCAGGAAAACATGAAGAAGGCCCAACAAAATTTCAAGATTTATGCCGATCGGAGACGGAGAGGTGACCCAGAGTTTAAGGTGGGTGACTGTGTTTGGTTGTCAACTGTTAACCTTAAGCTTTCTTGTCCCAGTAGGAAGTTGGGTCAAAGTTTTTTCGGTCCCTTTCCTATTATTCGTCAAGTCAATCCTGTGGCTTTCCAGCTTAAACTTCCAGCGTCCTGGCACATCCATCCAGTGTTTCATGCTGCTCTTCTGAAACCGGCCTCAACGTTCCGATTTCCTGGGCGTTCGGCTCCTCCTCCGCTACCTGTGGTGGTCGACGGTCAAGAGGAATTTGAGGTTGAAGAGATCCTGGATTCCAGGTTAAGAGGCAAGCGGCTCCTGTACCTGGTAAGATGGAAGGGTTACGGTCCGGAAGAGAATTCCTGGGAACCAGCATCTAACATCCACGCTCCGGAGTTGCTGGAGAAATTCCATGGAACTTACCCTGGTAAGCCTTCTGGTGGTCGCGTCCTGAGGCCGCTCCTTGATGGGGGGCAATGTGAGAACGTACGCATGCGTCCTGTTCGGCGCAGGCGCGGGCGCGTTAATGCGCGTCGGCGTCGGACGCGGGACGCTGGCGACGGTCGCGGGCGCGGAGGCGCCGGCGCCGGTCGCGGGCGCAAGGACGTAGGCGGAAACGCCTGTGATGGACGTGCTGGCGTCAGTTCCGCGACATCAGCGTAGGGACGCCAGTTTGGCGCCAAAGTATCTGTATTTAAACCCAAACCAGACTAAGATGCATTGCCTGGTTATTAGGTTGTTTGAACTGAAACCCTAGCGTCTTGAACTTTTGGATTCCTGATTGTCGACCCTTGCCTGTACCCGGATTTGATTACTGCCGCCTGTCTCGACCTTCTTGCCTGTCTCATCGTTTACGAATCTTGCTGCCTGCCTTTTGACCTCGGACCTCCTGACTACGACTTTGCATAATCCCTTGTACTTCGCTTATCGTCTCACTGGCTACTCTCCACAACCCTGCTCCCTGTTCCACTCCAGGTGGGTAGCGGATGTGTGAGGCGCTTGTGGGTTCATTATCTTCTGCTCCAGCTCCTTCTACGACTGGATTATACTGGTGAGTCTTGACAGACGCCATTCTTTTAAGGCAAGCTTGACAGCCAGGAGTTCTCGATTTCCTACATCATAATTCTGTTCGGCAGCTTTCCATCAGAGGGATGTCTTTGGGACAGGATAGCTCCAGCTCCAATTTCAGAAGCATCCACCTCGATGAAGAAAGGTAACTCCGGATCAGGATAGCAGAGAGACGAAGCAGAAGTGAAGGCATCCTTCAAGGATTGAAAAGCTTCTATAGCAGGCGGGGGCCATGAGCTGGGTTTACCCCCTTTTCGGATGAGGGCCAGGATAGGAGCAATACGAGAAGAGAACCCCTTAATGAATTGCCGGTAGTAATTGGCAAAACCAATGAATCTCTGGCTCGCCTTGTTGCTCAGCGGTAGGGGCCACTGTTGGATTGCAGACACTTTTACCGGATCCATCTCGAAACCCTCTGGGGAGATGATATAGCCCAGAAAAGGAATCTTGGACACTTCAAACAAACATTTCTCCAGCTTGGCAAAGAGAGAGTTCTTCCTCAAACGAGAGAGTACTTCCTTCACCTGGGAGTGATGGCTTGTAAGGTCCTTGGAGAAAATCAGGATGTCGTCTAGGTACACGACCACAAACTTTCCCAAGAGATCCCGGAAAATGTCATTCACAAATTCTTGGAAGACAGCGGGGGCATTGCAGAGACCAAAGGGCATCACGAGGTACTCATAGTGCCCATCACGAGTGTTGAATGCTGTCTTCCATTCGTCACCTTCTCGGATGCGGATGAGGTTATACGCCCCACGGATATCCAACTTAGTGAAGATTTTAGCCCCCTTTAGTTGGTCAAAAAGTTCTGCAATCAGAGGCAAGGGATACCGGTTCTTAACAGTGATTTTATTAAGACCCCGGTAGTCAATACAAGGACGCATGCCCAGGGGCGCTCCACCAATGAGGCGAGTTGAGACACTCGCCTCAGGCGGCAGCGCCCCCCTGGTTACCAGGGGCGGCAAAAATGCCGCTCCTGGTAACTAAGAGCCGAATTTCCGGTTATAAAACCCGGAAATTCGGCTCTTCTATTGCGCTCTCTGCACTAGCGTCGTGCAGCGCCCTGACCCCCCCCTGCGCAGAAAATGTGAGCGCCGTGAGGAGGGGTCGGGGCGGCAACGGAAGGCCACCTCAGGCGGCATAAAGGCGCGGATCGGCGCTGCGCAGGCCTCCATCCTTCTTCTCCACGAAGAAGAATCCAGCCCCTGCAGAAGAAGTAGAAGGGCGAATAAACCCCCGCTGGAGATTTTCTTGGATATATTCCTTCATGCGAGAGGTCTCTGCTGGGGAGAGAGGATAAGTGCAACCTCTAGGAGGCATGGTTCCAGGCAGGAGATCAACTGGACAATCGTAGAGACGATGAGGAGGGAGAAATTCTGCAGACTTTTTACAGAAGACATCGGAGAATTCCTTGTAGAAGGAGGGAAGCGTCTTCAAATCAGATGTAGAAAGGAAATAATCAGGAACGATAGCTTCTCTTTGTGTAAAGTCCCAACCTGCACAGGCAATTCCCCAGTTGTCATAGAGATAAATTCAAGGGGTCGGTCATCAATGGCGGTTACTCGAAGTGGAGGAGTCAATGGAAACAGGGGAACATTCATATGCTTGGCAAAGAGAGTGTCCATGAAATTTCCGGCAGCTCCAGAGTCAATAAAAGCTGAGCCAACAATGGTCTTAGTGGACAGACGGATCTGTAAAGGCAGAAGAAACCTGTGAGAGTTCTCTTGTGACTTGGGAGTAACACCCCCTACATGAGTCTTTCCAAGGTTACCTTGAAGAGGGGAACTCTGAGGCTTCACAGGACAGGAGTTGGCAAAGTGAGATTGACCCCCACAGTAGAGACAAAGTCCAGCCGTACGTCTCCGGAGTTTCTCCTGTTCAGAGAGATGAGCTCTTCCGACTTGCATAGGTTCCTCCGGAGGAATAACAGAAGGCTGCTAGGGGGTAGGAGGTAACAGAGGTCTTTGAAAGCGAGGAGCCAACATGGGTTGAAATTTCTTGACTCGGTCCCTATCAGCTTGATGTTCTCTCTGACGGGTGTCCACCTTGACAGACAAAGCAATGAGGTCTTCAACCAGCGTGGGTAATTCACGGGAGACCAGGTCATCTTTGAGGCGGATAATGAGACCATTGTAGAAGGCAGCATGATAGGCATCATTGTTCCAACAAGTCTCTGCAATGAGAGTACGGAATTCAATGGCATATTCTGCTACACTGCGATTTCCTTGGCGGATCTGGAACAGACGAGAAGCAGCGGTCGCCACCCGACCGGGAGCATCGAACACAGTCCGGAATTCTTGAAGGAAGGCTTTAGCATCATCAATTAAAGGAGACTCCTTCTCCCAGTGCGGAGATGCCCATTCGAGCGCTTTCCTTGCCAGATGAGTGATCACGAAACCAACCTTAGCTCGCTCAGAGTTAAATTCTGCAGGTTGCAGGGCGAACCGAATCTGGCACTGATTCACAAAACCACGACAGGCTTGAGGGTCGCCACTGTAGAGAGGCGGTGCAGCAATACGTGGACCAGAAGTGGAGGACTGTGTAGCCATGTCGGCAGCAACTAGCGTGGGCGTTGTCGGCGTTGGAATAGTCGGCGTCAGCATGGATAACTTTTCCAAAATCGCCTCCAGCGTGCGTCTGACATAATTTTGCCGAGTTTTGTTCGCCTCCACGCGAGTATGCAGACCTCGAAAGGCCCTGCCGAAATCTGGCTGAGCTTCCTCAGTGGGATCCACGGCCCAAGAATAATGTCAGGGAGCCGGGAGCTCCCTCCAGGGAGGTAGTCAGGATCAAGGAGGAAGCCCTCTAGTGGGAGCAAGGTCGCGGTATCCGAAGGGTTAAGCAGAATCAGTAGTAGTGGTCACAGGCAGGAGTTAACGAGGGCAGGCAGATCAGATGCAAAAGTCCAAAGTCGAGGCAGAGTTCAATAACACAGGCAGGTAATAGGAATCACAGACAGGGAGCAGGAATCAAGGCTGGAATCAGAATTCAGGAATCACAAACAGGAACCCAGGATTAATGGCAGCAAATCCTATTCTTGGGCGCCGTCACAGTGTTTTGGACGCCCTTTTATGACGAGATCCCGGCACCAGTGATGACATCATCATGCAGCGACGCTGCAGCCATGTGTTCAGCATGGGCGCCGCCATCTTGGATCTTCACTGTGACCGCCGGGAATGTAAACAGTGCCGTCGGGTACTTCTGGGTCGGGTACTTCTGGCAGCCCTGACATCGATGCCCCGAAGAGTCGAAGTCCCAAAGAGTCAAAGTCCTGAAGAGTTGAAGTCCAAAGAGTCAAAGTCCTGAAGAGTCGAAGTCCAAAGAGTTGATTTCCTGCAGCAACAATTTCAGTTCTATTGAACGCCAATGTGTTTTTTTATTTTATTAAACCCCTGGACACCAATGTATTATTTTAATACTCTATAGACCACTGCCACCAATGTTTTCTTAAAAGATATTCTCTGGGCCCCAATGTTTCTTTATAACTTGTAAAGTGGGGGCCCTGGGGCCAATGTTTTTTTTTTTTTACTTATGGGGGCTCTGACCACCAATGATTTTTTAAAAACTTTTATGGGGGGCCCTGGTGCCACAGTTTTTTTCAACTATAAGGGGGTCCTCTTTTTTTGTTTTTAGCGCTGATGCCTGTGTGGTCATTTAACTGTGATGTGGGGTTGTTGTACCCTGCCCCTAACCCCCCATTCCAATCAATACAGTAATCACCCAATAGGGACAAGGGGGAGGGGGCAGCCCAGTGACTAGCGCACAAATATAAAGTATCCTTATGTGCAGCTATTCTTCTCCCAAGTGTTGCGCCTCTACATTGCTCCCTACTGGAGGGCCCCCGGGTCTACATTGCTCCCTACTGGAGGGCCCCCGGGTCTACATTGCTCCCTACTGGAGGGCCCCCGGGTCTACATTGCTCCCTACTGGAGGGCCCCCGGGTCTACATTGCTCCCTACTGGAGGGCCCCCGGGTCTACATTGCTCCCTACTGGAGGGCCCCCGGGTGCTGTCAGTGTCCCACTCGATGTCTCATGAGCACCGTCACCATGGCAACACTTGTACCACCCACAAACGTGCCCATGAACCCAAAATATTTATCCCTCTGCCCCTTCCAACAACTTCAGCTTCTGGACTGGACTCCAATAGGAGACCTGCTCTGTCCTGAGCTACATATATATATATTGTGAATATCACTATAAATATCCTATACAGATATACAGTCAAATGAAAACGTTTGGGAACCCCTCTTAATTCTTCGGAGTTTCGTTTATCATTGGCTGAACTTCCTTTTAATATATAACTTGCCTTATGGAAACAGTAGTATTTCAGCAGTGACAAAACCACAAATCCACGGTCTCCTGGGGGTTCAGTATAGAGAGAAAGAGAAAGGATCTGAACCGAGAACGCCGATGCGCGTTTGGCAATGTTTGCTTTATCAAGGCGTAACGCGAAACGCGCGTCGGCGTTCTAATCTACAGATCTTTTGGCTACCTTTAATTTGAATCCTTGGTCTAAAATTTTTTTGGGGGGTGGTGGAGGTATCAATCTTTGCTCGGTTCAGATCCTTTCTCTGTATAATGAACTCCCAGGAGACCGTGGATTTGTGGTTTTTTAGGATATATTAGTCTCTTAATCCAGTGTAGGGCCCAGTTTAAATACTGAGACCCCAGTCCCGGTTCCTCTGCCTTCTCCATCTTTGTGGCGTCCCAGGGAAAGAAACATTTCAGGCAGCAGTTTTGGGACAACTCCACCTCCTCTTATTTCATTTTCCTCCTTTTTTTCATGAATTTGAGCATTGATTTCAGTTTTTATCTGATGAATTGACAGTCTATTTAACTGAATTAATTGAATCTTCATTGCCCACATATAAGTACTAACGAATACACCACTTTATGTTTAATGAATTCATTTCTCCTATCTAAGCAACATTTTAAAATATACTGTATGTCATTCTATTTTGCAAAGCAGCAACCGATTAATTAAGAAACTAGTCACTATTTGGGGTAGCACTTTAATTAATTTTGATAAAAAATATATAAGATCAATTAAGGAGGGTATAAATCTTTGTGAGGGGACCTTTTTTTCCCCCTCTTTCCTATGGTTTAATGTAACATAGATCCCCATTGGGTTTCTGAGTCTCTTTTAAAGTCCAATTAATTTATCGCATAACTTATCGCACAGCACTTTATAACTTATCGCACAGCACTTTATAACTTATCGCACAGCACTTTATAACTTATCGCACAGCACTTTATAACTTATCGCACAGCACTTTATAACTTATTGCACAGCACTTTATAACTTATCGCACAGCACTTTATAACTTATCGCACAGCACTTTATAACTTATCGCACAGCACTTTATAACTTATTGCACAGCACTTTATAACTTATTGCACAGCACTTTATAACTTATCGCACAGCACTTTATAACTTATCGCACAGCACTTTATAACTTATCGCACAGCACTTTATAACTTATTGCACAGCACTTTATAACTTATCGCACAGCACTTTATAACTTATCGCACAGCACTTTATAACTTATCGCACAGCACTTTATAACTTATTGCACAGCACTTTATAACTTATTGCACAGCACTTTATAACTTATCGCACAGCACTTTATAACTTATCGCACAGCACTTTATAACTTATCGCACAGCACTTTATAACTTATTGCACAGCACTTTAGAATTCAATTACCCAGAAAATACTTAACCCAATGTACTAATTAGTGTGTAGAACTTAACTGTGATCGAATAGGCGAGTGAAGAACATATTGTGACTGCTTTAGTTTAACTGATCAAGTTTTCTATCTTCTTTTATATTGTGAATTATCAAACACTGACGGAAGTCAGACCTCTGCTTGAATCAGAAGGATAAAAACCATATAGTAAACAAAGGGATAGTGGTGTGGTTTGTGTTTTTAACTGAACAATCTTTGTTTTCAGATCTTTTGAGAGTTGCTTTGAGGATCCCATGCTGTCACTCTTCAGAGGAGAGTCAAACAGAAGCACAACTTGCAATTGGTCACCTTAAATACCTTTTCTCATGATTGGACACACCTGCCTATGAAGTTCAAGGCTTAATGAGCTAATCCAACCAATTAGGTGTTGCCAGTAATCAGTATTGAGCAGTTACATGCATTCAAATTAGCAAAATGACAAGGGTACCCACATTTTTGCACAGCCAGTTTTTCACATTTGATTTCATCTCATACAACTGAATACTCCTCCACTAAATTATTTGTTCAGAAAACAGTCCAGTACTGAGATGTTCCTGGGAAATGAAAGACATATCACTGTTATATTTTTTGTTGAAAGTGGAGTTAATTATTATTCAGGCTGAGAGGGGTTCCCAAACTTTTCCACATGACTGTATGTATATATATATATATATATATACAGTGTGTATATGGCCCATGCTAGAGGTAGAGGCTGCGGAGACTTTGGCCAGTTGGGGGGCAGCTTTGGTTTCTCCCCTCCTCGGGGTCCGTTTGTGCAAGAGAAGTGAATTCACCAATCCCAGGAAATTCCCAGAACAAATCCAGTGGCTTCTTGTACAAATAAAATAATAATGTGGATCAACTCCGGGTGGAACCACAAGTTATTTCCCCACACCAAGAAATTTCCCACAATCCCTGGGGATCTCTTCCTGAATTCAACCAGCGTCTCCCTGAACTGAAACAAATGAACTTGTGACTCGGCAAATTGTTTCACATTTATTTCTTTATTGTGTTTGATGTTATTTGTTCTGTGATACAATTCTACTCATCATTCCCATATCCACTCGTCTCCCACTGCCTCTCACTTACTGTAAGGGTTAAATATGGAAGAGACCAACTCAGAGACACACAACTATACACACACACAACTATACACACAACTATACACACACAACTACACACACACAACTACACACAGATATATATATATATATACACACACACACAACTATACACACACACAACTATACACACACAACTATACACACACACAACTACACACAGATATATATATATATATACACACACACACAACTATACACAGACACACAACTATACACACACAACTATACACACAACTATACACACACAACTACACACACACAACTACACACAGATATATATATATATATACACACACACACACACAACTATACACAGACACAACTATACACACACACACAACTATACACACACAACTACACACAGATATATATATATATATACACACACACACAACTATACACACACACAACTATACACAGACACACAACTATACATAGACACACAACTATACACACACAGACACACAACTATACACACACACAACTATACACACACAACTATACACACACACACACAACTATACACACACACATACAACTATACACAGACACACAACTATACACAGACACACAACTATACACACACACACAACTAAACACAGACACACAACTATACACACACACACAACTAAACACAGACACACAACTATACACACACAACTATACACAGACACACAACTAAACACAGACACACAACTAAACACAGACACACACACACAATTACACACTGACAGACACACAGACTATACAGACTCCATACAGAAAATACCCTGGGTGAATAGAACCTGAGCTGTTAAGTCACAATTGTGAGAGGCCCCCTAGTACTTACCCAGGTACTGAGCACTAATACTTCTGCCTCCTGGGCTGTTCTCTTTCCCATGGTCAGACAGGAACCTCCCCCTGGATAAATAAACCCAAATTATTTTACCCTTAATCGGCTGCTTTAACCAGATGTCGCCAGTGCCCCCTCTAGTGACAAAAGCCAGAACTGCAGAGTTTCACCAATTTGTACTTAACTCTGTTACAGGTTATTAGGGTTCATTTATATTGTGAGAAAAAACCCAAAACAGAAACAAATTCAAAATTGTTTGCAGTTTTCACCCTGTCTTTGCAGTGAGTGTTTATTTGTACCCTGGGTACCCCTGGAACTATAGCAGGGTGACACCCCAATGTTTCTATATATCTGTAACCTTGTTATGAGCTAAGGGGGCCCAGTCTGAAGATCAGTTAGGGGGAGATTTGGGGTGAGTGCTTATTTGTACCCTGGGTACCCCTGGAACTATAGCAGGGTGACACCCCAATGTTTCTATATATATGTAACCTTGTTATGAGCTAAGGGGGCCCAGTCTGAAGGCCAGTTAGGGGGAGATTTGGGGTGAGTGTTTATTTGTACCCTGGGTACCCCTGGAACTATAGCAGGGTGACTGTTACCCCAATGTTTCTATATATCTGTAACCTTGTTATGAGCTAAGGGGCCCAGTCTGAAGGTCAGTTAGGGGGAGATTTGGGGTGAGTGCTTATTTGTACTCTGGGTACCCCTGGAACTATAGCAGGGTGACACCCCAATGTTTCTATATATGTGTAACCTTGTTATGAGCTAAGGGGGCCCAGTCTGAAGGTCAGTTAGGAGGAGATTTGGGGTGAGTGCTTATTTGTACTCTGGGTACCCCTGGAACTATAGCAGGGTGACCCCCCAATGTTTCTATATATCTGTAACCTTGTTATGAGCTAAGGGGGCCCAGTCTGAAAGTCAGTTAGGGGGAGATTTGGGGTGAGAGATTATTTGTACCATCGGTACCCCTGGAACTATAGCAGGGTGACACCCCAATGTTTCTATATATCTGTAACCTTGTTATGAGCTAAGGGGGCCCAGCCTGAAGGTCAGTTAGGGGGAGATTTGGGGTGAGTGTTTATTTGTACCCTGGGTACCCCTGGAACTATAGCAGGGTGACTGTTACCCCAATGTTTCTATATATCTGTAACCTTGTTATGAGCTAAGGGGGCCCAGTCTGAAGGTCAGTTAGGGGGAGATTTGGGGTGAGTGCTTATTTGTACCCTGGGTACCCCTGGAACTATAGCAGGGTGACACCCCAATGTTTCTATAGACAGACACAGAGCTGGTAACTTACAATAATATGGTGGGGGGGGTTCTGGGTGTGCCCCCCACATGCAGAGTTGAGTGATCACCTGAGAGATGGGGGGGAGACTCCCAATATTGGGGGGGTAGATAAGTAGCAGTTGAGGTGGGACAGACGGTGACTGTAAGGAAATAAAAACGAGGGTTTAATAACAAGACATTTAATTGGGGGACAATTATTTGTAGAAAGTGGAACATTTGAGTATTGTGGCCCCCCCGGGAGGCGGATCAAGTCTGTGAGAGTCAAAATCCTGAGCTGCCGATGAGGCACAATGGGGGGGGCTGCAGTTTCTTTGTTGGGTCCCACGTAGAAATAGTGCAAATGGGGGTGAGTGTGTCTGTGGATAATGGGGGGCTCAGTACAAGTCTTTGTAGATCTCCTGTAAGAGGGGGTGCAGGCACATGTCGGCCTCCGTCTTCTTAATGAGCTGCAGTAACTGCACGTGCTCAGTCACCACCTGCCGCAGGTCCGTCATCTTCTGCAGCAGTTTAGCGAAGAGCTGGGCGGAGTCTGGATGATTGAGCTTCAGCTGCAGCTCCAGCGCCTGTAACAGACTGTCCTGAATGTCTTCTATGGGTTTCACGTTCAGCAGCCCCGGCCGGTCTGAAACAATAACGGGGTGTTAGTCACTCGCCCCCAATCCATTCAACTCTGTCAGTATATACAGTTTATAGTATAGTGTAGGGGAGTGTGAGTGCATACTCCTGTGAGTGTGAGTGCAGGGGTGTGAGAGTATATACTCATGTGAGTATAGGGGAGTGTGAGTAAATACTCATGTGAGTGCTTTTAGATTCATACAATGGGGCTGGAAGAGTGCAAGCTGTGTGAGCGAGGAACAGTATGAGGGAAGAGTGCAAGCTGTGTGAGCGAGGAACAGTATGAGGGAAGAGTGCAAGCTGTGTGAGCGAGGAACAGTATGAGAGAAGAGTGCAAGCTGTGTGAGCGAGGAACAGTATGAGGGAAGAGTGCAAGCTGTGTGAGCGAGGAATAGTATGAGGGAAGAGTGCAAGCTGTGTGAGCGAGGAATAGTATGAGGGAAGAGTGCAAGCTTGTGAGCCGAGGAATAGTATGAGGAAGAGTGCAAGCTGTGTGGAGCGAGGAATAGTATTGAGGGAAGAGTGCAAGGTGTGTGAGCGAGGAATTAGTATGAGGGAAGAGTGGCAAGCCTGTGTGAGCCGAGGAAGAGTATGAGGAGAAGAGTGCAAGTGTGTGAGCGGATGGAGGGAAGAGTGCAAAGCTGTGTGGGGGATTGAGGAGGGAAGAGTGCAAGCTGTGTGAGCGAGGAAGAGTATGAGAGAAGAGTGCAAGCTGTCGGTGAGCGAGGAAACAGGTATTGAGGGAAGAGTGCAAGCTGTGTGTGAGCGAGGAATAGTATGAGGGAAGAGTGCAAGCTGTGTGACGCCGAGGAAGGAGTATGAGGGAGAGACGTGCAAGCTGTTGAGCGAGGTAAGCAGTATGAGGGGAGAGTGCAAGCTGTGGGTGAGCGAGGGAACCAGTATGAGGAAGGAGTGCAAGCTTGTGTGATGCGAGGAAGAGTATGAGCGGTAAGAGTGCAAGCTGTGTGAGCGAGAATAGTATGAGGGAAGAGTGCAAGCTGTGTGAGCGAGAAATAGTATGAGGGAAGAGTGCAAGCTGTGTGAGCGAGGAACAGTATGAGGGAAGAGTGCAAGCTGTGTGAGCGAGGAATAGTATGAGAGAAGAGTGCAAGCTGTGTGAGCGAGGAAGAGTATGAGAGAAGAGTGCAAGCTGTGTGAGCGAGGAATAGTATGAGGGAAGAGTGCAAACTGTGTGAGCGAGGAATAGTATGAGGGAAGAGTGCAAGCTGTGTGAGCGAGGAAGAGTATGAGGGAAGAGTGCAAGCTGTGTGAGCGAGGAAAGAGTATGAGGGAAGAGTGCAAGCTGTGTGAGCGAGGAAGAGTATGAGGGAAGAGTGCAAGCTGTGTGAGCGAGGAACAGTATGAGGGAAGAGTGCAAGCTGTGTGAGCGAGGAATAGTATGAGGGAAGAGTGCAAGCTGTGTGAGCGAGGAAGAGTATGAGGGAAGAGTGCAAGCTGTGTGAGCGAGGAAGAGTATGAGGGAAGAGTGCAAGCTGTGTGAGCGAGGAAGAGTATGAGGGAAGAGTGCAAGCTGTGTGAGTGAGGAAGAGTATGAGGGAAGAGTGCAAGCTGTGTGAGTGAGGAAGAGTATGAGGGAAGAGTGCAAGCTGTGTGAGCGAGGAATAGTATGAGGGAAGAGTGCAAGCTGTGTGAGCGAGGAAGAGTATGAGGGAAGAGTGCAAGCTGTGTGAGTGAGGAATAGTATGAGGGAAGAGTGCAAGCTGTGTGAGTGAGGAAGAGTATGAGGGAAGAGTGCAAGCTGTGTGAGCGAGGAATAGTATGAGGGAAGAGTGCAAGCTGTGTGAGCGAGGAAGAGTATGAGGGAAGAGTGCAAGCTGTGTGAGTGAGGAAGAGTATGAGGGAAGAGTGCAAGCTGTGTGAGCGAGGAATAGTATGAGGGAAGAGTGCAAGCTGTGTGAGCGAGGAATAGTATGAGGGAAGAGTGCAAGCTGTGTGAGCGAGGAATAGTATGAGGGAAGAGTGCAAGCTGTGTGAGCGAGGAAGAGTATGAGGGAAGAGTGCAAGCTGTGTGAGCGAGGAAGAGTATGAGGGAAGAGTGCAAGCTGTGTGAGCGAGGAACAGTATGAGTGAAGAGTGCAAGCTGTGTGAGCGAGGAATAGTATGAGGGAAGAGTGCAAGCTGTGTGAGCGAGGAAGAGTATGAGGGAAGAGTGCAAGCTGTGTGAGTGAGGAAGAGTATGAGGGAAGAGTGCAAGCTGTGTGAGCGAGGAAGAGTATGAGGGAAGAGTGCAAGCTGTGTGAGCGAGGAAGAGTATGAGGGAAGAGTGCAAGCTGTGTGAGTGAGGAAGAGTATGAGGGAAGAGTGCAAGCTGTGTGAGCGAGGAATAGTATGAGGGAAGAGTGCAAGCTGTGTGAGCGAGGAAGAGTATGAGGGAAGAGTGCAAGCTGTGTGAGTGAGGAATAGTATGAGGGAAGAGTGCAAGCTGTGTGAGCGAGGAATAGTATGAGGGAAGAGTGCAAGCTGTGTGAGCGAGGAAGAGTATGAGGGAAGAGTGCAAGCTGTGTGAGTGAGGAAGAGTATGAGGGAAGAGTGCAAGCTGTGTGAGCGAGGAATAGTATGAGGGAAGAGTGCAAGCTGTGTGAGCGAGGAAGAGTATGAGGGAAGAGTGCAAGCTGTGTGAGTGAGGAAGAGTATGAGGGAAGAGTGCAAGCTGTGTGAGCGAGGAATAGTATGAGGGAAGAGTGCAAGCTGTGTGAGCGAGGAATAGTATGAGGGAAGAGTGCAAGCTGTGTGAGCGAGGAAGAGTATGAGGGAAGAGTGCAAGCTGTGTGAGCGAGGAAGAGTATGAGGGAAGAGTGCAAGCTGTGTGAGCGAGGAAGAGTATGAGGGAAGGTACAGGCAGGGCCGGGGGTGACTCAGGGTCACATGACTGGATATCACTAATAAGGACAGAGGAAGCCAAATTTAAACACTTTCCGTTCTACAAAAACGCCACAAAAACAAACAAATGAATAAAATCGTCTATTTCCGTTATTTGTTGATTTCCTCTTTGTGACACAGAAACACAGTGACCCCAGGAATCCCCCCCCCCCACATAGAGGGGTCTGAGGTCTGTGACTCTATTCCCTGCCCCCCCAGCAGCTCTATACTGGGATATAATGGGACAGGGGGGGTGCCCCTCATTCTACTACAAACCCCCCTCAGTTGGTTTAATAACTGCAGAAATGTCCAAGGACAAGTAAAAAAAACAAAGGGGCGGAGCAACTGGAACTTCTCATAACTGTCACTTAATGGCCCGGAAAGTCCAACTGGCGATAACCAACTGCCCCCGATCAGTCTCCTGGTTCTGCCGGAAATATACGACCCCCCCATAATCTCCCGCAGCCCCAAAGCTTAGTCCTGTCTCCTATGGGGCCCCGTGATGTTCCCACTTCTGTCCCACAATGCCATGGGCTACTGTGGCCAGTGCAGGAGATGAGTGTGCACTCAGGGGAGAGTGAGTGTTCAATCAAAGTTGACTTTAATATGAATTTGTAATGCGCTGCAGCCAATGGGATTGAAAGACAATTTGCAGTTGGTCTTTATTTTTTATGTTGTGATATTAAATGTGTGAGAC
This sequence comes from Xenopus laevis, assembly GCF_017654675.1. NCBI lineage: Eukaryota > Metazoa > Chordata > Amphibia > Anura > Pipidae > Xenopus > Xenopus laevis. The sequence continues at coordinate 154,519,952 of NC_054377.1, read as the reverse complement.
GTTCGCAACGCTCTGTTCTCTCTCTCTCTCTGGGGTGAATTGGTTGCTAGGGCATTTTATCTGTAGCAACCAGGCAGAATAGAGATGGGGGGGGTCTCTACAGAAAGAGAAAAAACAGTTGTTTGGCCATAAAAAAATCATTCACTAAAATATAAAATTCCATTTGACTGTAAACGTTCCCCTTAAAGGGCCCACAACATAAATCAACGTGAGTCGTTAATTATTGACTAAAGTGGGTGCAACTTGTACTTGTGTCTATTCTCACCCCCCCCTCTCTATTGGGACACGAGGGGGCCGGCAATTAACCCATTACTCCCAGTAACCCCTGCTCTGACTGGCACCACACGGGCACATTACACACAGTTGTGTCTGGGGGTCTCAGCTACAATATTGCATTGTGGGTACAATTACAGTGAGTGTGGGCTCAGCACTTTCCCATGATCCTCTGTGAGCAGCAGGGTGGGCGGGGTTAGTGCAGTGACTCAGTGTTGGACAAGAATAACTGGAGCCAATCAGTAGAAAGAACTGTTACCGACACTTTAATATTAGGGGAGAGAAGGTCTGGGCCCAAGTTAAGTTTTCAGGTCGGAGCTTCTTCCACTTTTACCCCCCCCCCCATAAACCTGCCCTTGTCCCCGGGTGACTTCCCCTTTATCTGAACTTTACTGACTTACTTACTGTTTAACTACAAACTCTCATGTTCTGACACATTCCCCTGGCACTGCTCTCTAACACACTCACTAACACACTCACTAACACACTCACTAACACACTCACTAACACACTCACTAACACACTCACTAACACACTCACTAACACACTCACCTTAAACTTACACACTCCACTAAACAACCAACACACTCACAGTACAACTTACACTCACTGTACAACTATCACCACTCACCATGTAACACACACTCACATTGTACAACACACACTTACTGTACAACTTACACACTCACTGTACAACTTACACACTCACTAAACAACCAACAGTCATTGTGCAACTAACACACTCACTGTACAACTTACACACTCACTGTACAACTTACACACTCACTGTACAACTTACACACTCACTGTACAACTTACACACTCACTGTACAACTTACACACTCACTAAACAACCAACAGTCATTGTGCAACTAACACACTCACTGTACAACTTACACACTCACTGTACAACTTACACACTCACTAAACAACCAACAGTTATTGTGCAACTAACACACTCACTGTACAACTTACACACTCACTGTACAACTTACACACTCACTGTACAACTTACACACTCACTAAACAACCAACAGTCATTGTGCAACTAACACACTCACTGTACAACTTACACACTCACTGTACAACTTACACACTCACTAAACAACCAACAGTCATTGTGCAACTAACACACTCACTGTACAACTTACACACTCACTGTACAACTTACACACTCACTGTACAACTTACACACTCACTGTACAACTTACACACTCACTGTACAACTTACACACTCACAGTACAACTTACACTCACTGTACAACTATCACACTCACCATGTAACACACACTCACATTGTACAACACACACTTACTGTACAACTTACACACTCCCTGTACAACTTACACACTCACTGTACAACTTACACACTCACTGTACAACTTACACTCACTGTACAACTTACACACTCACTGTACAACTTACACACTCACTGTACAACTTACACTCACTGTACAACTTACACACTCACTAAACAACTTACACACTCACTAAACAACCAACAGTCATTGTGCAACTAACACACTCACTGTACAACTTACACACTCACTGTACAACTTACACACTCACTGTACAACTTACACACTCACTGTACAACTTACACACTCACTAAACAACCAACAGTCATTGTGCAACTAACACACTCACTGTACAACTTACACACTCACTGTACAACTTACACACTCACTAAATAACCAACAGTCATTGTGCAACTAACACACTCACTGTACAACTTACACACTCACTGTACAACTTACACACTCACTAAACAACCAACAGTCATTGTGCAACTAACACACTCACTGTACAACTTAGACACTCACTGTACAACTTACACACTCACTGTACAACTTACACACTCACTGTACAACTTACACACTCACTGTACAACTTACACACTCACTGTACAACACACTCACTGTACAACACACTCACTGTACAACTTACACTCACTGTACAACTATCACACTCACCATGTAACACACACTCACATTGTACAACACACACTTACTGTACAACTTACACACTCACTGTACAACTTACACACTCACTGTACAACTTACACACTCACTAAACAACCAACAGTCATTGTGCAACTAACACACTCACTGTACAACTTACACACTCACTGTACAACTTACACACTCACTGTACAACTTACACACTCACTAAACAACCAACAGTCATTGTGCAACTAACACACTCACTGTACAACTTACACACTCACTGTACAACTTACACACTCACTGTACAACTTACACACTCACTGTACAACGTACACACTCACTAAACAACCAACAGTCATTGTGCAACTAACACACTCACTGTACAACTTACACACTCACTGTACAACTTACACACTCACTGTACAACTTACACACTCACTGTACAACTTACACACTCACTGTACAACTTACACACTCACTAAACAACCAACAGTCATTGTGCAAATAACACACTCACTGTACAACTTACACACTCACTGTACAACTTACACACTCACTGTACAACTTACACACTCACTAAACAACCAACAGTCATTGTGCAACTAACACACTCACTGTACAACTTACACACTCACTGTACAACTTACACACTCACTGTACAACTTACACACTCACTGTACAACTTACACACTCACTAAACAACCAACAGTCATTGTGCAACTAACACACTCACTGTACAACTTACACACTCACTGTACAACTTACACACTCACTGTACAACTTACACACTCACTAAACAACCAACAGTCATTGTGCAACTAACACACTCACTGTACAACTTACACACTCACTGTACAACTTACACACTCACTGTACAACGTACACACTCACTAAACAACCAACAGTCATTGTGCAACTAACACACTCACTGTACAACTTACACACTCACTGTACAACTTACACACTCACTGTACAACTTACACACTCACTAAACAACCAACAGTCATTGTGCAAATAACACACTCACTGTACAACTTACACACTCACTGTACAACTTACACACTCACTGTACAACTTACACACTCACTAAACAACCAACAGTCATTGTGCAACTAACACACTCACTGTACAACTTACACACTCACTGTACAACTTACACACTCACTGTACAACTTACACACTCACTGTACAACTTACACACTCACTGTACAACTTACACACTCACTAAACAACCAACAGTCATTGTGCAACTAACACACTCACTGTACAACTTACACACTCACTGTACAACTTACACACTCACTAAACAACCAACAGTCATTGTGCAACTAACACACTCACTGTACAACTTACACACTCACTGTACAACTTACACACTCACTGTACAACTTACACACTCACTGTACAACTTACACACTCACAGTACAACTTACACTCACTGTACAACTATCACACTCACCATGTAACACACACTCACATTGTACAACACACACTTACTGTACAACTTACACACTCCCTGTACAACTTACACACTCACTGTACAACTTACACACTCACTGTACAACTTACACTCACTGTACAACTTACACACTCACTAAACAACTTACACACTCACTAAACAACCAACAGTCATTGTGCAACTAACACACTCACTGTACAACTTACACACTCACTGTACAACTTACACACTCACTGTACAACTTACACACTCACTAAACAACCAACAGTCATTGTGCAACTAACACACTCACTGTACAACTTACACACTCACTGTACAACTTACACACTCACAGTACAACTTACACTCACTGTACAACTATCACACTCACCATGTAACACACACTCACATTGTACAACACACACTTACTGTACAACTTACACACTCCCTGTACAACTTACACACTCACTGTACAACTTACACTCACTGTACAACTTACACACTCACTGTACAACTTACACACTCACTGTACAACTTACACACTCACTAAACAACTTACACACTCACTAAACAACCAACAGTCATTGTGCAACTAACACACTCACTGTACAACTTACACACTCACTGTACAACTTACACACTCACTGTACAACTTACACACTCACTAAACAACCAACAGTCATTGTGCAACTAACACACTCACTGTACAACTTACACACTCACTGTACAACTTACACACTCACTGTACAACTTACACACTCACTGTACAACTTACACACTCACTGTACAACTTACACACTCACTGTACAACTTACACACTCACTGTACAACTTACACACTCACTAAACAACCAACTTACACACTCACTAAACAACTCACTGTACAACTTACACACTCACTGTACAACTTACACACTCACCAAGCATCTTCCAACTTACATAATATAAAACTCTTACTGTGTATGGAAAGTTCACTCACACACTAACAATTATTAGGGACACACTGGTACAGACAAGAGTTGCAGAGTTGGGGTACATACAGGAGTGGGGAGACCCACAGAAATAGGATAACTTGCTGCACATAAATCCATTCTGTATTGACCAGTTTTTAGGGTTAATGTGGCCTTTAAAGCCCCCCCCCACTGACACAAATGTTGCTGAATGTTAGAAGTGAGACAAGACACCCCAATAATAACTGGGGGCTGCAGGTTGTGGACGTGATTTAGCGACTGGCTCAGACTCACCTCCGCTCAGTATAATGACCGCTACAAATATGGCCAAGTCGCTGTCGTCGAGTTCGAGGGAGTTGAAGCGAATGGCGAATTCGAATTTGGGCTCCATGAAGTCGGAGAAGGGTTTGCGCAGACTCTTGAGAAACTCGCGGGTCATGAAGCCTTGGCCCTCGGCTACGAGCACCCCGTCTTTGTTCATGAGCGAGGCCAGCATAGTGAATATGATCTCGTGCACCCCGTATTTCAGCAGCGTCACTTGGTCGTTCAGGTCGAGGCTGACGAATCCCGGGATGTTCTTGGCAAATTCCGTGATTTCCCGAACCGCCTCCGCGGAGCGCGACTGACAGCGCTGGAAGATTCGAATCGCCACCTCCTTGTTCTGCTCGGGGGTCACGCACTGCCCCTTGATCTGATCCTCCCCCATCATCAGCGAGTTCATGTCGTGTATAACCACGGGCTGAAAGGGAACCGTCACACGTTAGTGGCCCCAATAAGTCTCTGCATAGGGGCCCCTAAACTGCCTCCAACTGCCCCATCATAGGATTTAGCCTCTCAGGGGCCACATAGGAAACTGTTTGAGACCGGGGCCCTCGGTCCTTCCCACTGCTCCCTGCGCCCCTGGAATTGCCCAAACAGCAGCCTGGCACTGATGGGCCCTAAAACTCAGAAGGGGCCCCTACTGGTCCTAACAGGGAATCAGTCTCTGTACCCCAAGCACATTTATTTTTAGCAATTTATTTCTATTTTTATTCCTATAGAGTCACCCAGAACTTTCACTTTTTAGCACTTCATGAATTCAGTGCATTAAGGGGGCAAATGTGGGGCCATTAGGTTCCTTTTCCCCTAAAACCTGAACCCACTGTATTTGTTGTGGGGCCTTATTGGTTCCCCCCCCACCCCTTTACCTCCTGCAGGTATTTTGGCCGGGGATAAAGACTTTAGCCCCACCCCCCCTGCTGCACTTTAGTTTTTTTGCACATTCATTTTTGTTGCACATGCACTTTTTTGCACATGCACTTTTTTTCACATTCATTTTTGTTGCACATGCACTTTTTTGCACATGCACTTTTTTTGCACATTCACTTTTTGCACATTAATCTTTGTTGCACATGCACTTTTTCACACATGCACTTTTTTACATGCACTTTTTTGCACATACATTTTTGTTGCACATGCACTTTTTTGCACATGGGTGATGGAACAAAACAAGACTGTGCACATGAGACTCTGATGTGGCTGAGGGTGCTGGGAGTTGTATTTTCATGACAGTTAGTGGGAGACCTGTTACTGATATGCAGTTCTCAGATCCACCTGGGAGTGGGAGTGTCTATGCTCTGAGCTGGCTGTGGCCCTATTGCTCCATTATACAGGAGGGGCCAATAAGGAGGAAAGCAGGAGCCCATGACAGACTCTATATACACTGGGGGTAAAGTCCAGTGCAGAACAAACAGAGAGAACAAGAGCTGACTATTTGCACATTGCTTTTTCCCTTCAGCTCGGACTCCCAGGACCTCACTCAGGGGCCCCATGAGAGGGAAAAGAATCAGGGACTGCAGGGGGGACAGTATTGAGGGGTCTGACTGAGGAACTGGGGAGTCAAACAAGAGTGTGTGTTGCCTTCAGCAGTTGTTTATGAACCACAACTCCCCGCACCCACTGTGATCTTTTGGTATTTGCCTGTTCCCCATTGTGACATTGTGTAATGGAACCTGTCGGTATGATTTCCTGCTGCACAGGAAGTGACGGCTGCAAAGGAACACTCTACACTACAATATGATACAGAATATAGGGGGTCACATTGGGCAGGACAAGGAACTGCTCCGGTGCAACAGAACTCTGAGCTGATGAACCAGAATTGGGGCCCCTAGTTTCACCTGTGGCCCTTAGGAGAACCTGCTGAATGCCATTAACCCTTTAGCACCAGGCTCCGCACACTCATCACATTTAGATTTCTGGATTGGTCGGTGCCACAATGTTTCGCTTCAGGACAACGATTGGCTAAACTGCACCCCCAGCTGCTGCTGCTGAAGTCCTGATTAGTGGTGGGGTCGCTGGGAGTTGTGGATGGAGAACAGCTGGAGGGCACCCTTTGATTCAGCACAGAGCGGTTGGTGGGCTGCAGGGAGTTACAGTTGGAGGGAGGCAGGTGAGGGGCCCCTGAATGAATTCTAACAATAAAGGGATGATCCCGGGGAACTCCCTGTATAGATGAATATTCGCTACTTACAGTTTTGTCGGTGGCTCTGCCCGTCAGGATGGCCCGGGCCTTGGCTTTGGTCAGTGGGAAGGACTTGACGTAGGAGTCGTACAAGTGTTTGGCCAGGACTCGCTGATCGGCCGACTCGGGGTTCAACTGGTCGATGTCGCTGGAGATTTCAGCCAATAATTTCTCCTTCTCTGCCTGCGGCATCCGACCGAACCTGATGGCTGAGCCCACACACGTTCCCATTAGAACCAGAACTTTCCCACAATGCAGCGTTCTTACCCACAATCCCAGTGTCACTGCCCTTGCACCTGCCGCACTTGCACCCCATTTGCCAAAAGTAACTGCCCCAGCGAATTGGTTCAAATTGAACACTAAGGGGGTTCTGTAATAAAAGGCACTAAGTTTGCACAGGGGCAGTAACCATAGCAACCAATCAGCAGGTAGCGTTTACTGGTCACCTGTTTAAAAGGGAAAATCAAATTATACTTAACGAGATTTTCATTTCCTGTACTGAAGTATGAGAACAAGTACCCAGTGTCATGTGACGTACAGGAAAAGCTAAAATCTTATTGGTTGCTATGGGTTACTGCTCCTGGGCAAAATTAATGCCTTTTATTACATATGGGGCAAGTCTTGTGTTTGGCATAAGAGTAACGAGGGCACTTTATTCTTTTGGTGCAGCTGAACCCAGGTGATTGATTCCTGGGGTGATTGATTCCTGGGGTGATTGATTCCTGGGGTGATTGATTCCTGGGGTGACTAATTCAGGGGGTGAAGGGTCCCATGGAGTTAGTGCCTGGTCCCCTGAATCAATAGGTGCAGCAGCACCCAATTCAGAAAGGAAGGCAGGACGGACTAAGCGGTGCTGAGCGCAACTATATAGAAGTGCAAGGAGCTCATACTATCCCTTTAATCAAAGTGCCGTTATTTGCAACTGTCACACAGAGTGAGTCCCCTGCACAGCCACCGGGGGGCAGCAGAGCACGGCCTGAGCCATTAGTCTGTAGCTTCTGGTTACTGTCCGACTTCTCTGAACCAGGAGCTCATGTCCCTCAAGTGCTGCCAGTACCTTAGTAACATTCTGCCCAAAATATTGTCTCTAGAATAAGACCCAGCACTATTCCATTTATAAACATTAAAGGGGAAGTTACTCTGTAAAGGAACTTTTAGGATTCTGTAGATGTCAGGTAACCCCCTCTGTAATTGGTCTGTATTCATTGTTATTGTTAAAGGGATATTGTCATGGGAAAAAAATGAATCAGTTAATAGTGCTGCTCCAGCAGAATTCTGCACTGAAATCCATTTCTCAAAAGAGCAAACAGATTTTTTTATATTCAATTTTGAAATCTGACATGGGGCTAGACATTTTGTCAATTTCCCAGCTGCCCCTGGTCATGTGACTTGTGCCTGCACTTTAGGAGAGAAATGCTTTCTGGCAGGCTGCTGTTTTTCCTTCTCAATGTAACTGAATGTGTCTCAGTGAGACCTGGGTTTTTACTATTGAGTGTTGTTCTTAGATCTACCAGGCAGCTGTTATCTTGTGTTAGGGAGCTGCTATCTGGTTACCTTCCCATTATTCTGTTGTTAGGCTGCTGGGGGGGGAGGGGGGATATCAGTCCAACTTGCAGTACAGCTGTAAAGAGTGACTAAAGTTTATCAGAGCACAAGTCACATGACTTGGGGCAGCTGGGAAATTGACAATATGTCTAGCCCCATGTCAGATTTCAAAATTGAATATAAAAAATTCTGTTTGCTCTTTTGAGAAATGGATTTCAGTGCAGAATTCTGCTGGAGCAGCACTATTAACTGATTCATTTTGAAAAAAAAATTTCTCCCATGACAGTATCCCTTTAAATTTTTTCTTCAGAATTTAACAGCAGGTAATCAGGTTAGATAATCAGTTGTAGTCCCACCTCAAACCAGTATCAGCCAGAGGGCAGTGTTTCCCATAGAGCTGCAACAGAACAGCGCCACCCTCTAACAGGGACTAATGTTACTGGTAACACATAACCCATTATAATCAGTCGGCAGCTTATTGGCCCGTGGGCTTCCATGATCGATTTCTGGGTGTAAGTTGGCCAGATGTTGATCGGGAAGGGTAAAATATCTGTTCATTGATCAGAACGTTGGGCCCTAGGGGCATATAGGGGAGAGATCCCGGTGTACGGTCACCTTTAGTGTCTGGACTCTATTGATTCCCCTGATCAGAACCATTTAGGCCCAGTCAGGATATTGGCCAGTGCATCTCTATTGCAGGAATATATTTATATTTAGGGATAATATTAGAAATAATATAGTAAATAAAGTAAAATATAAGGATATTATAAGTTACGGAGAAGTTCCATGACCGTGTGATAAAGACACGAGGCTGAAGGTCATGGAACTCCGAGGTGACTTCTAATATCCTCATATTTTACAACAGGGGGAACTTTATTTATAATAATACACAAGTTTGAGTGAGTCATGTGACAGAAATGACATCACTAAGCTCCGACTGTAACCGATGACATCACTAGTAACTGTTTATAAGGATCTAATTTACAGGATATTCATGGCTCTTGTGTATTATAAAACAATTAATTGTGATGCTAGTGGGGGGCAGGGGCATCTTCCCAATAGAATGTCCCCAATTTAACCATTTCCTATGTATTAGGGCAGACCCAGTTCCATCCAATCACCACTCTCCTCCTCACCTGCATCTCTCTGCCCTTCCTACACAAGAACATCAGACGGGGTTGCCATAGGGATTCACTGCGCCTTATACACCCACCTAACCAAGTCCTGATCTGCCCCTGATCTTCCTTCAGAAGCTCCACCTCTTTTGCAGCCCCCCCCGTCTGCCCCCCACAAGAGGCTCCTGTCTTACCCCCCCTTCTGGCTGTAAAACAAAAGCAGTGACTCTCTATCCAAACTCTGCCCATTTATAACTATCTCTATATATAAATATCTCTATATATAACTATCTCTATATATAACTATCTCTATATATAACTATCTCTATATATAACTATCTCTATATAACTATCTCTCTATATAACTATCTCTATATATAACTATCTCTCTATATAACTATCTCTATATATAACTATCTCTATATATAACTATCTCTCTCTATATAACTATCTCTCTATATAACTATCTCTCTCTATATAACTATCTCTATATATAACTATCTCTCTCTATATAACTATCTCTCTATATATAACTATCTCTATATAACTATCTCTCTATATAACTATCTCTCTATATAACTATCTCTCTATATATAACTATCTCTATATATAACTATCTCTCTATATATAACTATCTCTCTATATAACTATCTCTCTATATAACTATCTCTATATATAACTATCTCTCTATATAACTATCTCTCTATATAACTATCTCTCTATATAACTATCTCTCTATATAACTATCTCTCTATATAACTATCTCTCTATATAACTATCTCTCTCTATATAACTATCTCTATATATAACTATCTCTCTATATAACTATCTCTCTATATAACTATCTCTCTATATATAACTATCTCTCTATATAACTATCTCTCTATATAACTATCTCTCTATATAACTATCTCTCTATATAACTATCTCTCTATATAACTATCTCTCTATATAACTATCTCTCTATATAACTATCTCTCTATATATAACTATCTCTCTATAGAACCATCTCATTAATAAACCCAACTAAGGGTTCAGGGAGTTATGGGCAATAACCCTTGAGTTACTGGAAGAGAGTGTGATGGCCACAAGTTGGCCCAGGGTTAACTGTTTGGCAATAAGTGTGGCTTTGGCTTCATGTCTATACGTTGCTGCAATGCCCCGAGGGGAGGTTGTGCCTATTGTCTGCCCATTGTCTGTTGGGCATGTGACCTGTAATAACATCTTATGATTTATTCTGTCACTTGACTGTGTTTTGCTGATGTTGCAATCCCCCCTCCTCCAAACAGGACATTCTGCTTCTATCAGTGATGAATACCAGGGGCCCCCAGGGGCACAACATAAGGGCACGAGGCAATTGTTACCCACCCCAACACTAAAATATTCCTTCAAGACTTTCCAAACATCTGCAACAAATCCAAACAACTGCCCCAAAACTGATATCATGATAATTACAGTTATTGTGCAAAGTCTCCCTGGCACCCGGGATCAGCCTCAGTCACACAGCGGCCTCAGCAGCTCATCTGCTCAATAACAAACTACAATTCCCACAATTCTTACTCAGCCATTGCTTCTAATCCATTCAATTCAATTGCACTTTGTCAGGGTGCCGGGACCTGCTGGTGCCTTTTGTGTTTGTTATAAAAGTTCTCTCACAACTTCATCCAACGACTGGGTCTACAAGAGACACTGGGGGGCTATAAGGGGCTTAGGAATTATTTCTGTGGTGCATTTCCCAACAACAACCTCCCGTATTAACCCATCCCTGGTAGTTCTTCTGTAGAGGGGCTCAGCCATAGTGAGAGTTACATTTAAAGAGGCATTAAAACCAAACTCCAAACTTCACTGCCCACAATGATCTGACTGCCCCTCCCCCCAATTAAACTCCTCTGCCCCAAGTAGGACAAGATGGGAGACAGTAGGACAAGATGGAGACAGTAAGATAAGATGGAGACAGTAGGACAAGATGGAGACAGTAGGACAAGATGGAGACAGTAGGACAAGATGGAGACAGTAGGACAAGATGGAGACAGTAAGATAAGATGGAGACAGTAGGACAAGATGGAGACAGTAGGACAAGATGGAGACAGTAGGACAAGATGGAGACAGTAGGACAAGATGGAGACAGTAGGACAAGATGGAGACAGTAGGACAAGATGGAGACAGTAGGACAAGATGGAGACAGTAGAGCAAGACGGAGACAGTAGGACAAGATAAAGACAGTAGGACAAGAAGGAGACAGTAGGACAAGATGGAGACAAGGTGGAGACGGTAGGACAAGGTGGATACAGAAGGACAAGATGGAGACAGTAGGACAAGATGGGGACAGTAGGGACAAGATGAAGACAGTAGGGCAAGATGGAGACAGTAGGACAAGATGGAGACAGTAGGACAAGATGGAGACAGTAGGACAAGATGGAGACAGTAGGGCAAGATGGAGACAGTAGGACAAGATGAAGACAGTAGGGCAAGATGAAGACAGTAGGGCAAGATGGAGACAGTAGGACAAGATGGAGACGGCAGGACAAGATGGAGACAGTAGGACAAGATGGAGACAGTAGGACAAGATGGAGACAGTAGGACAAGATGGAGACAGTAGGACAAGATGGAGAAAGTAGGACAAGATGGAGACAGTAGGACAAGATGGAGACAGTAGGACAAGATGGAGACAGTAGGACAAGATGGGGACAGTAGGACAAGATGAAGACAGTAGGGCAAGATGGAGACAGTAGGACAAGATGGAGACAGTAGGACAAGATGGAGACAGTAGGACAAGATGGAGACAGTAGGACAAGATGGAGACAGTAGGACAAGATGGGGACAGTAGGACAAGATGAAGACAGTAGGACAAGATGGAGACAGTAGGACAAGATGGAGACAGTAGGAAATGATGGAGACAAGGTGGAAACGGTAGGAAAAAATGGAGACAGTAAGAAAATATGGAGACAGTAGATGTATAGTAGATGTAGAGGATAGAGGAAGATCTTGCCCTCCCCTTGCTTTATATAAACCCTCAGAATGAGTTGAATTTATACATTTGCACAAAGGAGAGACATATCAGGGAAAGTTACTTCTTGTTCCCCATCAAAAGTTCTGATTGGACAGAAATGATTCCTATTAGAAAATAGATTATCATATTAATGTGAAGGGGTAGTTATAGCCTAAAATCTGCTCATTAGACAGAAGTACTCCACCATATTGGGTGTGGCAAGGTCGGAGAAACAAGCAAAACAGGACTTTTGGGGCTATTTTTAGTTTATATTTATAGTCTAAATATGGATTTGGGTCATGGTACCAAGCAGCTGGTCCGTATATGATCAGTAGAGCATGGGGGGAGGATTGACAGAATGAGGGGGTGGGGGCGAGTAGAGTTGCCCCAGGACTTGTTTGCTTTGGAATTCGCATGCCAAGAACTTCTGTTATTGAGCTTTTGTCCATTAAACCAGAAAAGCCGGTCCTGCCCCGTGTGAGTGAGTGAATGAGCGGAGGAGGAATGAGGCCCTTCCAGTCTGTCGGCTCAATCCCAGAACAAGTCCATCTCGTGCCAATAGTGACCCTGCTTTTTGCACGCCGGCGACCTCACGTACACACGACCCAATGTGTCAATTCTAACGAGGAAACCAGTCTCATAAATACAACAGCCTGAAAGATTGTGACCAGGGGTTGCAGGGAGTTAGTGAAATCACAAATTCTTGCACTTCCGACACTCTCACTGGAGCTGTGTGTGCAAAAATGTGTTAGTGCTGTACTGGTGTCATACTGTGTGTGTGTTAGTGCTGTACTGGTGTCATACTGTGTGTGTGTTAGTGCTGCGCTGGTGTCATACTGTGTGTGTGTTAGTGCTGTACTGGTGTCATACTGTGTGTGTGTTAGTGCTGTACTGGTGTCATACTGTGTGTGTTAGTGCTGCTTGGTGTCATACTGTGTGGTGTTAGTGCTGCGCTGGTGTCATACTGTGTGTGTGTTAGTGCTGTACTGGTGTCATACTGTGTGTGTGTTAGTGCTGCGCTGGTGTCATACTGTGTGTGTGTTAGTGCTGTGCTGGTGTCATACTGTGTGTGTGTTAGTGCTGTACTGGTGTCATACTGTGTGTGTGTTAGTGCTGCGCTGGTGTCATACTGTGTGTGTGTTAGTGCTGTGCTGGTGTCATACTGTGTGTGTGTTAGTGCTGTACTGGTGTCATACTGTGTGTTTGTTAGTGCTGTACTAGTGTCATACTGTGTGTGTGTTAGTGCTGCGCTGGTGTCATACTGTGTGTGTGTTAGTGCTGTACTGGTGTCATACTGTGTGTGTGTTAGTGCTGTACTGGTGTCATACTGTGTGTGTGTTAGTGCTGTACTGGTGTCATACTGTGTGTGTGTTAGTGCTGCGCTGGTGTCATACTGTGTGTGTGTTAGTGCTGTGCTGGTGTCATACTGTGTGTTAGTGCTGTACTGGTGTCATACTGTGTGTGTGTTAGTGCTGCGCTGGTGTCATACTGTGTGTGTGTTAGTGCTGTGCTGGTGTCATACTGTGTGTGTGTTAGTGCTGTACTGGTGTCATACTGTGTGTGTGTTAGTGCTGTACTGGTGTCATATTGTGTGTGTGTTAGTGCTGTACTGGTGTCATACTGTGTGTGTGTTAGTGTGTACTGGTGTCATACTGTGTGTGTGTGTGTTAGTGCTACGCTGGTGTCATACTGTGTGTGTGTTAGTGCTGTACTGGTGTCATACTGTGTGTGTGTTAGTGCTGTACTGGTGTCATATTGTGTGTGTGTTAGTGCTGTACTGGTTTCATACTGTGTGTGTGTTAGTGTGTACTGGTGTCATACTGTGTGTGTGTTAGTGCTGTACTGGTGTCATACTGTGTGTGTGTTAGTGTGTACTGGTGTCATACTGTGTGTGTGTTAGTGCTACGCTGGTGTCATACTGTGTGTGTGTTAGTGCTGTACTGGTGTCATACTGTGTGTGTGTTAGTGCTGTACTGGTGTCATATTGTGTGTGTGTTAGTGCTGTACTGGTGTCATACTGTGTGTGTGTTAGTGCTGCGCTGGTGTCATACTGTGTGTGTGTTAGTGCTGCGCTGGTGTCATACTGTGTGTGTGTTAGTGCTGTACTGGTGTCATACTGTGTGTGTGTTAGTGCTGTACTGGTGTCATACTGTGTGTGTGTTAGTGTGTACTGGTGTCATACTGTGTGTGTGTTAGTGCTACGCTGGTGTCATACTGTGTGTGTGTTAGTGCTGTACTGGTGTCATACTGTGTGTGTGTTAGTGCTGTACTGGTGTCATACTGTGTGTGTGTTAGTGCTGTACTGGTGTCATATTGTGTGTGTGTTAGTGCTGTACTGGTGTCATACTGTGTGTGTGTTAGTGTGTACTGGTGTCATACTGTGTGTGTGTTAGTGTGTACTGGTGTCATACTGTGTGTGTGTTAGTGTGTACTGGTGTCATACTGTGTGTGTGTTAGTGCTACGCTGGTGTCATACTGTGTGTGTGTTAGTGCTGTACTGGTGTCATACTGTGTGTGTGTTAGTGCTGTACTGGTGTCATACTGTGTGTGTGTTAGTGCTGCGCTGGTGTCATACTGTGTGTGTGTTAGTGCTGCGCTGGTGTCATACTGTGTGTGTGTTAGTGTGTACTGGTGTCATACTGTGTGTGTGTTAGTGCTACGCTGGTGTCATACTGTGTGTGTGTTAGTGCTGTACTGGTGTCATACTGTGTGTGTGTTAGTGCTGTACTGGTGTCATATTGTGTGTGTGTTAGTGCTGTACTGGTGTCATACTGTGTGTGTGTTAGTGCTGCGCTGGTGTCATACTGTGTGTGTGTTAGTGCTGCGCTGGTGTCATACTGTGTGTGTGTTAGTGCTGTACTGGTGTCATACTGTGTGTGTGTTAGTGCTGTACTGGTGTCATACTGTGTGTGTGTTAGTGTGTACTGGTGTCATACTGTGTGTGTGTTAGTGCTACGCTGGTGTCATACTGTGTGTGTGTTAGTGCTGTACTGGTGTCATACTGTGTGTGTGTTAGTGCTGTACTGGTGTCATACTGTGTGTGTGTTAGTGCTGTACTGGTGTCATATTGTGTGTGTGTTAGTGCTGTACTGGTGTCATACTGTGTGTGTGTTAGTGTGTACTGGTGTCATACTGTGTGTGTGTTAGTGTGTACTGGTGTCATACTGTGTGTGTGTTAGTGTGTACTGGTGTCATACTGTGTGTGTGTTAGTGCTACGCTGGTGTCATACTGTGTGTGTGTTAGTGCTGTACTGGTGTCATACTGTGTGTGTGTTAGTGCTGTACTGGTGTCATACTGTGTGTGTGTTAGTGCTGCGCTGGTGTCATACTGTGTGTGTGTTAGTGCTGCGCTGGTGTCATACTGTGTGTGTGTTAGTGCAGCTGCAGTGTTCTTGCACACACCAACCCCGCACTTTATTACAGTCTGTGCTTTATATCCCCATTGTGCTCAGCAATCAATAGAGTAGCGCCCCCTAGTGGTGAGAGAATTAGGGTCCTGCCAATCACAGTCCCACTGAAGTCAGGGTTGGATTTAAAGCATTTGTGCCCCCACCCCCACCCATCATTATAGTGCAGAGAGGGGGCACTGCAACTACATCTTGGGATTTAAGCTGCTACCTGGTAACCCAGCTGACTGGCCATAGCAACCAGGCATTGGGCTGTTCCAGTGAAATAAAAGTAAGAAGAGGTCTGAATAAATAATAGTAAGTCGTTAACATTTAATATTAATGAGGGGGGGAGAGTCTTTCCTCCTGTAGAAGCAAAGGAATGTCCCACAGGCAGCACAATTTAGCAATTCTCTAAAGCCAATTAATGAAATTAAAGCCAATAAGTGATTAAATCAGTCAGGAAGTTTTCAATGAGATCACTAATAAGGAGTTGTATGCAAATGAGGTGATAGAAGGGGCAATTAAGTGCAAGAGGAGGTGCCACTGGGGTGAGAGGAGTTTGTTTTACTCAGAGGAAGAACCAGAGAAACTCCAGTGACCTCAATGTTGGCTCCTGGGGCTCCTGGGTCAGGAATGGTGCAGGGCCGGTAGGGCCACAGGGAATGTGATTAGTGGCCTCGCCCCTAGGAGTCCTGACCTGTATGAGCCTCGCTGGTCAATGTACAGGGGGGGGCAGTATAAATTCCATATGCGCTGAACCATTCAGAACATGGCCTTCCCTTTATTTAAATACTTACTCTTGTCAAAATAAAACCTGTTCTCTTCTTGTGCCTGGGAATGTGCCGGAATATTGGCCTCAGATTGTGTCATTTTGCTTTACTTCCCCTTTAGAGTGTGAGAGAGCGAGACAAGAAGAAACAGGGACTGGGGTTCTTATATAGAACATTCACCCCTCAGGAAGGGGCCACACTCCGCTTATTAGGGACCCACTGAGTTCTGGATATTCACTTCAGAATTTGGCCCAATCCAAAGACTTTGTGCAGAATTCGGATTCAGCAAAACCAGGGCCCAAAGCAAAACATTGCGGGAAATAATTGTATAGACCAGGGATCCCCATTCAGAAGTAAAAGGAGTTGGGGAGCAACACTAGCATAAAAAATGTTCTTGGGGAGCCAAATAAGGGCTGTGATTGGCCATTTAGTAGACTGGCAGCTACAGGAGACTCTGATTAGCAGTACATCTGGTTTTTATACAACCAAAACTTGCTCCCAAGCCTGGAATTCAAAAATAATCACCTGCTTTGAGGCCACTGGGAGCAACATCCAAAGGTTTGGGGAGCAACATGTTACTCACGAGCTACTGGTTGGGGATCACTGGTGTAGAGAGATAGAGAGGTCTGAGTTCTGGGACCCGGGGGGAGAAGCAGAAACCACTCACCATTATGGGACATGCCGACCGCCAGGCACTTCTGGAACCGGCAGAACTGACATTTGTTTCGGCTCTTCTTGTGAATCCGGCAATTCAGGTCGCACCTTTCATAAATTAACTTCAACCTGATTGTTCTTCTAAAGAACCCCTGAAAAGTAGAAGGAACAAAATCAGGACACACAGCCCCTGAGCAGAAAGTGACCACCAGTAGGGGAAGGAAATATGGGATGGACGCTGGGCTCCCCTGAGCAGAAAGTGACCCCCAAACCCAGCAGGGGAAGGAAATGTGGGACAAATACAGGGGTCCCCTGAGCAGCGAGTAAGATATAATCATTACCTTGCAACCTTCACATGCATGGACGCCATAGTGGAACCCAGAGGCTTTGTCCCCACAAACTCTGCATTCAATGGCTATGAAGGAATTTGGGGTGTCTTCAAAGGCTTTACTACACTGTGGTTTGTCTGAAAAGTAAGGGGGTGACGGGGGCTCCAGCTTTATGGAACCTGTTGGGTAGAAGAAGAGAGGGACATGATTTAAACCGGTGCTATATGAATAGCAGTCCCGTGTGACTGTCTCTACTTCCTTTGCAAGGGGGAGTGTATTTCCTGGTACTCATGTGACTGTCTCTACTTCCTTTGCATGGGGGAGTGTATTTCCTGGTACTCGTGTGACTGTCTCTACTTCCTTTGCATGGGGGAGTGTATTTCCTGGTACTCATGTGACTTGTCTCTCTTCCTTTGAACGGGGGAGTTTTATTTCCTGGTACTCGTGTGACTGTCTCTACTTCCTTTGCACAGGGAGTGTATTTCCTGGTACTCGTGTGACTTCTCTACTTCCTTTGCATGGGGGAGTGTATTTCCTGGTACTCATGTGACTGTCTCTACTTCCTTTGAACGGGGGAGTGTATTTCCTGGTACTCGTGTGACTGTCTCTACTTCCTTGCACGGGGGAGTGTATTTCCTGTACTCGTGTGGACTGTCTCTACTTCCTTTGCACGGGGATGTATTCCTGGTAACTCATGGTGACTGTCTCTACTTCCTTTGCATGGGGGAGTGTATTTCCTGGTACTCGTGTGACTGTCTCTACTTCCTTTACATGTGGGAGTGTATTTCCTGGTACTCGTGTGACTGTCTCTACTTCCTTTGCATGGGGGAGTGTATTTCCTGGTACTCGTGTGACTGTCTCTACTTCCTTTGCATGGGGGAGTGTATTTCCTGGTACTCGTGTGACTGTCTCTACTTCCTTTACATGTGGGAGTGTATTTCCTGGTACTCGTGAGACTGTCTCTACTTCCTTTGCATGGGGGAGTGTATTTCCTGGTACTCGTGTGACTGTCTCTACTTCCTTTGAACGGGGGAGTGTATTTCCTGGTACTCGTGTGACTGTCTCTACTTCCTTTGCACAGGGGAGTGTATTTCCTGGTACTCGTGTGACTGTCTCTACTTCCTTTGCATGGGGGAGTGTATTTCCTGGTACTCATGTGACTGTCTCTACTTCCTTTGAATGGGGGAGTGTATTTCCTGGTACTCGTGTGACTGTCTCTACTTCCTTTGCACGGGGGAGTGTATTTCCTGGTACTCGTGTGACTGTCTCTACTTCCTTTGCACGGGGGAGTGTATTTCCTGGTACTCATGTGACTGTATCTACTTCCTTTGCATCGGGAGTGTATTTCCTGGTACTCCTGTGACTGTCTCTACTTCCTTTGCACGGGGGAGTGTATTTCCTGGTACTCATGTGACTGTCTCTACTTCCTTTGCATGGGGGAGTGTATTTCCTGGTACTCGTGTGACTGTCTCTACTTCCTTTGCATGGGGCATGTATTTCCTGGAAATCATATTACTATTAAGGACCTAGTAGTGAAGTTGGACACAGATATAACATGCATAACACAGCAGATAATCACAAACAAATTGAGCAGACACTTCCAGAGATCACTCCTCCAGGCATATTTAATGATAGGCTGATGAGCATATGATGAAGTATCAGTATGATATGAAACGCGTAAGGCTGAATCCTTGTATACCAGAATAAAGTTACTTATTATTTGACAAGTCTGCCTGGAGGAGTGATCTTTGGAAGTGTCTGCTCATTTTGTTTGCGATTATCTGCTCCCCTAAGCTGAAGGTTCAGGGCGGTGCACCGGGACCTCCTCCTACATCTGGTGAGTTATACAGAGACCAGAAACGTTTTTTATATACTACTATCATCAATAATTGTTCATCATTCGTTGTGACAGATATAACATGGACTTCATTATAGAGAATGCTGGGGCTGTTGGGAGCAGAGAGAATTCAGGAGTCATTTCATAGGGTGCACCTGGAAGAGGAAATGAGACGGCGTACTTTGGCATTCCTGTAGCTTCAGGTCATATTTATAATCAATGGGCGACTGGTCGTTCCTGCAGAGGAAAGTCTTTTCATCCAGAATATCATCATAGTGAGAATTGATGCTGGAAAAGTCTACAGTAGTAAAGGGCTTAATGTCATAGGGCTGGCAATGGTCCTCCAGAGCCGACATGTCCATGGAATTCATTCCGAAATTCAAATTGGACCAGAAAGGCATTTCAGTGTCCACCATGACTGTGCTCGCTCCTGAAAGAGAAGCCAAAAGAGACCAAATCAATATAAATCATTCTGATCAAAACAATGAGAAGAACCCACATTTCTGCCACATCTGATAGCTGTTCTCTCTGTGGTCAGTCACAAGTTCCAACGCCAAACCTGAGAGACTTCTAAGTAATAATATTATATCATTTGATATTTCATCCAACTAATTGCAACATCTAAACCAACACTGTATTATATAAAGCCACCAATCAATCACTGACCACAATGAGGCTGGACATCCAGATTGTATGTTGTTTCTTGTACCCTTATCCTAATAAACAGTGTTAGTTCACTAGGATAGTGAATTGAGGGCAAGATGGACGCAGTACGACAAGATGGAGGCGGTAGGACAAGATGGAGACAGTAGGACAAGAAGGAGACAGTAGGACAAGATGGAGACAGTAGGACAAGATGGAGACAGTAGGACAAGATGGAGACAGTAGGATAAGAAGGAGACAGTAGGACAAGATGGAGACAGTAGGACAAGATGGAGACAGTAGGGCAAGATGGAGACAGTAGGACAAGAAGGAGACAGTAGGACAAGATGGAGACAGCAGGATAAGATGGAGACAGTAGGACAAGATGGAGACAGTAGGATAAGATGGAGACAGTAGGACAAGATGGAGACAGTAGGACAAGATGGAGACAGTAGGGCAAGATGGAGACAGTAGGACAAGATGGAGACAGTAGGACAAGATGGAGACAGTAGGACAAGATGGAGACAGTAGGACAAGATGGAGACAGTAGGACAAGATGGAGACAGTAGGACAAGAAGGAGACAGTAGGACAAGATGGAGACAGTAGGACAAGATGGAGACAGTAGGACAAGATGGAGACAGTAGGACAAGATGGAGACAGTAGGGCAAGATGGAGATGGTAAGACAAGATGGAGACTGTAGGACAAGATGACGACAGTGGGACAAAATGTAATACAAAGAAGAGGGCAAGAAGGAAATATTAACATGTAGGTTTTTCTTAAAGTACCATTTCCAGATTCCTCCGACTAATAAAGGTTGTCAAGACACGCTGGGTGTTGTAGTTGGACAAGGCTAAAGCTCCATATGTTGAATTGTCATAAGAATTGACATTAGGAACCATGGCCCAACTCCCATGTGACTCCCAGCAGGCTACTAAATCTCTTTCCTGGCCACTGTCTGTTTGTCCAGTTGGTGAATGGGGGTTGGTGCGGGGAGTTGATGTGCAGAGCTAAAGGCCGTTCCTGCTTTTATGAATCAGTTGGGAGAGAGTGGGACGGGTGTCTGGTGTTTTGGAACATTCTGTATCCTTGGACTTTATCTCCACAACTCTAAATTCATTCTCTGGTCAGATCCGGAGAGAAACTCAGCGACCCCCTCACTTCTGCTCATACCCCCCCCATTTACTCTTGTTTCTATTCAGCATTTACTGAACTGTGGCTCTTATTGGTCTCTAACTCCCAGCAGCCTCTCTATACATCAGTTTTGTGCAAAGCCCTATATAAATTCTAGGTGCCCCCCATCAGAGCTTGAGCCGCGGGGAGGCGCCAGTATTAATGCTCCATAAATGAGCCAATCAGCTTCCAGAAGTGAATGCGCTAAAAGAAAAGGATTGTGGCCCATTATTCCAGAAGGGTTCGGGGAGTTGTTAGGGAGGATTCCTGGAAGTCTGTGACCTGCGGCCGCTGCTCTTTCCCCAACCTCTGCCCCCCATGGAAATAAAATCTAAATTTAGCCAATTTGGCCGCTGACCCCATGTGTCATGTGATTGCATTTAACCCCTCGTTGGCCCAGTACTCACTAATATTATTGTGTAATTCCTATAGTGCGTCTGACCCCCCTTGGTTCACAGTTACGGATAAAGCAGAATGGGGGGAGGGGGTAATAGTTTAATCCAACTGATTTCCAAGTTGGACTTCGAGGAGAGTTTCTCCCCAAATTCCACCCTAACTGAGCCCCCCCCCAGCTGTGCATTTTGGGTTCAATGAGAGGAAAGACACAAATTCCCAATAAGAACATTTCAAGTATCAGTGAATAATGTGAATTCTAGAAATGGCTCTGCAGTTGGACTACAACTCCCAGCATCCCACAGAAAGCCTTTGGTCTCCACTAGCAAAAGCCTATACTAAGCTGTTCCCCACTATATTCTCACAGAGAGAGCAGAGACAGCTAACAGGTTAGGCCGGGGTTTAGCACTACAATTCCCAGCATCCCCTGCTGCCGCAGAGGGAGGAGCTTGGCACACATAAGAGATTACTGTGCACATTCACAGGGAGAAATAATTGTACAGAGAAAGTTTCGGTTTGTCTGTGTCGTTGCAGCAGGACGGCTCCCTCCTTGCGGTTTCCCTCTTTGATCGCTGCAATAAATAAAGGCACAGAGACAAATGCAGCCAGACAGGATGCGTGGGGTTAAATAAAACACCACTAAACTTTTAACCCCAGTGACATGTACAAAGCGAATGTCTGATGTCACATAAACTGCGCCTTCTGCTGAATTGCATTAACCTTTTCCTTATTCGTCTCATTACACCGAGACTTCACTTCTCTGGCACTGCTGGGTGTAGCCGCTATTATACTGATATACAGATATTATATATATTCTATACATATTATACCACTCTTACCAGCACACTTGCTACACTCAATAGGCCAACTCAGTCCCACAGCAGGTATAAGTATAAGTATAACATGAATGTAAGGGGCAGCAGAGGGCAGAATAATGGATACTGTACCTATTAGTTCTATTAACTAGATTAATTATTGTATCCAAGCTCCTGGCACAAACACTTCATTGCTGCAAGTTGTTGCAGCCAATCAGGACATGGGTCAGAGAAATGGGCGGTACCATGTGAAACAGGCCCCGTGAGCAGTCAGTCATCCTCTTATTCCCCTCAAATACCCCTGAGTATCACTCATGTATTATAAGGGATAATGTACCCCCTACTGTAAATGATAAGGATATTAGAAGTCACTGAGGGGTTGTTCTGTGACCATATAAAGGCACAAGGCTGCAGGCTGAGTTATACAGGGAACTCTGAGTATCACTCATGTATTATAAGGGATAATGTACCCCCTACTGTAAATGATAAGGATATTAGAAGTCACTGAGGGGTTGTTCTGTGACCATATAAAGGCACAAGGCTGCAGGCTGAGTTATACAGGGAACTCTGAGTATCACTCATGTATTATAAGGGATAATGTACCCCCTACTGTAAATGATAAGGATATTAGAAGTCACTGAGGGGTTGTTCTGTGACCATATAAAGGCACAAGGTTAGGGGTTAGACAGACATGCTTGGGCAGGTACATATTGGAAGACACATGATTTCATAGTTAAATTGGGTTGAAAAAGTCCATCAAGTTCACCCCCTCCAAATAAGCCCAGTCCATATATTTCCACTTTATGGGTAAAAAGGTCCCCTGCTATTTGTCTATAATGTCCTCTAATGTACTTGTAAAGTCTAATCATGTCCCCTCACAAGCGCCTTTTTTCCCCCAGAGAAAACAACCCCAACCTTGTCAGTCTCCCCTCATAATTTAACTCTTCCCTCCCTCTAACCAGTTCAGCCGGTAGTTTCAGTGGCCCCTCCAGTTCATTAATAAACAAGTGAAAAAGCAAAGGGTCGAGGAGAGACCCCTGCGGTACCCCAGTAACAACACTGTGATTGGTGCCCAATAATAATGATATAAATATATAAAATAATAAAATAACGTCAATTCTGCGCCCAGTTCCACATGCCAAGGGGCAACACTTCCCTTTATGGATTTTGTGGGTTTTACGCAACAAAAAGTCACAGTTTTACTGATAATTGGGGTGTCTGTAGGCAGATAGGAACAACATGAACCCCATATCTGAGGTCTGAGGGTTGTGCAGATTCTCCTGGGAAATCGTTGTCCCATAAACCTCGGAAAACTCCCGAAATCTCGGAATCACTGGGCTGTTTGGCACCCGCAGCCTCACAACATGTTTTTGGGTAGAGCCGCGGCTCATGGGAAGACTCATTAGGATTTAACCTTTCCCTTAGATTCTCTGAGTCCACAAAATCGTCCCTGAGGGACCCCTCACTTCCTCTGCCCCAGGAATACGATGATAGTGAGTAATTAAACTCAATAAATGGGACACAAGAGATAGCACTCCGCTCCCTGGGCTGCGCATAAACCCAATCAGAAAGGCAAGAAACTCCACCGCACCCTAAAAATGCATCTCTTTCCAGGGATGGGGTTATAGCTGGGGGCAGAGTGTATAGTAAGGATCCAGTAATGTGACGCTTTAACCAATCATCTGTCCTGGGCCCCAAGAGCCTGTGGCCCCTGTGCAGTGTCCCATTATATACACTACAACCAGCAGCTCTCTGATTACTGAACTACAACTCCCAGCACCTCCCACAAGCATGTTACATAGTCAATGTTACTGTTGGCAGCCTCTCCCTGGGAAGAGACAAATCTGGGGGGCTTTGTGGGTTCCTCTCCCAGGGCCACAATTATATTTCCTGAGGCATCTGCAGGAGAATGGGGGTACAGAAAACCCTCCTTACTCTATGTACTGGGGAATATTTTGCTTCTAGTAGAAATGTGCACACAATTTGATAGTGGGATTTTGGGGTACAGTTCAACACCCCAAATGAATGAGCTACTGAAACCCCAGTATTCGTGATTGGCCCTGGTCCCTCCGTGTTGGGTAAAATCCCAGGCGTGAGGCTGATGTGTTTGCCAAGGGCAGGACTGTGCGTGTGAACTCATATTGGGAGAGATACGGATCTCTAGGGCCCATTAGAACTTTACAGGGTTCTGATTTGTGGCCCTCGGCGCACCTCTAATCACAGCCCTCGGCCATAAAGTGAGGTGAGATAATGTTTATCAGGACGTGTCTGTTGGTCAGGGGCCCACGTGTTCTTTATTTAGAATCATTTCATGGAGTTAGAGATTAACTCAGGCCTGGCCCAACTCTACCCCAAACTCAAACTTCATGGACTTGGGCGACTTGATAAATTCCCTTTTGTGTTGTGAGGAGGGTGTGGGATTGGCTGCGTTGTCAAACATATTTCAATCTCATTCCCCAGTGAATAAACAATGTACCACAGACAACCCAGCAATCCTGTGCCCAGACAACCCGGCAATCCTGTGCCCAGACAACCCAGCAATCCTGTGCCCAGACAACTCAGCAATCCTGTGCCCAGACAACCCAGCAATCCTGTGCCCAGACAACCCAGCAATCCTGTGCCCAGACAACCCAGCAATCCTGTGCCCAGACAACCCAGCAATCTGATGCCCAGACAACCCAGCAATCCTGTGCCCAGACAACCCGGCAATCCTGTGCCCAGACAACTCAGCAATCCTGTGCCCAGACAACCCAGCAATCCTGTGCCCAGACAACTCAGCAATCCTGTGCCCAGACAACCCAGCAATCCTGTGCCCAGACAACCCAGCAATCCTGTGCCCAGACAACCCAGCAATCCTGTGCCCAGACAACCCGGCAATCCTGTGCCCAGACAACCCAGCAATCCTGTGCCCAGACAACCCGGCAATCCTGTGCCCAGACAACCCAGCAATCCTGTGCCCAGACAACTCAGCAATCCTGTGCCCAGACAACTCAGCAATCCTGTGCCCAGACAACTCAGCAATCCTGTGCCCAGACAACCCAGCAATCCTGTGCCCAGACAACCCAGCAATCCTGTGCCCAGACAACTCAGCAATCCTGTGCCCAGACAACCCAGCAATCCTGTGCCCAGACAACCCAGCAATCCTGTGCCCAGACAACTCAGCAATCCTGTGCCCAGACAACCCAGCAATCCTGTGCCCAGACAACCCAGCAATCCTGTGCCCAGACAACCCGGCAATCTGGTGATATTGTTGGCTTGTCACTTGGCAACTAGAAAACCAAGAGAATCACAGCTTGACAGAAGACATACCAGCCAATCAGATGTTAGTTCTAATCAGCAATGAGTGAATACTTTGAGCTAATTGGTTACCAGTCATGAAGTGGCACATGTTACTACTTACCTCTGTCAGTCAGTCCTTATGTGTCGAACTGCAGGATTTGTAGCTCTATAGGCCAACTCATGATTTCCCTTCTTCATGAGGTGCATGGTGATCACATGGGGGTATCACAGACCCTAAAACTGACATTTTGCTTTTTCCAAGTCTGAGTTAGGATGTGTCTCTTCCTCCTCTCACATACCAGTATGTGCCAACCTTACCCCTTCCACCCAACCAAACTTTCACCCAAACTGCACTTTCAGGCTCCTCCCTCCTCCAATAAACGGAGAGAAGTTGATCTTCTGCCCTGATAAGATGGAGCTGTATCTCCAGTTGGGCTGATCACCTGATACGGGAATTCCCCTCAGGGACAAATCACTGCAACCCCGGCAGTAACACCAGGGAATTGGCTTGTGCCTCTCAGTTGAGTCAATGAGCCCAGGAATGAGGGGGTTACACTGGTACCAATTTTACACCGCCACTTACAGACACCCTTACTGACACTTTACCCATAAGTCATTCATAATCATATGATCAATATGCTAAAGGGATATTAGATTGTCAGCTCCACTGGGGAGGGGCATATTTGAGAGTGGAAACACTTGAGGAAAATGAACACCCCAAGTTGAAATGTGCATCATAATATGTCACTTGCTCCTCCCTAAATCTCTCATTCCTTTAACTATTATCTGTCTGTTATATTCTTTGCACTGTTGGTTCTAACTCTTGCAGCAGAGGTATTCTAATTAAAGAGCCTGGCTTCTGCTACACTGCTTCAAGAGGGCAAGATGGAGAGAGTAGGACAAGATGGTGACAGTTGGGCAAGATGGAGACAGTAGGACAAGATAGAGACAGTAGGGCAAGATGGTGACAGTTGGGCAAGATGGAGACAGTAGGACAAGATGGAGACAGTAGGACAAGATGGAGACAGTAGGGCAAGATGGAGACAGTAGGACAAGATGGAGACAGTAGGACAAGATGGAGACAGTTGGGCAAGATGGAGACAGTAGGACAAGATGGAGACAGTAGGGCAAGATGGAGACAGTAGGACAAGATGGAGACAGTAGGACAAGATGGAGACAGTTGGGCAAGATGGAGACAGTAGGACAAGATGGAGACAGTAGGTCAAGATGGAGGCAGTAGGACAAGATGGAGACAGTAGGATAAGATGGGAACAATAGGGCAAGATGGCAACTCTAAAACTACTAATCAGATTTGCTGATTTAGTTACACAGACAAATAAGGGCAGGACAAGGGCAAGTTGCTACTTTACATACATAATGGGGTCGCACAGATCCTGCTTTGGTGAGGGGCCCTGGTTTGTGGCTCTGAGGAAATGTGTCCTGTCTGGGGAAACACTGTCACAATCAAAGGTTTTTTGACAAACGATTTAATCATATTACTGGTGTTACAGGCTGCGGGGAGTTGCACAACTGTGTGGTTGGTGCAGAGTTATTAACGTCACAATCAAATAAATCTAAGGTCAATGGGTTCTTATTGGGTTCATG
Source organism: Xenopus laevis (assembly GCF_017654675.1). Classification (NCBI taxonomy): domain Eukaryota; kingdom Metazoa; phylum Chordata; class Amphibia; order Anura; family Pipidae; genus Xenopus; species Xenopus laevis. Next base: position 154,492,312 of record NC_054377.1, on the reverse strand, counting down.
GAAATAAGAGACAGCAAATGAGCCTTCGCTGGTTGGGCATGCTGTGAGTTGTAGTTTGGTTACTGTCTGCCCATTGGCAAGAGATTACACATAGTTTACTAAGCGTGGGCCCCTGTGGCCCCATATAATCATTCCTCCAGAAATACAAGTGAAAAACTGACTCTCCTGCAGATAAGCAGTCGGGGGTTATTTGTCTATTGCACTTGTTTCCTGTTAGAGAGTCGCAAGCAGCAGTGATTCTTTATTCCGACACTAAAGTCCTGGGGTTGTCAGTTCTGAACAAAGACCCAACCCAATCAAGTCCAACCTCGGTCCCTGTAAATCCTACAGAACATCTGACTCCAACTCCAACCTGCCCCACGAGGGAGACATTTCTCTCTGACTCCATAAGGACAGCTGGGCGATAACACACTGTAACTTATCCCTCGTTAATAGGCATCCGGCCCTTCCTGAAATAGGCTAATGTATCCGCCATTGCCGCTTCAGCAAAGGGATTCTTCTTGCAAAATGGATCACTTTCCCAGTGGAATTTCAGGTCTTTGTTACCCCCGGTAACAAGAAACTAAAGGTGCATTTGACAGTATGTCGGATGTTAAAGTTCGGGGCAAGTTGCAGTTGCCCCTCTTTTTTTTGGATCAGAAGCACAAACACTACGCACAGGCTCCAGTCTGCCACTGACTCGTTACTTTGGACAGTAGGACCGTAGCAACTAGATCAAAGTTCAAAGTCCAATTTGGAGTTAAATGGGAATGTAACAGGGATAAGTGTGAAGCTTTGGGATTATGGACTTTGGACTCTCCGGGACCAGATACTGTATAGCTTGGCCTGGGTGCAATATATGTAATAAATGCAATATATGTAATAAACTTAGGGATGCACCAAATTCACTGTTTTGCTATTCCGCCGAATCTTCACTCTTTCAGGAAGGATTCGGCCGAATGAAGAACCAAATCTGAACAAAGAGTTAAAGATTGTGTAGCAAAATAAATTAGAATTTCCTTTTTCGTGTGATAAAAAAAGCCACATGATTTTAAAGGTTCGGATTCAGTTCGTCCAAATCTAAACTCTGCAGCAATATAATCGCAGACTGGGTGCATCTCTAGTACTAATATATAAGGGCCCTACAATGGCCTCCCTGGGGCCGTATTCACCAGTAGTTCCTTTCAGAGGACACAAGGGCTCCCACTGATACAAGAAATTCCCTCCCAGCTCTAGGGGCAGATACACGAGAAGGTCTCAGGAAGGGCCGGATGCCTTTCTTTAGCTTCACTTCATGTCAGACCCCAGTGGCCTAAAACTGCTTCTCTTCTGCAAGAAAATGGGGAGATTCTGCACAGAAGCCACTGGGTCCCCACAACATGGAGAGAAAGCAACGGAGCGAGTCACTGCACAAACACCAGGGAATGGCTCTAGTCTCACGGGGAAACCAGTAGGGCAGCATTTTTATGTAATGAGGGTTTTTATGTTTTATTGGTGGGAAATATTCCGGGCCCCCCCTTAAATAAACAATAAATGCAACTCTGCCCATTAGACTGAATGCTTCTGTGCTGAGACTCAACTTTTTACTTGTCCTTCATTCCAGGAACTATTACCTATGACCATGAAAGGGTTAAGTCTACAGCTTTAATAGAGGTGTTCAACTGTCCCCAGCCATGTCTGCTTCTGTCAGGGCCAAATAACATTTGAGGGCCACCATCTTGCCCTACTGTCTCCATCTTGTCCTACTGTCTCCATCTTGTCCTACTGTCTCCATCTTGTCCTACTGTCTCCATCTTGCCCTACTGTCTCCATCTTGTCCTACTGTCTCCATCTTGTCCTACTGTCTCCTTCTTGTCCTACTGTCTCCATCTTGTCCTACTGTCTCCTTCTTGTCCTACTGTCTCCATCTTGTCCTACTGTCTCCTTCTTGTCCTACTGTCTCCATCTTGTCCTACTGTCTCCATCTTGTCCTACTGTCTCCATCTTGCCCTACTGTCTCCATCTTGTCCTACTGTCTCCATCTTGTCCTACTGTCTCCTTCTTGTCCTACTGTCTCCATCTTGTCCTACTGTCTCCTTCTTGTCCTACTGTCTCCATCTTGTCCTACTGTCTCCTTCTTGTCCTACTGTCTCCATCTTGTCCTACTGTCTCCATCTTGTCCTACTGTCTCCATCTTGCCCTACTGTCTCCATCTTGTCCTACTGTCTCCATCTTGTCCTACTGTCTCCATCTTGTCCTACTGTCTCCTTCTTGTCCTACTGTCTCCATCTTGTCCTACTGTATCCTTCTTGTCCTACTGTCTCCATCTTGTCCTACTGTCTCCTTCTTGTCCTACTGTCCCCATCTTGCCCTACTGTCTCCATCTTGACCTACTGTCTCCATCTTGTCCTACTGTCTCCTTCTTGTCCCACTGTCCCCATCTTGCCCTACTGTCTCCATCTTGACCTACTGTCTCCATCTTGTCCTACTGTCTCCATCTTGTCCTAATGTTTCCATCTTGTCCTACTCTCTCCATCTTGCCCTAATGTCTTCATCTTGCCCTACTGTCTCCATCTTGTCCTACTATCTCCATCTTGTCCTACTGTCTTCATCTTGCCCTACTATCTCCATCTTGCCCTACTGTCTCCATCTTGTCCTACTGTCTCCTTCTTGTCCTACTGTCTCCATCTTGTCCTACTGTCTCCATCTTGCCCTACTGTCTCCATCTTGCCCTACTGTCTCCATCTTGTCCTACTGTCTCATCTTGCCCTACTGTCTCATCTTGCCTACTGTCTCAACTTGCCCTACCGTCCCCATCTCACCTACTTTGCCTAAAAATCACCTGCTTGCTCTGCTGCTTCCATTGAGTAACACCTAAAGAAATAATTGCCTGAACTACACCCCTCAGCAGTTCCTAAGAGCCTCTGACATGTAGTGAATGAAGATCTGGGTGTCTATGGACAATGAAATGACTTCAAGTAGAGACTCACTTGGGGCATTTCACACTATTAACACTAACATTGGAATTTTCTCTGCAAGAAAATTAACTCCCTGCACAGACACACAAACTCCCTGCACTGACACACAAACTCCCTGTACAGACACACAAACTCCCTGCACTGACACACAAACTCCCTGCACAGACACACAAACTCCCTGCAGAGACACACAAACTCCCTGCAGAGACACACAAACTCCCTGCAGAGACACACAAACTCCCTGCAGAGACACACAAACTCCCTGCAGAGACACACAAACTCCCTGTACAGACACACAAACTCCCTGCACTGACACAGGAACCAATTAATTACACCAATGTTCCTGTTGTCGAGACTGGGGGGCAGAAAGTGCACAGTGCTGAGTACAGTGGCAGTTGCCTGTCAGAGATGGATGACAGTTTGGAACCAACAGGAAACATTCACTGCCAGTTACTGCTCCCGGCTTGTCAGTAATGAGAATAAATTGTCGACACTGAACCCTAAATATTCTGCCCCTTCCCAGGGGTGCCACAAACATCCCGAGTGAACCCCAGGAACCATGAAGAGCAATAAGTCAATGACAGGTCACATCTATAGGGCAGCACAGAGGCTACTTAAGGGGGCACTCGGCAGTTCATTGCTCATCAAACTGTGCATTTATATCAATCAGTACCCCATAGTGACACCCCATATTTAGCTGTACTCCTTTTGCTGACACCCCAATATTCATTAGCACCAGTACAAACCTTGCCATATGCACAAATATTCTAACAAGTAATATCCTATATATTTATATATATTTCTATGCACAGATACCAAAAGCCCAGTATTATCTATACCCACCAGCACCCCAATACCAGCATATCCACAGCTGCCAGTAATCCAATACTGAACCCTAAAAGCAATACCCCTTACCCCAATACTGTACTTAAATATCCACCAGAACTTAATATCTTATGTCCCCCAAACCAACGTAATTATATTGTCCAGCACCCCAATAACATCACATCAGCCTGTACCCCTGTACTCTCACACTGACACAATTCCAAAGCATGCTATCATACTGACACCCCAATACTAACCCACTGATACAAAACCATATCACACTGACACCCCCATAGTATCTGCCCAACACGTGCCAGTCCCCAGTACAACTGTCACTTCAGACAATAAATCACTCAGGTGAGTTTGAACCAATCAGCTGATAAGGGGAGTGATCCCCGGGACTCACCTGCTCCTCTCCTGGAATGTCACAAAGTGCTTCTTGTTGCTGCGATTCCGACGCGCTCAGACTCCCATGTGCCACCTCTGCCGGGAGACGGATCTGACCGGAGTTGGGAGATTATTAACCCTCAGACCTGCGGTGCCCAACTGCCAGCCCCCCTGCGCTTTGTGGATTTGCCCAGTCACTGTGCCCGTCCTGCAGGGAGTTGTTGGCTGTGCAGGGAGTAGCAGGGAGTTGTTGGCTGTGCAGGGAGTAGCAGGGAGTTGTTGGCTCTGCTGGGAGTAGCAGGGAGTTGTTGGCTCTGCTGGGAGTAGCAGTAAGTTGCTTGCTGTGCAGGGAGTAGCAGGGAGTAGCAGGGAGTAGTAAATGCTGCACTTGTTCCTCGGGCAGAGCTCAGATCTCTGTGTCTCACTCTTGTCCCTGTCTCTTCTCTACTCACTCTGACACGCCCCCTCTGCCTTCCAGGTCACGCCCCCTAGCACTGAGCTCCTGCCAAACCTCCTCTATTCCTGCTCTGCTGCTCACTCCCAGTGACCCCAGTACATCTCCTGTCCCCCAACAACTCAGCCCTGACACCCACTTTTTATTTGTAAATGTTGGTGGTTCTGGCACCCCACCTACTGGCCACTTGTAGTACTGCACCCACTCACTCCTCAATAGCACCCAATTGTTCTACTAATGCTTCACTGCAATCAATAGGAATAATGGGACTGGCACTTATACTGACATGATACTGGTACCATAGTGATGATGGGACTGGCACTTATACTGGCATGATACTGGTACCATAGTGATGATGGGACTGGCACTTATACTGGCATGATACTGGTACCATAGTGATGATGGGACTGGCACTTATACTGACATGATACTGGTACCATAGTGATGCAAAGAATCAAACAATTCCAGAATGCAGTACCTTTTCCACTGTAGGGTATTATGGCTTATGGACAGTTTCTGTAGGTTCCTCAACCTTCTTCTCTGCTTCTCTGGGTTCTCAGATTAAGTTCTGAGTGCAGCTGCTGCCCCCCCCCCGCAACCTCAGGGTCTGCTCCCCAGTAGTTATGCCCCTGGGTTTAGTTAAAAACCACTGGTGTAGGTGCCCAGTCAGGCAGTTGGCAGGACCAAGTGTCAGTTAAGAGAGAGGGATTTCTTGACTCCTGAGTTGGTTAAATCTTTCAAAGGGAACAACAGATGTCTGACATTAAAATGATAGGAGGGTTATATTGTATATTCAGGTCTGAGGGATGTTGAGGGGACACTCCAAATAAATTCTACAACTTACCCAAACCCCCAACTGAAGCGGCAACATTGGAAGCGCAGCAGAAAGTCAAGTAATCAAGTTCAGTTGCACTACAGGGACCAGCCTTGTTCTCCATAGCACTGGTGTCTATGATACTTCATTGGTAATTAGCCTCAGGGCTGGTAATTGTAAAGTAATGAATCACTAAGATAGGGGGTATAGACAGGATTGTATAGTTATGTGTGTGTATTGTATATGTGTTTATATATGTGTATATATGTGTATATAATGTATATATGTGTGTATATATGTGTGTATATTGTATATATGTGTGTATATGTGTATATATGTGTGTATATTGTATATATGTGTGTGTATACATGTGTGTATATGTGTATATTGTATATGTGTGTGTACATGTATATATATGTGTGTATTGTATATTGTATATGTGTGTGTATATGTATATATATGTGTGTATATTGTATATATGTGTGTATATGTGTGTATATGTGTGTATATGTGTGTATATATGTGTATATACTGACAAAGACTATAGTGCCGAAAACATTGGGGTATTCTGATCTTTGGCAAGTGTATCCATCTCTTGTGGTGGTTTCCTTTTTTGCCTTGTAACATATTGCTATGTGGTGTGTATATTATACTGCTGTATATGTATTACACTGACAGCTATTTGTGTTCAGATGTATGTTTTATTTTGTGAAATATAAAGAAACATTTTTTCACACCCCCTTGTGTTTGTGCATTCCCAATATACATTGTATGAACTAAGAGAGCAGGGGAGGATTTCTCACAACTGCCCAAATACAGAAAACAGATTAAGCCAAACCCCTAGTTCTCAATCAGAACCAAAAATTCATAGAATTTTAACCCATTTTCTTCTGCAGGTCTTTAATATTCAGTTGACATCAGAAATATGAAGAGACAGAAGGAGAGAAGGGAAAGGGGGTTAGGGAGTAGAGAGACAAATGGGGGAGAGGAGAAATATAGAAGGGGAGAGAAGAGGGAGGATGGGGGAGAGTAAGGCCAAACAGTTGGGGGAGAAAAGGAAAGGAGAGGGGATGAGAGACAGAAGGAGAGAAGGGAAAGGGGGTTAGGGAGTAGAGAGACAAATGGGGGAGAGGAGAAATATAGAAGGGGAGAGAAGAGGGAGGATGGGGGAGAGTAAGGCCAAACAGTTGGGGGAGAAAAGGAAAGGAGAGGGGATGAGAGACAGAAGGAGAGAAGGGAAAGGGGGTTAGGGAGTAGAGAGACAAATGGGGGAGAGGAGAAATATAGAAGGGGAGAGAAGAATGAAAGAGAGAAGGGAGTGGAGATAGAAGTAATTAATAGTCTGGCTCTGGGTGACCCTCTCGAGGGTGTGAAGTAGATTTTGGAGAAGAGTGAATGGGGGTTCTGGTCTGGTGGCTGATTGGTGGGTCTGTAGGTCGGGGGAGTTTAGGAACAGTTCAGTTCAAGCTTTTACCTTGGGGAAGGTATTTTATCAACTCGTGGATCAGCTCAGACTTTGAACTTTGAGGAAGAGAAAGTCAGAAACAAACTGCAGCTACAAAGAAGCAGAGAAGCGACAGTGATGCAACAGTTGGGGGTCAGAAAGGGCAAACGTGCCGACTCTGCTGGGAGTGAAACACGTGGGCACTATTATTGTCCATCATGCGTGTGAGTCACATACATGTCCCCTGTGTGTCACCCAGAATAATTAGAGTGTGACCTGCCCCCTAGTAACACACTGCCCAATATTGCTCCAAACCCTGGAATAAACACACAGATAATTTGCCAATAGTGAACAGTGGAAACGACATGTTCTGGGCAGTGATGTCATGAATTGTGGACAAATCACAGTAACCGGCTTCATTCATTGGTCACATTGCTGGATTACTTACATCAACTTTACTGCATTCATACAGCCATGGGAAGGTTTATTGTGTGACTGTTACTCATTTCATTAAACCATGAATTAAATATAGGGGGGAGGGATTAACCTGGACTCCCCCCCAAACTCCCGACCGTGTGTTCAGCCCTTTATGTATATCCATGTGACACACAAACAGAATTCTGGTGAGGGGTCGGGGCCTGTGTATAATAAGGTCCTTCCTCGAGTTTTTCCTTTACCCAATCAGTTATACCATGTGACATAACTAGATCTCTGGTTCTCTCACAGTCGGTACTGGGGTGGGGCTGATGGACTGACAATAGGATCCATATACGGTTCTGCCTCTTCCCAGCCCCTACTGCCAGTTTCATTCTTGCTGCCTGCCCCAAATAAGTGAACAGGCAGTTAGTAGTGAGTGAGCAGGTAGTCAGCAGTGAGTTGTGTGGGGAGAAATAGTTACACCACTGAGTAGATGAAAAAGGTAAAGGGGACAGTATTTTTGGTTTTTTTTTACACCTTTACTGTAAGTCACAAAAAGTCCCTGGTCACATGACAGTGAGAAAGGAGCAACGAGTTTGGTTCCTTCCAGGAAGAGCGGCAGTTGCATGAATAAAAGTGACACGGAATCTCTGAACATTTTTGGAATATCTGACGTGATCTTTATGTAATAACTTGCCAATAGTGTCAAATCATCAAACTCTGTGTTGTGAAATGAAATGAGAGGCAACTTGGGAGTTGGGTTATTCCTCATTGTAAGAGCCCGGCAGCCAAACTGTGTTCAACTGAAACGAGATACATCGTATCATTCAAACACGATTCTGTGATTTTGTGCTGGGGTCGGGGTCTGGGTCCAGAAATATTCAACAGTATAAAATCTGCCCAACCAATACCAATCTTCCCAACCAATACAATATGTCCACCCTGTCCAATTGATCCAGCGTATCCAACCTGCACAATCTATTCTGCTTATCTAACCCATCCAACCTGCCTTAAACTATCCAACTTATTTAACCTATCCAACCCCTCATACCTATTAAATATGTCCAACCTAGACATCCTATCTAACCTATTTAACCATTCCTATCTGTCCAAGTTATCCAACATGTGCACCCCATCTAACTTATACAGTATCTATCCAAGTTTTAGAATGAATAAAGCCATTATATTGTCCCCCAGCGTTGGCCCTGTAGGGACCAATGAGAGAATAACAGCAGATACGGAACCACATTGCTCAGGGCTGATGTAGGATCAGGTGTTGGACTGAGCAGAACAGGGGAATGAGGGGAAAGTCCTATTTAGACAGAGCAGAGTATCTCCGCCCAAGTGGAATAACTAACGTTGGGGACTATTCCATTACTGGCTACAGAGAGAGCAGTTTGATGGGCAATGGTTGTGCCAGGGAGAGGGAGACTGGACCTTGTCTGGTTGGAATTGGCCACTGGGAAACCATGGGAACCTTTCTGTATGTGATGCCAAATATCACTGGAGCTTCACTGTGTGACTGCAGGAGACCAGAGATGGTTCCCGTTGGGTAAGGCCTTGTACCCAATGACTAAAAGCTCCCCATGTGTAAAACACATACAAATGTTTGTCACACTCCCATAGACTTCTCTGAAGTAAACCTGGTTGGACTTCAATAGGCTTTGGCCAAATCCCATAATACATTAGAGGCAGATTTACTAAGCTCGAGTGAATAGTTCGAATAAAAAAAAATATTCAAATTTTGAAGTAATTTTTTGGGTACTTGGAACATCGAATTGGTCAAATTCGATCGAATTCGTAAAAATCGTTTGACTATTGGACCATTAAATAATCAAAGTACTGTCTCTTTAAAAAAAACTTCGACTTCATACTTCGCCAAATTAAAGCTACCAAAGTCCAATGTTAGCCTATGGGGACCTTCCACAGCACTTTTCTACGTTTTTTTTGTTGAATAGAAATCCTTCGATCAATGACGATTTTTATTCGATCGTTCGATCAAACCTTTTGCCTCTTTTCTTTCTGATTGTGAGGATGGTAAAGATGGTGAGGAATGTGAGAATGGTGAGGATGGTGAGGATTGTGAGGATGGTGAGGAATGTGAGGATGGTGAGGAATGTGAGGATTGTGAGGATGGTGAGAGTTGTGAGGATGGTGAGGAATGTGAGGATGGTGAGGAATGTGAGGATGGTGAGGAATGTGAGGATGGTGAGGAATTTGAGGATGGTGAGGAATGTGAGGAATGTGAGGATGGTGAGGAATGTGAGGAATGTGAGGATGGTGAGGAATGTGAGGAATGTGAGGATGGTGAGGAATGTGAGGAATGTGAGGATGGTGAGGAATGTGAGGAATGTGAGGATGGTGAGGATGGTGAGGATGGTGAGGATGGTGAGGATTGTGAGGATGGTGAGGAATGTGAGGATGGTGAGTAAAGTGAGGATGGTGAGGATTGTGAGGAATGTGAGGATGGTGAGGATGGTGAGGAATGTGAGGATGGTGAGGATTGTGAGGATGGTGAGGAATGTGAGGAATGTGAGGAATGTGAGGATGGTGAGGATGGTAAGGAATGTGAGGATGGTGAGAAATGTGAGGTTGGTGAGGAATGTGAGGATGGTGAGGAATGTGAGGATTGTGAGGATGGTGAGGATGGTGAGGAATGTGAGGATGGTGAGGATTGTGAGGATGGTGAGGAATGTGAGGATGGTGAGGATGGTGAGGAATGTGAGGATTGTGAGGATGGTGAGGATTGTGAGGATGGTGAGAATTGTGAGGATGGTGAGGAATGTGAGGATGGTGAGGATGGTGAGGAATGTGAGGATGGTGAGGAATGTGAGGAATGTGAGGATGGTGAGGAATGTGAGGAATGTGAGGATTGTGAGGATAGTGAGGATTTTGAGGATGGTGAGGAATGTGAGGATTGTGAGGAAAGTGAGGATGGTAAGGATTGTGAGGAATGTGAGTATGGTGAGGATGATGAGGAATGTAAGGATGGTGAGGATGGTGAGGAATGTGAGGATTGTGAGGATGATGAGGATGGTGAGGATGGTGAGAATTGTGAGGATGGCTAGGAATGTGAGGATGGTGAGGAATGTGAGGATGGTGAGGATGGTGAGGATGGTGAGAAATGTGAGGAATGTGAGGATGGTGAGGATGGTGAGGATTGTGAGGATGGTGAGGAATGTGAGGATGGTGAGGATGGTGAGGATTGTGAGGAATGTGAGTATGGTGAGGATGGTGAGGAATGTGAGGATGGTGAGGATGGTAAGGAATGTGAGGATGGTGAGAACTGTGAGGATGGTGAGGAATGTGAGGATGGTGAGGAATGTGAGGATTGTGAGGATGGTGAGGATGGTGAGGAATGTGAGGATGGTGAGGATTGTGAGGATGGTGAGGAATGTGAGGATGGTGAGGATGGTGAGGAATGTGAGGATTGTGAGGGATTGTGAAGATGGTGAGGAATGTGAGGATGGTGAGGATGGTGAGGAATGTGAGGATTGTGAGGATGGTGAGGATTGTGAGGATGGTGAGAATTGTGAGGATGGTGAGGAATGTGAGGATGGTGAGGATGGTGAGGAATGTGAGGATGGTGAGGAATGTGAGGAATGTGAGGAATGTGAGGATTGTGAGGATGGTGAGGATTGTGAGGATGGTGAGGAATGTGAGGATGGTGAGGATGGTGAGGAATGTAAGGATGGTGAGGATGGTGAGGATGGTGAGGATGGTGAGGAATGTGAGGAATGTGAGGAATGTGAGGATTGTGAGTATGGTGAGGATTATGAGGATGGTAAGGATGGTGAGGAATGTGAGGATGGCGAGGTTTGTAAAGATGGTGAGGAATGTGGGGATGGTGAGGATGGTGAGGATTGTGAGGATGGGGAGGATTGTGAGGATGGTGAGGATGGTGAGGAATATGAGGATGGTAAGTAATGTGAGGATGGTGTATAATGTGAGCATGGTGAGGATGGTGAGGATGGTGAGGACGGTGAGGATGGTGAGGATTGTGAGGATGGTGAGGAATGTGAGGATGGTGAGGATGGTGAGGATTGTGAGGATGGTGAGGAATGTGAGGATGGTGAGGATTGTGAGGATGGTGAGGATTATGAGGATGGTGAGGAATGTGAGGATGGCGAGGTTTGTGATGATGGTGAGGATTGTGAGGATGGGGAGGATTGTGAGGATGGTGAGGATGGTGAGGAATGTGAGGATGGTGAGTAATGTGAGTATAGTGAGGAATGCGAGGATTGTGAGGATGGTGAGGATTGTGAGGATGGTGAGGATGGGGAGGATTGTGAGGATGGTGAGGATGGTGAGGATGGTGAGGATGGTGAGGAATGTGAGGATGTGAGTAATGTGAGGATGGTGAATAATGTGAGGATGGTGAGGATTGTGAGGATGGTGAGGATGGTGAGGATGGTGAGGATGGTGAGGATGGTGAGAATTATGAGGATGGTGAGGAATGTGAGGATGGTGAGGAATGTGAGGATTGTGAGGCTGGTGAGGATTGTGAGGATGGTGAGGATTGTGAGGATGGTGAGGATTGTGAGGATGGTGAGGATTGTGAGGATGGTGAGGATTTTGAGGATGGTGAGGAATGTGAGGATGGCGAGGTTTGCGATGATGGTGAGGATTGTGAGGATGGGGAGGATTGTGAGGATGGTGAGGATGGTGAGGAATGTGAGGATGGTGAGGAATGTGAGGAATGTGAGGAATGCGAGGATTGTGAGGATGGTGAGGATTGTGAGGATGGTGAATAATGTGAGGATGGTGAGGATGGTGAGGATTGTGAGGATGGTGAGGAATGTGAGGATGGTGAGGAATGTGAGGATGGTGAGGATGGTGAATAATGTGAGGATGGTGAGGATGGTGAGGATGGTGAGGATGGTGAGGATGGTGAGGATTGTGAGGATGGTGAGGAATGTGAGGATGGTGAGGAATGTGAGGATGGTGAATAATGTGAGGATGGTGAGGATGGTGAGGATTGTGAGGATGGTGAGGAATGTGAGGATGGTGAGGATAGTGAGGAATGTGAGGATGGTGAGGAATGTGAGGATGGTGAGGAATGTGAGGGTTGTGAGGATGGTGAGGATTGTGAGGATGGTGAGTAATGTGAGGATGGTGAGGATGATGAGAATTGTGAGGATGGAGGAATGTGAAGATGGTGAGGATGGTGAGGAATGTGAGGGTTGTGAGGATGGTGAGGATTGTGAGGATGGTGACGATGGTGAGGATTGTGAGAATGGTGAGTAATGTAGGGATGGCGAGGATGGTGAGGAATGTGAGGATAGTGAGGATGGTGAGGATGGGGAGGATTGTGAGGATGGTGAGGATGGTGAGGATGGTGAGGAATGTGAGGATGTGAGTAATGTGAGGATGGTGAATAATGTGAGGAAGGTGAGGATGGTGAGGATTGTGAGGATGGTGAGTATGGTGAGGATGGTGAGGATGGTGAGGATGTTGAGGATGGTGAGAATTGTGAGGATGGTGAGGAATGTGAGGATGGTGAGGATGGTGAGGAATGTGAGGATGGTGAGGAATGAGAGGATTGTGAGGCTGGTGAGGATTGTGAGGATGGTGAGGATTGTGAGGATGGTGAGGATTGTGAGGATGGTGAGGATTGTGAGGATGGTGAGGATTTTGAGGATGGTGAGGAATGTGAGGATGGCGAGGTTTGCGATGATGGTGAGGATTGTGAGGATGGGGAGGATTGTGAGGATGGTGAGGATGGTGAGGAATGTGAGGATGGTGAGGAATGTGAGGAATGCGAGGATTGTGAGGATGGTGAGGATTGTGAGGATGGTGAATAATGTGAGGATGGTGAGGATGGTGAGGATTGTGAGGATGGTGAGGAATGTGAGGATGGTGAGGAATGTGAGGATGGTGAGGATGGTGAATAATGTGAGGATGGTGAGGATGGTGAGGATGGTGAGGATGGTGAGGATGGTGAGGATTGTGAGGATGGTGAGGAATGTGAGGATGGTGAGGAATGTGAGGATGGTGAATAATGTGAGGATGGTGAGGATGGTGAGGATTGTGAGGATGGTGAGGAATGTGAGGATGGTGAGGATAGTGAGGAATGTGAGGATGGTGAGGAATGTGAGGATGGTGAGGAATGTGAGGGTTGTGAGGATGGTGAGGATTGTGAGGATGGTGAGTAATGTGAGGATGGTGAGGATGATGAGAATTGTGAGGATGGAGGAATGTGAAGATGGTGAGGATGGTGAGGAATGTGAGGGTTGTGAGGATGGTGAGGATTGTGAGGATGGTGACGATGGTGAGGATTGTGAGAATGGTGAGTAATGTAGGGATGGCGAGGATGGTGAGGAATGTGAGGATAGTGAGGATGGTGAGGATGGGGAGGATTGTGAGGATGGTGAGGATGGTGAGGATGGTGAGGAATGTGAGGATGTGAGTAATGTGAGGATGGTGAATAATGTGAGGAAGGTGAGGATGGTGAGGATTGTGAGGATGGTGAGGATGGTGAGGATGGTGAGGATGGTGAGGATGTTGAGGATGGTGAGAATTGTGAGGATGGTGAGGAATGTGAGGATGGTGAGGATGGTGAGGAATGTGAGGATGGTGAGGAATGAGAGGATTGTGAGGCTGGTGAGGATTGTGAGGATGGTGAGGATTGTGAGGATGGTGAGGATTGTGAGGATGGTGAGGATTGTGAGGATGGTGAGGATTTTGAGGATGGTGAGGAATGTGAGGATGGCGAGGTTTGCGATGATGGTGAGGATTGTGAGGATGGGGAGGATTGTGAGGATGGTGAGGATGGTGAGGAATGTGAGGATGGTGAGGAATGTGAGGAATGTGAGGAATGCGAGGATTGTGAGGATGGTGAGGATTGTGAGGATGGTGAATAATGTGAGGATGGTGAGGATGGTGAGGATTGTGAGGATGGTGAGGAATGTGAGGATGGTGAGGAATGTGAGGATGGTGAGGATGGTGAATAATGTGAGGATGGTGAGGATTGTGAGGATGGTGAGGAATGTGAGGATGGTGAGGATAGTGAGGAATGTGAGGATGGTGAGGAATGTGAGGATGGTGAGGATTGTGAGGAATGTGAGGATGTTAGGATGGTGAGGATTGTGAGGACGGTGAGGATGGTGAGGATTGTGAGGATGGTGAGTAATGTGAGGATGGTGAGGAATGTGAGGATTGTGAGGATGGTGAGGATTGTGAGGATGGTGAGGATGATGAGAATTGTGAGGATGGTGAGGAATGTGAAGATGGTGAGGATGGTGAGGAATGTGAGGATGGTGAGGATGGTGAGGATTGTGAGGATTGTGAGGATGGTGACGATGGTGAGGATTGTGAGAATGGTGAGTAATGTGAGGATGGCGAGGATGGTGAGGAATGTGAGGATAGTGAGGATGGTGAGGATGGGGAGGATTGTGAGGATGGTGAGGAATGTGAGGATGTGAGTAATGTGAGGATGGTGAATAATGTGAGGATGGTGAGGATGGTGAGGATTGTGAGGATGGTGAGGATTGTGAGGATGGTGAGGATGGTGAGGATGGTGAGGATTGTGAGGATGGTGAAGGATGTGAGGATGGTGAGGATGGTGAGGATTGTGAGGAGGTGAGAATTGTGAGGATGGTGAGGAATGTGAGGATGGTGAGGATGGTGAGGAATGTGAGGATTGTGAGGATGGTGAGGATGGTGAGGATGGTGAGAAATGTGAGGATGGTGAGGAATGTGAGGATGGTGAGGATGGTGAGGAATGTGAGGAATGTGAGGATTGTGAGGATGGTGAGGATTGTGAGGATGGTGAGGATTGTGTGGATGGTGAGGATTGTGAGGTTGGTGAGTATTATGAGGATGGTGAGGAATGTGAGGATGGCGAGGTTTGTGATGATGGTGAGGAATGTGAGGATGGTGAGGACTGTGAAGGATGAGGAGGATTGTGAGGATGGTGAGGATGGTGAGGAAGGGTGAGGATGGTGAGTAATGTGATGATGGTGAGGAATGCGAGGATTGTGAGGATGGTGAGGATTGTGAGGATGGTGAATAATGTGAGGATGGTGAGGATTGTGAGGATGGTGAGGAATTTGAGGATGGTGAGGAATGTGAGGATGGTGAGGATGGTGAATAATGTGAGGATGGTGAGGAATGTGAGGATGGTGAGGACAGTGAGGAATGTGAGGATAGTGAGGAATGTGAGGATGGTGAGGAATGTGAGGATGGTGAGGATTGTGAGGAATGTGAGGATTGTTAGGATGGTGAGGATTGTGAGGACGGTGAGGATGGTGAGGATTGTGAGGATGGTGAGGATTGTGAGGATGGTGAGTAATGTGAGGATGGTGAAGAATGTGAGGATTGTGAGGATGGTGAGGATTGTGAGGATGGTGAGGATGATGAGAATTGTGAGGATGGTGAGGAATGTGAAGATGGTGAGGATGGTGAGGAATGTGAGGATTGTGAGGATGGTGAGGATTGTGAGGATTGTGAGGATGGTGACGATGGTGAGGATTGTGAGAATGGTGAGTAATGTGAGGATGGCGAGGATGGTGAGGAATGTGAGGATAGTGAGGATGGTGAGGATGGGGAGGATTGTGAGGATGGTGAGGATGGTGAGGATGGTGAATGATGTGAGGATAGTGAGGATGGTGAGGATTGTGAGGATGGTGAAGGATTGTGAGGATGGTGAGCAATGTGAGGATGGGGAGGATGGTGAGGAATGTGAGGATTGTGAGGATGGTGAGGATGGTGAGGATGGTGAGAATTGTGAGGATGGTGAGGAATGTGAGGATGGTGAGGATGGTGAGGAATGTGAGGAATGTGAGGATTGTGAGGATGGTGAGGATTGTGAGGATGGTGAGGATTGTGTGGATGGTGAGGATTGTGAGGTTGGTGTGTATTATGAGGATGGTGAGGAATGTGAGGATGCCGAGGTTTGTGATGATGGTGAGGAATGTGAGGATGGTGAGGATTGTGAAGGATGAGGAGGATTGTGAGGATGGTGAGGATGGTGAGGAAGGGTGAGGATGGTGAGTAATGTGAGGATTGTGAGGATGGTGAGGATTGTGAGGATGGTGAATAATGTGAGGATGGTGAGGATTGTGAGGATGGTGAGGAATTTGAGGATGGTGAGGAATGTGAGGATGGTGAGGATGGTGAATAATGTGAGGATGGTGAGGATGGTGAGGAATGTGAGGATGGTGAGGATAGTGAGGAATGTGAGGATAGTGAGGAATGGGAGGATGGTGAGGAATGGTGAGGATGGTGAGGATTGTGAGGAATGTGAGGATTGTTAGGATGGTGAGGATTGGGAGGACGGTGAGTATGGTGAGGATTGTGAGGATGGTGAGTAATGTGAGGATGGTGAGGAATGTGAGGATTG
Organism: Xenopus laevis; assembly: GCF_017654675.1. NCBI lineage: Eukaryota > Metazoa > Chordata > Amphibia > Anura > Pipidae > Xenopus > Xenopus laevis. The sequence continues at coordinate 154,475,692 of NC_054377.1, read as the reverse complement.
TGAGGATGGCGAGGATTGGTGAGGATGGTGAGGAATGTTGAGGATGGTGAGGAAAGTGAGGATGCTGAGGATGGTGAGGATTGTGAGGATGGTGAGGAATGTGAGGATGGTGAGGAATGTGAGGATGGTGAGGATAGTGAGGAATGTGAGGATGGTGAGGAATGTGAGGATGGTGAGGATTGTGAGGAATGTGAGGATTGTTAGGATGGTGAGGATTGTGAGGACGGTGAGGATGGTGAGGATTGTGAGGATGGTGAGTAATGTGAGGATGGTGAGGAATGTGAGGATTGTGAGGATGGTGAGGATTGTGAGGATTGTGAGGATGGTGAGGAATGTGAGGATGGTGAGGATAGTGAGGAATGTGAGGATGGTGAGGAATGTGAGGATGGTGAGGATTGTGAGGAATGTGAGGATTGTTAGGATGGTGAGGATTGTGAGGACGGTGAGGATGGTGAGGATTGTGAGGATGGTGAGTAATGTGAGGATGGTGAGGAATGTGAGGATTGTGAGGATGGTGAGGATTGTGAGGATGGTGAGGATGATGAGAATTGTGAGGATGGTGAGGAATGTGAAGATGGTGAGGATGGTGAGGAATGTGAGGATTGTGAGGATGGTGAGGATTGTGAGGATTGTGAGGATTGTGAGGATGGTGACGATGGTGAGGATTGTGAGAATGGTGAGTAATGTGAGGATGGCGAGGATGGTGAGGAATGTGAGGATAGTGAGGATGGTGAGGATGGGGAGGATTGTGAGGATGGTGAGGATGGTGAGGAATGTGAGGATGTGAGTAATGTGAGGATGGTGAGGATGGTGAGGAATGGTGGATGGTGAGGATTGTGTGGTGAGGATGTGAGGAAGGTGAGGATGGTGAGGATGAGGATGTGAGGATGTGATGATGTGAGGATGGTGAGGATGGTGAGGATTGTGAGGATGGTGAGGATTGTGAGGATGGTGAGCAATGTGAGGATGGGGAGGATGGTGAGGAATGTGAGGATTGTGAGGATGGTGAGGATGGTGAGGATGGAGGTGAGAATTGTGAGGATGGGTGAGGAATGTGAGGATGTGAGGATGTAGGAATGTGAGGAATGTGAGGATTGTGAGGATGGTGAGGATTGTGAGGATGGTGAGGCTTGTGTGGATTCGGTGAGGATTGGTGAGGTTGGTGTGAGTATTATGAGGGATGGTGAGGAATGTGAGGATGGGCGAGGTTTGTGAGAGTAATGGGGAATGATTGTGTGAGGGATTGTGAGAGGGGAAGTGGATTGAGGATGGTGAGGGATGGTGAGTGAAGGGTGAGGATATATGTGTATAAGTGAGACGAATGGTGAGGAAATTGCGAAGGACGTGTGTAGGATGGTGAGGATTTGTGAGGATGGGAATATTGGTGAGGATGGTGAGGATTGATGAGGGATGGTGAGGAATTTGAGGATGGGAGGAATGTGAGAGATTTGGTGAAGGATGGTGAAAATATGTGGAGGATGGTGGAGGATGGTGAGAGAATGGTGAGGATGGTAAGAGGATATGAGAAATGTGAGGATAGTGAGGGAATGTGAGGAATGTGAGGATCGTTGAGGAGGTGAGGATTCCGTGAGGATTGTGGAGGAATTGTTAGGATATATATGATTTGGGAGGGACGGTGAGTAATGGTGGAGGGATTGTGAGATGGTGAGTAATGTGGGAGGTATGGTGAGGAATGTGAGGATTGTGAGGATGGCGAAGGATTGTGAGGATGGTGAGGAATGGTGAGGATGGTGGGAGGAGAGGAGAGAGAGAGTGGATGTGAGGAATGTGAGTATGGTGAGGATGGTGAAGAATGTGAGGAATAGTGAGGAAGGTGAGGATTGGTGAGGATGGTGAGGAATGTGAGGATGGTGAGGATGGTAAGGAATGTGAAGGATGGGTGAGAATGTTTAGGATGGTGAGGAATGTGAGGATGTGAGGATTTGGTGGAGGAAATGTGAGGAATGTGAAAGGATGGGTGAGGATTGTGAGGATGGTGAGGAATTGTGAGGATGGTGAGGATGTGAGGATTGTGAGGAATGTGAGGATTAGGTGAGGATGTGAGGATTGTGAGAGAGTGGTGGAGAATTGTGAGGATGGTGAGGAATGTGAGGATGGTGAGGGATGTGAGGATGGTGAGGAATGTGAGGAATGTGAGGATTGTGAGGAATGGTGGAGAGGATGTGAGGATTGTGAGGATGGTGAGGAATTGTGAGGATTGGTTGAGATTGTGAGGATTGGGTGAGGAATGTGAGGATGGTGAAGGAATGTGAGGATGGTGAGGAATGTGAGGTAATGTGAGATGTGAGGAATGGTGGAGGATTGTGAGGGATGGTGAGGAATGTGAGGGGATGGTGAGGAAAGAGAGGATGGTGAGGATGGTGAGGAATGTGAGGATGGTGAGGATGGTGAATAATGATGAGGATGGTGAGGAATTGAGGATGGTGAGGATAGTGAGGAATGTGAGGATGGTGAGGAATGTGAGGATGGTGAGGATTGTGAGGAAGTGTGAGGATTGTGTTAGGCACTCCGCTCCGCACGCGATTGGGAGACGGTGAGTATGGTGAGGGATGGTGAGATGGTGAGTAATGTGAGGAATGGTGAGGAATGTGAGGAATTGTGAGGATGGGGAAGGAATTGTGAGGTAGATGGTGAAGGAATGTGAGGATGGTGGAGGAAAGTGATGGATGGTGAGGATTGGTGAGGAAATGTGAGGATAGGTGAGGATGGTGAAGAATTGTGAGGAATGTGGAGGATGGTGAGGATGGTGAGGATTGTGAGGATGGTGAGGAATAGTGAGGATGGTGAGGATGGTACGGAATGTGGAGGATGGTGAGAAAATGTGAGATGGTGAGGAATGTGAGGATTGTGGAGGAGGTGAAGGATGGTGAGGTGAATAGTGAGGGAATGTGAGGATGGTGAGTGATTGTGGAGGTATGGCTGATGGAAGTGAGGATTGGTGAGGAATGTGAGAGATTGGTGAAGGATGGTGAGGATTGGTGAGGATGTGAGAATGTGAAGGTTGATGGTGAGGAATGTGAGGAATGGTGAGGAATGTAGGTATGGTGAGGAATGTGAGGAATGTGAAGGATTAGGTGGAGAATGGTGAGGAATGTGAGGACCGCGCGACGCGCAACGCAGCGCACGCGCTCGCACGCGACTCGTGAGGAAATGTGAGGATGGGTGAGGATGGTGAGGAATGTAAGGATGGTGAGGATGGTGAGGAATGTGAGGATTGTGAGGATGGTGAGGAATGTGAGGATGGTGAGGAAAGAGAGGATGGTGAGGATTGTGAGGAATGTGAGGATGGTGAGGATGGTGAGGATGGTGAGGAATGTAAGGATGGTGAGGATGGTGAGGAATGTGAGGATTGTGAGGAATGTGAGGATGGTGAGGAAAGAGAGGATGGTGAGGATTGTGAGGAATGTGAGGATGGTGAGGATGGTGAGGAATGTAAGGATTGTGAGGATGGTGAGAATTGTGAGGCTGGTGAGGAATGTGAGGATGGTGAGGATGGTGAGGAATGTGAGGATGGTGAGGAATGTGAGGAATGTGAGGATGGTGAGGATTGTGAGGATGGTGAGGAATGTGAGGATAGTGAGGAAAGTGAGGATGGTGAGGATTGTGAGGAATGTGAGGATGGTGAGGATGGTGAGGAATGTGAGGATGGTGAGGAATGTGAGGATGGTGAGGATGGTGCGGATTGTGAGGATGGTGAGGAATGTGAGGATGGTGAGGATGGTAAGGAATGTGAGGATGGTGAGAACTGTGGTAGGATGTGAGAATGTGAAGTATGGTGAAGGAATGTGAGGATTGTGAGGATGGTGAAGGAGGTGAAGAGGAAATGTGAGGATGGTGAAGGATTGTAGAGGATGGGTGAGGAATGGTGAGGATCGGGGTGAGGAATAGGTGAAGGAATGTGAGGATTGTGAGGATAGGTGAAGGATTGTGAGGATTGTGAGAATTGTGAGGATGGTGGAAAGGAATGTGAGGATGCGTGAGGGAATGTGAGGATGGTGAGGAATGTTGAGGAATGTGAGGAAATGTGAGGATTGTGAGGGATGAGGTGAGGATTGTGAGGATGGTGAGGAATGTAAGGATTGGTGAGGAATGGTGAGGAATGTGAGGATTGTGAGGATGGTGGAAGGATGGTGAGGATGGTGAGAATTGTGAGGCTGGTGAGTGGAATGTGAGGATGGTGAGGAGGTGAGAATGTGAGGATGGTGAGGAATGTGGAGGAATGTGAGGAATGGTGAGGATGGTGCAGAATTGTGAGGAATGGTGAGGAATGTGAGGATAGTGGAGGAAGTGCGGATGGTGAGCGATTTGTATGTAAATGGTGAGGATGGTGAGGATGGTGAGGAATGTGAGGAATGGTGAGGAAATCGTGAGGTGGTGAGAAGGGGAGGATGGTGAGGAATGTGAGGACTCCGTGAGGATTGTGAGGAATGTGAGGATTGTTAGATGGGTGAGGATTGGGAGGACGGTGAGTAGTGAGGATTGGTGGGATGGTGAGTAATAGTGAGGGATGGTGAGGAATGTGAGGATTGTGAGGATGGCGAGGATTGTAGAGGATGGTGAGGAATGTGAGTGATGTGAGGAAAGTGAGGATAGGTGAGGATGGTGAGGATTAGGTGAGGATGGTGAGGAATGTGAGGATGGTGAGGAATGTGAGGATGGTGAGATGGTGGAATAAGTGAGGATGGTGAGGATGGTGAGGATTGGTGAGGATGGTGAGGAATGTGAGGATGGTGAGGATAGTGAGGAATGATGAGGATGGTGAGGAATGTGAGGATGGTGAGGATAGTGAGGAATGTTGAGGATTGTTAGGATGGTGGGATTGTGAGGGGGACGGTGAGGATAGTGAGGATTGTGAGGATGGTGAGTAATCTGTGAGGATGGTGAGGAATGTTGAGGATTGTGAGGATGGTGAGGATTGTGAGGATCGGTGAGGAATGATGAAGAATTGGAGGATGGTGAGGAATTGTGAAGATGGTGGAGGATGGTGAGGAATGTGAGGATTGTGAAGGATGGTGAGGATTGGTGAGGATTGTGAGATGGTGACGATGGTGAGGATTGTGGAATGGGTGAGTAATTGTGAGGATGGCGAGATGGTGAAGGAATGTTGAGGATAGTGAGGTGGTATGAGGATGGGGAGGAATTGTGAGGATGGTGAGGGATGGTAGGAAATGATTGAGGAATGTGAGTATGTGAGGAATGGTGAGTAATGTGAGGCATGGTGGGAATGGTGAGGATGTGAGGATGGTGAGAGATGGTGAGTGATGGTGAGGATGGTGAGATATGTGAGGATGGTGGAATGATGTGAGGATGGTAGGTGGGTGAGGAATTGTGAGGATGGTGAGGATTGTGAGGATGGTGAGCAATGTGAGGATGGGAGAGGATGGTGAGGAATGTGAGATGTAGAGGATGGTGAGGATGGTGAGGAGGGTGAGAATTGTGAGGATGGTGAGGAATGTGAGGAATGGATGAGGAGGTGGAGGAATGGTGAGAATGTGAGGATTGTGAGGATGGTGAGGATTGTGAAGGATGGAGGATTGTGTGGATGGTGAGGATTGGTGAGGTTGGTGAGTATTATGAGGATGGTAGAGAATGTGAGGATGGCGAGGTTTGTGATGTGGTGAGGAATGTAGGATGGGTGCAGGATGGTGAAGGATGAGGAGGAATTGTGAGGAATGGTGAGGATGGTTGAGGAAGGGTGAGGATGGTAGTAATGTGAGGATGTGAGAATGCGAGGATTGTGGAAGGATGGTGAGGATTGATGAGGATGGTGAATAAATGTTGAGGATGGTGAGGATTGTGAGGATGGTGAGGAATTTGAGGAATGGTGAGAATGTGAGATGGTGAGGATGGTGCAAGTAATGGTGAAGGATGGTGAGGAATGGTGAAGGAATGTAGAGGGGATGGTGAGGATAGTGGAGGAAGTGAGGATTGTTAGGAGGTGAGATTGGGAGGACGGTGGTATGGTGCAGGATTGTGTATTTGTATGGTGAGTAATGTGAGGATGGTGAGGAAATGTGAGGATTGTTTAGGATGGTGAGGATTGGGAGGACGTGAGTATGGAGGATTGTGAGGATGGTGAGTAATTGAGGATTGGTGAGGAATGTGAGGAATTGATTAGGTTGTGAGGATTGGGAGGACGGGTGAGTATTGGTGAGGCGATTGTGAGGATGGTAGAGTAATGATGAAGATGGTGAGATGGTGAAGGATTGTGAGGGATGGCCGAGGATTCTGTGAGGATGGTGAGGATAGTGTGAGGAATGGTGAGAGTGAGGATGGTGGAGGATTGTGGAGGAATGTGAGTATAGTGTGGAAGGATGGTGAAGAATGTGAAGGATGTGAGGATGGTGAGGGATGGATAGAAATCCGATTGTGAGGATGTGACGGAAATGTGAGGAGAAGAGGATAGAGGATGTGGAGTGGGTGAGAATGTGGAGGATGGTGGAGGATGATGAGGATGGTCGGCAGAGATGTGAGGAATATTGAGATGGTGAGGATTGTGCAGGATGGTGAGGAATGGTGAGGGATGGTGAGGAAATGTGAGGATGGTGAGGATGGTGAGGATTGTGAGATGGTGAGGATATTGTGAGGAGTGGTGAGGAAATTATTGAGGTATGGTGAAGGAATGTGAGGAGGTGTAGAATGTGAGGAATGTGAAGGAATTGGTGTGAGGAGAGGTGAGGGAATGTGGAGTGTTAATTGTGAGGATGGTGAGGATTTTGTGAGGATGGGTGAGAATTGTGAGGATGGTGAGGAATGTGAAGGATGGTGAGAATGTGAGGAATGGTGAGGAGTGAGGAATGTGAGATTGTGAAGGATAGTGGAGGATTGTGAGGATGGTGAGGATGTGGAAGGATGGAGAGGAAAGAGAGGATGGTGGAGGATGCGTGAGGAAATGGAATGGAGGTGAGGAAAAGAGGAGGATGGTGAGGATTGTGAGAATGTGAGGATGGTGATGGATGGTGGAGGATTGGTGAGGATGGTGAGGAATGTAAGGATGGTGAGGGATGGTGGGAATGCTGAGGAATTGTGAGGAATGTGGAGGGATGGGTGAGGAAAGAGAGGATGGTGAGGATTGTGAGGAATGTGAGGATGGTGAAGGAGGTGAGGAGTGGTGAGGGAATGTAAGGCATTGTGAGGATGGTAGAGAATTGTGAGGCTGGCTGAGGAATGTTGAGGATGGTGAAGGAAATGTGAGGATGGTGAGGAATGTGAGGAATGTGAGTGGTGAGGAATTGTGAGGATGGTGAGGAATGTGAGGGATAGTGAGGAAAGTGAGGATGGTGAGGATTGGTGAGTGAATGTGGGATGGTGAGGATGGTGAGAGAATGTGGAGGATGGTGAGGAGATGGATGAGGAATGGTGAGGATTGGTGGAAGGGATTGTGGGTGGTGAGGAGACATGTGAGGATGGTGTGAGGATGAGTGAAGGAATTAGGATGGTGAGAACTGTGAGGAATGGTGAAGGAATGTGAGTATGGTGGGAATGTGAGGATTGTGAGGGTAGGTGAAGGATGAAGAGGAAATACGTTGAAGATGGTGAGGACTTGTGAGGATTGTGTAAGGATGGTGAGATGGTGAGGACTGGTGAGGAAATGGTGAGGATTGTGAAGGATAGTGTAGGATTGATGAGGATTGTGAGAATTGTGAGGCTGGTGAGGAATGTGGAAGGATGTGAGGGATGGTGAGGAATGTGGAAGGATGTGAGGATTGTGAAGGAATGGGTGAGGGAATGTGAGAGATTGTGAGGAATGGTGAGGGATTGTGAGGGATGGTGAGGAATGTAAAGGATGGATGAGGATGTGAGGAGAATGTGAGGATTGTGGAGGATGGTGAGAAGGATTGTGAGGATGGATGGAACTTGTGAGGCATGGTGAGGAAATGTGGGATGGTGAGGATGGTGGAGGAATGTGAGGTGGTGGGGAATGTGAGGAATGTGAGGATGGTGAGGATGGTGAGGATTGTGAGGGATGGGTGAGGAATGTGGAGGAAGTGAGTGTATAAAGTGCGGATGGTGAAGGATTTGTGAGGAATGTGATGGATGGTGAGGATGGTGAGGAATTGAGGAATGGTGAGGATGTGAGGATGGTGAGATTGTGAAGGATGGTGAGGAATGTGAGGATGGTGGAGGATGGTAAGGGAATGTGAAGGATGGTGAGAATGTGAGGATGGTGAGGAAATGTGAGGATGGTGGAAGGAATGTAAGGATGGTGAGGAATAGTGAGATGGATGAGGATATGTGAGGATGGTGGAGGAATGTTGAGGATGGTGAGGATGGTGAGAGAATGTGAGGTAGTGAGGATTAGTGAGGATTGTGAGGATGGTGAGAATTGTGGGATGGTGAGGAATGTGAGGAGGTGAGGATGGTGAGGAATGTGAGGATGGTGGAGGAAATGTGAGGAATTGAGGATTGTGAGGATGGTGAGGATTGTGAGGCTGGTTGAGGAATGTGAGGATGGTGAAAGAATGTGAAGGAATGTGAGGATGTGAGGAATGGGTGAGAATTGTGAGGCTGGTGAGGAATGTGAGGAATGGTGAGGAATGGTGAGGATGTGAAGGATGGTGAGGATGGAAAGGAATGTGAGGATGGTGAGGATTGCGAGGATGGTGAGGAATGTGAGGATGGTGAGGATGGTGAGGAATGTGAGGATTGTGAGGATGGTGAGGATAGTGAGGATTGTGAGGATGGTGAGGAATGTGAGGATGGTGAGGATGGTAATGAATGTGAGGATGGTGAGAAATGTGAGGATGGTGAGGAATGTGAGGATGGTGAGGATGGTGAAGATGGGGAGGATTATGAGGATGGGGAGGATGGGGAGGAATGTGAGGATGGTGAGGTTTGTGAGGATGGTGAATAATATGAGGATGGTGAGGATTGTGAGTATGGTGAGGAATGTGAGGATAGTGAGGAATGTGAGGAATGTGAGGATGGTGAGGAATGTAAGGATTGTGAGGATGGTGAGGATTTGGAGGATTGTGAGGATGGTGAGGATTGTGAGGTTGCTGAGGAATGTGAGGATGGTGAGGAATATGAGGATGGTGAGGAATGTGAGGATTTTGAAGATGTTAGGATTTTAAGGATGGTGAATAATGTGAGAATGGTGAGGATTGTGAGAATGGTGAGGATTGTGAGGATGGTGAGGAATGTGAAGAATGTGAGGATGGTGAGGAATGTGAGGATGGTGAGGATTGTGAGGATGGTAAGGAATGTGAGGATTGTGAGGATGGCACTTGCTGCTGCCCCCCCTCCCCCGGAAATTCGCTCTTAAAGTACCAGGAGCAGCATTTTGCTGCTCCTGGTACCTAGTGGGGCGCTGCCGCCTGTGGCGACAGCCTCAACTCGCCTCATTGGCGAAGCACCCCTGATTGTGAGGGTGGTGAGGAATGTGAGGATGGTGAGGAATGTGGGGATGGTGAGGATTGTGAGGATGGTGAGGATGGTGAGAATTGTGAGGATGGTGAGGGATGTGAGGATGGTGAGGATGGTGAGGAAGGTGAGGATGGGGAGGATGGGGAGGAATGTGAGGATGGTAAGGAATGTGAGGATTGTTGGGATGGTGAGGATTGTGAGGATGGTGAGGATTTTGAGGAATGTGAGGACTGTGAGGATGGTGAGGATGGTAAGGATTGTGAGGATGGTGAGGAATGTGAGGTGGTGAGAGAAATGTTGAATGGATTGGTGTATGTGAATGTGGCGGATGGTGAGGGATTGAGGATGGTGAGGTGGTGAAGAAATTGTGAGGATGGTGAGGGATGTGAGGATGGTGAGGATGGGAAGGAATGTGAGGATGGTGAGGATGGTGAGGAATGTGAGGATGGTGAGGAATGTGAGGATGGTGAGGACTGCGAGGATTGTGAGGATGTTGCGGATTGTTAGGATGGTGTGGATTGTGAGGATGGGGAGGAATATGAGGATTGTGAGGATACAATTAATAACTATATATTTGATAAAAGGACATAATTTAATTAAAACAATAGGACGTACAAAATCTAGCAGTTTTGCGTTATCGATGTCTAGACAACTATGAGCTATAAAGAATTATTATACTTTGTTTTTATATCTTTATAATAAGGGTTTGTAGAGTTTATGATAAACAAAAAAATTCATGGTCTGCCAAGGATATCCCTTAATCAACTCTTTGCTTTTTTAATTGTTGTAAGGTAGACAATATGAGTGAGGATTATAGAGCGATGTGAGATTTTGAGAAATGTGAGGATTGTGAGGATGGTGAGGATTGTAAGGATTGTGAGTATGGTGAGGAATATGAGGATGAAGAGGAATGTGAGGATGGTGAGGAATGTGAGGATGGTGAGGATGGTGAGGATGGTGAGGATGGTGAGGATGGTGAGGATGGTGAGGATTGTGAGGATTGTGAGGATGGGGAGGATTGTGAGGATGTGGAGGAATGCGAGGATTGTGAGGATGGTGAGGATGGTGAGTATGGTGAATAATGTGAGGATTGTGAGGATGGTGAGGAATGAGAGGAATGTGAGGATTGTGAGAATTGTGAGGATGGTGGGGTTGGGGAGAAATGTGAGGATGGTGAATAATGTGAGGATTGTGAGGATTGTGAGGATGGTGAGGAATGTGAAGATGGCGAGGATTGTGTGGATGGGGAGGAAGGTTCTGCGGTTCCGATTCTGTCTGATAAAGCTACTTGTGCCACCAGTAAGTCCCTTACACTTATCCCCAATTATCTGCATCTTAAATCTGCCCCCCAGTTGGGGGGGGGGCAGGAATGGTCAAGGAAGGAGTTAACTGGCATCATGTGACATATTGGGCCCAGAGACTAAACATACAGTAGAGTTTACTGAAACCCAAACTGAAGCACCAGCAGCAGAATAAGAAAAGCAAAACCCTGCGGAGGAACAGTAAGAGGAATATATAGAGGGAGTAGGGTTGCCACCTTTTCTGGAAAAAATACCGGCCTTCCTATATATTTATCTTTATTCCCTATTAATAACATTGGGATCACTGACCTTCCTATATATTTATCTTTATTCCTATTATAACATTGGGCATCAATTGACGCTTCCTAAAGTTTATCTTTATTCCCTATTAAATAACATGGGATCAACTGACCTTCCTATATATTATATCTTTATTTCCCTATTAATAACATAATGGGATCAACTGACGCTTGCTTTTTTATCATTTATTCCTATAATAACATTGGGAATCCACGGCCTTCTAATATATTTAATCTTTATTCCCTATTAATAACATTGGGATCACTTGCTTTATATTTAATTCTTTATTCCCTATTAATAACATTGGAACACGCCTTCCTATATGTTTATCTTTATTCTATTTTTGGGATCACTGGTCCTTCCTATATATTTCTTTATCCCCTATTAATAACATTGGGTCACTGACTTCCTATTATTTATCTTATTCCCTAATTAATACATTGGGATCACTGAACCTTCCCTTATATATTTATCTTTATTCCCTATTAAGTAACATTGGGGATCAACTGGCCTTTCCTATATAATTTATCTATTGTATTCCCCTAATAATTAATAAACATTGGGATCAACTGACCTTCCTAATATATTTATCTTTATTTCCACAAATTAGGATAACATGGCACTGCCTCCTATATATAGTATCTTTTATTCCCTAGTTAATAACACTTGGGATCCACTGACCTTCCTATCAAATTTATTTTATTCCCTATTAATAACATTAGGGAATACTGACCTTCCTAATATAATATTAATCTTTATCCCTATTAATAACATTGGGATCTACTGACCTTACCTTATATTAATCTTTATTCCTATTAATAACATTGGGATCAACGCATATTTTTTCTATCCAGGTTGGCAACCATAAAGGGAGACATTTATACACTCCTGACCCCCAACTTGGGATATGATCTGATATGTATCACACACAATAAATATGATATTGTATCACATACGCACTGCTTTATTGATAAACGCTATTAAGTGTCACATTTATACATTTCAATGGCAGAAATACTGATAATAAAGTGAATGGTGAGAAGGTTCCCGGCAGTTGGGTGAGTTACGGAATGAAGGGAAATAAATGAAGGGGAGCCCCCTGAGCTGTTAGTGGTTGTGCGAGGATGGAGACCCGCCACATTGATAATAGGGGGGGGGCTGGAAGTTATTACTAGGAAGTTATTTGATTCAAAAAACTACGACAGAATAAATGACGGTGATTGAGGACATAAGAGAGAATAAAGTCATTTTGGTATCTGATGTGGGAACACAATTATTAAATTTCCAATGAACAAAGATATCAGGAAACTACAAACACAACACATGGGGGGGGGTGCATTAATTAACCCGGTGGCCCTGGAACTGTAACATGTTAAAGGAGATATTGTGGGAGAAAATGACCCCCTTTCTTACTTCCCCCCATCCTCAGCAGTTGCCTCTCGCTCCTTCTCACAGTCGCCCCCAGACCCCCATGTTCTCGGGCAGTATCTCTTCTATTTCCTTGCCTGTAAGCTCAATCAGGCTCCTTACCAAGTAACTTTGGGACATGGGGTCATACAGTCCACGTCGTTCTCACAACTAGATTTATTAAAAACCTGTGGGTTGGGGGTGAGTCTGTGACTATAAAATTCCTACAGACACGACCCTCTCTGCTCTCACTTATTATTCACCGTCACTGGGACTTTGTGCCTTGAAAGAAGAACATAATCCCTGTGTAAATTGTATAATGAAGGTGAGTGTAGGACAGACCAGGAGTGAGTGGAGGAAAGAGTAGGAATGAGTGAGTGTAGGACAGACAGGGGTGAGTGAGTGTAGGACAGACAGGGGTGAGTGAGTGTAGGACAGACAGGGGTGAGTGAGTGTAGGACAGACAGGGGTGAGTGAGTGTAGGACAGACAGGGTGAGTGAATTGTAGGACAGAAGATCAGGGGTGAGTGAGTGTAAAGGACAGACAGGGGTGAGTGGATGTAAGGACAGACAGGGGTGAGTGAAGTGTATGGACAGACAGGGTGAGTGAGTGTAGGAACAGACAGGGTGAGTGAGTGTAGGACAGACAGGGGGAAAGTGAGTGGAGGAGCAGACAGGGTGAGTGAGTTATAAGGACTAGGACAGGGGTGAGTGAGTGTAGGACAGACAGGAATGAGTGAGTGTAGGACAGACAGGGGTGAGTGAGTGTAGGACAGACAGGGGTGAGTGAGTGTAGGACAGACAGGGGTGAGTGAGTGTAGGACAGACAGGGGTGAGTGAGTGTAGGACAGACAGGGGTGAGTGAGTGTAGGACAGACAGGGGTGAGTGAGTGTAGGGACATGACAGGGGTGTAGTGGGGTGTGGACGAGGGGTGAGTGAGTGTAGGACAGAACAGGGGTGGAGTGAGTGTAGGAACAGACAGGGGTGAGTGAGTGTAGGAAGACGGGGTGAAGTGGTGGGGACAGACCAGGGGTGAGTGAGTGGAGGGACGACAGGGGTGAGTGAGTTGGGAGGACAGACGGGTGAGTGAGTGGAAGACAGACAGGGTGGAGTGAGTGTAGGACAGACAGGGGTGAGTGGAGGGTGGACAGACAGGGTGAGTGATGTAGGATGACAGTGGGTGAGTGAGTGTAGGACAGACAGGGTGAGTGAAGTGTAGGACCAGACAGGGGTGAGTGAAGTGTAGGAACAGACAGGGGTGAAGTGAGTGCCAGGAACAAGACAGGGGTGAGTGAGTGTAGGACAGACAGGGGTGAGTGAGTGGAGGACAGACAGGGGTGAGTGAGTGTAGGACAGACAGGGGTGAGTGAGTGTAGGACTGAGCAGCTCATTAATTGTAAATGTGCAAATCTTCAGCAAATGAACAAAGTATTAATTAAAGGCACGTGAGTGAAATAGCCCAGTCTCTGATATTTTGGTAATGGGGGGAGGGGGTACATGGGGGGCACTTGCAGTCCTACAGATCCAGCTGAACAGAAAGATTTGGGAATTCAGACACCGCTAGATGGAGGGGCTTATTGTCTATTTGGAATCCGTAGGGACTGCGGCGGCACGTGACGACTCTGTAGCTCAGACATAATGTCTTGTTTGGGGGCCAGTGGGCCGAGCGATGATGCACTTCACAATCTCAGTCTCTCCTTAAATAATAACCAAGTCAAATTAACAAAGTGATTTTAATTGTCTTATCTGAGAAACCTTGGAGTCCAAGGCCAGAGACTCCCGGGAGAGTAAGAGACACACGTTAGTGCCGAGAGCCAGACCAAGGCTGTGAGTGGAAATGTCACACTGATTAGAACCTTTATTGATATTGGGACAGTCTGGAACCTCCCCCACTAACCCAGTTCCTACATGAGGGGGTGTCAGATTGGACCCCAGATTTATACACTTGCCATTCCTTGACTGAGACTCTGGGCCACTAAATTGCCACCGTCTGAGTTCAAACTACATTTCCTATTTATTTATCTATTTATAAAGTACATTTGTGGAAGAAATATTTTGTCCTGTTCCTCTATTTTTCCCTCCTTAGTGTAAAGTTCCTACTATGTACTAAAGTGGGATTTCCCATGAGGATACTTGGAATCATATTGTTGGGTGTTCTGTCTCCATCTTGCCCTACTGTCTCCATCTTGTCCTAACTCTCCCATCTTGTTCCTACTGTTTCTCCATTGCCCTACTGTCTCCCATTTGTCGTACTGTCTCCATCTTGCCCTAATTTCTCCAATCTTGTCTAAACTGTCTCCATCTTGCCCTAATTCTGTCTCCATCTTGTCCTAACGATGTCTCCATCTTCTCTACTGTCTCCAATCTGTCCTACCTGTCATCCTCTTGTTCTAACTTGGTTCTCCAGATCTTGTCCTGACTGTCTCCATTTTGTCCTAACTGTCTCCATCTTGTCCCTAACGGTCTCCTCTTGTTCTACTTGTCCATCCATTTTGTTCCTACTGTCTCCATCTTGACCCTACTTTCTCCATCTTGTCCTATAGTCTCCATCTGCCACTGCTGTCTCCACAATCTTGTCCTACTGTCTCCATCTTGTATCTAGCTGGTCTCCATCTTGTCCTAACTGTGTCCAATTTTGTCCTAACTGTCTCCTAAGTCTTGTCGAGCTGTCTCCATCTTGTAGTCTAGACTGTCTCCATTTTGGTCCTACTGTCTCCATTTTGTCCTACTTCCCACTCTTGCCCTACTTTCCCATCTTGTCCTACTGTCTTCTAATTTGCCCTGCTGTCTCATCTGTCTAACTAGTCTCCATCTTGTTCTACTGTCTCCATCTTGTCCTTACTGTCTCCATTTTGGTCCTATCTGTTCTCCAATGCTTGTCCGCTGTCTCCACTCTTGTTCTATGTCTCCATTTTGTCGCCTGACGTCTCCATCTTGCCCTAACTTTCTCATCTTGTCCATACTGTCTCCATACTTGACCCTGCTGTCTCCATTACTGGTCCTTCTGGTCTCCATCTTGTTCTACTGTCTCCATCTTTCCCTACTGTCCCTCCATTTTGTCCTACTGTCTCCATCTTGTCCCTAACTTGTTCTCCATCTTGTTCTAACCTGTCTCCACTCTGTCTATCTGTACTCCATTTTGCCCTAAGACAATGTTCCATTTTGTCCGTAATCTAGTCTCCATCTTGCCACTAATTGCTGTCTCCAATCTTGAACCTACGTACTGCCAGTCCTTGTCCTAAATGTCTCCCATCTTTATCCATACTGTCATCCTACTTGTCCTACTGTCTCCCATCTTGGTCCTTGGCTGTCTCCATCTTGTCCTACTGTCTCCGTCTTGTCCAACTGTCTCCATCTTGTTTGTCTGTCTCCATCTTGTCCTACTGACTCCATCTTTATATATATACACAACATGGCAGTATATATCAGTGTGATATTGTCAGATAAATAAGAGCAATTACATTAATAGGAGAGAGATAAACATCTGACAATGCCGGACACTATTTCTTCCTGAGAGTCGGAATCTCCTCACTAACATAACAATCCCGGGCAGAGAATTCGCACTTTGGGAACAATATTTTTACCTTGGTTGTCGCTGCCAATGGCAGAACTTGACTTTCCTGTATGAACTGGGGAAATCTTGGGGTTCACTCGGTTGATCAATTACAAGGTCATTGCATGAATCTAAAAATGAGAGTATCACTATAATAACTATGTGGCGTGTGGCGGCACCGGGTGGGGGAATCATATTGTTTGTTTAAGTGCGCGCTCCCCCTCATTCACAGGGGCTGGAGGGGAAGGAAGAAGCTCAGAGTCTCTGGGAAAGTGATTGAATTTAACTGCTGCTCTGGACTGGGGTTTGTATGGGGCCCAGGCAACGACCGATATAGGGGGTTCAACTGTTACTCCCCTACTCTCATCATTTTGCTTCTATTCCCCCTCTTCTATATATAAGTACAGAATTTAAGGGGGGCAGTAAATGAATAGAAAGTAACAAGAAGAGCGAACTAAGCTGATAATAGGGAATGGAAAGGGATCAAGTTGATCGGGGAAAGACAAGTTGGGATTGTTACAGTGCGGCGGATCGTCACGAGGAGGAGCCAGTTTAAAGGGGGAATATGACACTATATATAATATAGTAAGGGATATGATCACTATATATAATAACTAAGGGGATAATGATCACTATATAAGTAAATATAGAGAGGGGCGCACTCAGATCACTAATATATATAGTCTAAAAAGATTATAAGGGGGTAATGATCACTAAATAATAGAATGATATATAAAGGAAGATATGAATCTCAAATGATTAGAATAATATTAAGGGAATATGAATCAGCTATTAATAAATATATAAGGGGATATGATCACTAATACGCTGTGGAGAGAACGGTTTTGTCAAGAATAGGGTAGGCTATACAGGGGGATATATGGAAAGTAAATCCACTCACTGCACGCCTAAGTATAAGGGGGATATGATCACTAATATAATACGTATGATAGGGCGGGACTATGAAATCACTATAATAAGAGTATATAAGGGGAATATGATCACTATATATAAATTATATTAAGGGGGATAGTGATCAGCTGTATAATGATATGATAAGGGAAATATGATACTATATATTAAAGTATATAAGGGGATAGCATCACTATAATATAATATAGATAGCTGTAGGGGAATGATCACTATAGTAATACGAGAACGGCTAAAGGATATGAGGTGGCAGTGCTGGAGTGGATGAGATCACTAATATTATAAAATATAGGATTTTGGATAATGATCGACATATATATAAATAATAGTAGGAGGGGAAGTCATGATCCACTAAGTAATAAATATATAGAGGGGATAATGGATCGAACGTCTACAGTATTTGCAGTAGGACGAAAACGCTAGAGTCGCGATCGTAAGCGAATGATCACTATATAGTGTACAATATTATAGAGGGGAAGAAGAGGGAGTCACTAATACGCATTAGTGATAAATATATAAGGGGGCGAGGTAATGAAATAGAGAAGAAGTACGATGAGAATGAGCAACTAAGCGAATAAATGGGGAAATATACAGAGTGCTGTATAGGAATAAGAGAATATAAAGAGGAAGGAGCCCTAATAAATAAACTTGTCCCTAACTGGCTTTTATTTAGTTAGTTAGCTCCTATCCAGGCACAAACTTAAGGGAGACCCAACCAGATTAGAGGGAATTAGGTTTCATGTTAACCAGGAGGGAAGGGTGAAGTTTGTGAGGATTGGTACTGAGATGTATTAAGGTTTGTGCTTAAGCAGAGGAAGGGTCGGAATGTGCCTTTTCTTAGAAGAGGAACAAAGGATAGGGGGTTATGGGAGGTTTAGTACCAAAAAAGACCTTGTAGGGACAGGGATAGATAGACTATATAGTGCTTCTGGGTGTATAGACGTATCAGTGTGTGCGAATTTCGGTATGGTAGAATTTTTGGGATACCTTCGACCATTAATGAAATTGGACTTTCGACTTTGATTCGAACATTTGAATAAATATGAGACTCGTTACGATGATATATTACGATTATCGATGTAATGTCTCTTTAAAAATCCTTTGAATTCAATACTTCGCCAAGTTAAACCTACCGAATTGCATTATAAGCCTATGGGGACCTTCTACAAGCATTTGATAAGTTTTTGGCATCGAATAAAAATCCTTCGATCAACGCTGAAATTGTTCGAATCATTCGATTCAAACGATTTAATCGTTCGATCAAACTATTTTTATTCAATCAATTGAATGCTTATTTTAGGGCTAAATCCTTCGAATTCAATATTCAGATTTGAAGGATTTCAGTTCGATGGTCGAATTCGAGGGTTTTAACCCCTCAAAATTTGTCCCTTGATAAGTACCCCCCTTACAGTCAGGGAGTAATTTTTCCCCTCGACTGCAATGGGATGAGCTGGAAGTTGAGCAGTAAGCAGTGAGTGAGTAGTGAGTGAGTAGTGAGTGAGTAGTGAGAGAGCAGTGAGAGAGCAGTAAATGAGTAGTGAGTGAGTAGTCAGTGAGCAGTGAGTGAGTAGTGAGTGAGTGAACAGTGAGTGAGTAGTGAGTGAGTAGTGAGTGAGCAGTGAGTGAGTGAACAGTGAGTGAGTAGTGAGTGAGCAGTGAGTGAGTAGTGAGTGAGCAGTGAGTAGTGAGTGAGCAGTGAGTGAGTAGTGAGTGAGCAGTGAGTGAGTAAGTAGACTCGAGAGTAACAGTGGTAGTGACAGTAGTGAGTAGGTGGAGTGAGCAGTGAGTGCGAAGTAGTAGTATGAGCAGTGAGTGAGCAGTGAGTGAGCAGTGAGTGAGCAGTGAGTGAGTAGTGAGTGAGCAGTGAGTGAGCAGTGAGTGAGCAGTGAGTGCGCAGTGAGTGAGTAGTGAGTGAGCAGTGAGTGAGCAGTGAGTGAGCAGTGAGTGAGCAGTGCGTGAGCAGTGAGTGAGTAGTGAGTGAGCAGTGAGTGAGCAGTGAGTGAGTAGTGAGTGAGTAGTTCAGCTGGAGCTGGTGCCTGTGAGTAACACAAAACAGAAAGTAATATGGTCATGTGGCTGTGACTGATCAGGATGATTGACAGCAAAACACTAGTGTGAGGCACAAGAGACAAAGAAGTGCAAATATTGGTGCAAGTGTAACAATCTCCCCTCTGATTACAAGTAGTTGCACTTTGTCTCAGTGTTAGTGGTAAAACACAGCCCAGGTAACCAGCAATGCTCCAGTGACAAAGGGGTTAAAGGGGTGCTTCATCTTTACTTTTTAGAATGTTCTATTCTTAGCAACTTTTTCATTGGTCTACATTTTTTAAGTTCTTGTAGTTTTTGAATTCTTTTTCTTGTTTTGCCTCTTTCCAAATTTTAAATGGGGGTCACTGACCCCGGCAGTAAAAACACTATTACTGTGTGAGTCTACAATTTTATTGTTATTGTTACTTTTTATTGCTCACCTTTCTATTCAGGTCTCTCCTATTCATATTCCAGTCTCAAATTTAAATCCCTGCCTGGTTGCTAAGGTCAGCTGGACCACAGCAACCAGACTATACTGAAATGCAGAAATATTATTTGGAGAGCTGCTGAACAAAATGCTAAATATGTCAAAAACTACAAAAAATTAAAAATAAAGACTAATTGCAAATTATCTTAGAACACCGCTGCCTGCATTATGCTAAAAGTTAATTTAAAGGCAAACTACCCCTTTTAAGGAAAAGAAATGTGTATTTGCAGAGACACTTCGGGTCATTGAGAAAGACTGGGGACCTTCCCCATAGACTAACATTGGTGCTCGGTAGGTTTTAGGTGGCGAACTAGGGGGTGGAAGACATTTTTAAAGAGACAGTACTTCGACTATCGAATGGTCGAATAGTCGAATGATTTTTAGTTCGAATTATTCGATTCAAAAGTCGAAGTCATAGTCGAAGGTCGAAGTAGCAAAAAAAATACTTTGAAATCCTTCACTCGAGCTTAGTAAATGTGCCCCTAAGTGTAACACTGATTCCCCTATCACCTGTATCTGTGCCTTATACATGAAGTTAGATTGCAAGCTCTACAGGACAGGGAAATATTATCAAAGAATGCCGGGTATTTCTGTCTGATCCTTTTTCCTTACCATAAGGTGGCACTAAGCAATCTGGGGAGAAACTGCACCCAAAACTGCCCTAGTGTACCTGCTGTTTTGTCTCCTGTCACTGTAGTGTCTCACACACCACCTATACACTAACACATACACTTACACACACTTATACACACACACACCACCTATACACTAACACATACACTTACACACACTTACACACACTTATACACACACACACACACACTTATACACACACACACACACACACACACACACACACTTATACACACACACTTACACACACACACACTTATACACACACACACATACTTATATACACACACACTTATACACACACACACATACTTATATACACACACACTTATACACACACACACTTACTGTATAGACACACACTTATACACACACTTATACACACACACACACACAGCTGTAGAGCTCTCTCTGATCTCATGGAGTTGTACATGTGTGTGTTTGTGTGTGTTTGTGTGTTTGTGTTTGTGCCTCATTTTCATTGTTTAATATAAAATACAAACCTTGTTGCTAAATTCTGGGGAGCTCCTGCCTATTTACCATTACCTGTTTGACCCAAACTAGTGACGTTTGTGTCCCTCATTCTCATTGGACAAGGGGACATATTGAAATATAAAGGATTCGGCCCTGTTCATATTGAGCTGGAAATGTCCCATTGGACTTCTGAGAGGGATAGAACTGGGCCAGGCTTTGAATACAAGCTCAGTACCTGTATATAGAGGAAATACTAGAATATAATAATATTCACTTACTGTACATGTGCCAAGGTAAGTGATACTCTGTAACTACACCAGCTCTTTGTGGGTTGAACATGAATAGGGAACCGGCTAATGGATCAGGTACAGAACTTTGCAGCCACTTACAAAACATTCACCCATGGGGCTGAGGAGCAGTTCTAAGGTCAGAACCCTAGAGATTTTATGGGCAATTCTCAGGCCCAGATAGAACTAAAGAGACTGGTTCTGGTGGGGAAGTTGGAGGGATTGGGACATGAGGGGAACAGGTTAAACAGTAGGAGGAATTCAGGAGCTGCTGATTGAAGGGAAGAGAAAACAACAGCAGAAAAACCGGTTCCATTGTAACTGGGCTGGAAATTCTGCTGCAAAATGAATGAGAGGCAGAACACAATGAGGGGCAATAACTCATTTGTCAAATTCTACTAATTACAATGTTTGCCTGTCGGCAAAATGATCCACTGACCCTTCTACCAACCAATCAGCATCCAGGAGTTGGACTGGCCCCCACAGTACCAGAGAATCATCCATGGGCCCAGCAATTCCTAGCAGTCCCAGGAGTGTGAGGGTGAACTCTGAGTGTGAGATTGAGCTCTGAGTGTGAGAGTGGACTCTGAGTATGAGGGTTGGACCTGGAGGTTCTGTGGCAGTTGCACCAGCATAACATACATTGGGTTACAGTGGATAAAGTGACAGTTTGAGGCAGTGAGAGTGTCCAGGAATGGGCTGTATGTCTGTCAGTATCTGCCAGTGAGGGGTGGAGGTGGCAGTTGATAGAACATGGATGGGAGGAGGGGAGACAATGTCAGTTCATCACACGAGGATGACAAAGCAATTTCATTAACTGGATCACTAAATTCAACTGCACCAGTTCAAACATAAATATTAACCAATCACTGAGCCAAACTGACAACTGGCATCAGATACTCACTGCCAGTTCCACACAAGATGTGATCTTCTACTTTTCTTAGTGCCGCTGAGCCCAGAACTGGGACCCTGGATTTCCTCCTGACCCAGACGTTACCATCACCCTATTATGCCCCAGCTATGCCCACTGGTACCCCAATACACCCAGACACTCTTGATCAGGGCAGCCATCAGAGGGGGACAGGGGGGAGAGTTGTAGGGGGCCCCGAGGGTAAGGGGGGCCCGGCCACGCCACACTTACTTGATTAGCCAGGCCCCCCATCTTTCTGAGAGCTGCTGACTTCGGGAAGGCATGGACGTTTAAGGGGCCCTGGCCACCAATTTTGGCAACCAATTTTTTTCACACGTGGGGTCCTAGCCACCATATTTTTTAATGGGGGGGGCCTGACCACCAATATCTTTTTATTTTTTATTAACATGTGGGAACCCTAGCTACCAATATTTTTTTTGTTTTTTTTACTGTGTGGTGGGGAGGGCGGACCTGTAAGTGGGGCTTGCGGTGGGCGTAGCCCAGGGGGCCCAGGAAATGTTGTTGTATGGGGCCCTGCAATTTCTGATGGCGGTCCTGCTCCTGATTGTATCCCTGGCCCATGTATAACCCAGGGCATTGAGTCTATATACCCCCCTGTGTCCCAGCAGGTTACATTGGGTGGCAAAAAGTGTTTCCCCCACCCTCAAACCCACTATCACCCACTATCACCCACCCAGGCCACAGCACAGGGAATGTTCCACTTCATGAAGTTTTGGGAGACTTTTCCTTTAGTTTTAGGCCTAAATGGTCTCCAGGAAGGGCAAAGAGAACCTTGTCTGTGTGACAAAAACTCCTGTGATTCTAAAGATTTGGTTTTGCCTGGCACTTGAATTCCCGGCCAAATACCCAACCCAACCCTGGATTTGCTGCCTCCCCACTTGGTACCACCAATCCTGAGGAATAGCCGAGTCCTTAAGAAGAAATCCTGAATTTACACACTTCTCACAAGACTCGTGGAGACGCAATGGGGCAAACGCTCCCGCCCGACTGACTCACCCATTGGCCAGAGAAGATTATTTTTATTGTATTGTTGTCTGAATAGAACATGGACTTTGTATGGGAAAGCCCGGCAATTTGGTGCTGATATTCTGTTCCAACGCGTGGAATGTAATAATGACACTAATAGGAGGGTCAGGGTCTGAATGGGACATCGGGAAAAAACCTGGTGGGCCCAGACACTCACTGCCTTAAGCCATTGCTGTAGCCCTGGTGGGCGGTGGGCCCTAGGCCCCCAGTCTGACTCTGAGAAGGGCTAAGGGGAAAGAAATCTATCTGAGGGGTTCAATACCAGAGATAAGGACAAGCAGGGTGGCCCCACGAGAGTCAGAGATGTGCAACCTGCAGGCCATAGGGTTTGGCTGAATTGCAGCTCCCACCATGGAAGGCTGTTGGGGTCCTGGTAGGTGAGTTGAACAACAATTGGGGGCCACTCAGCCCTTTCCCAGCTCTGATTTAAAGAGGACACTGGAATAAGGAGGAAGAGAAATAGAAAGTCAAACCCCCGACCCGAAAACAGAAGTCCAATTGCTCAGATAGAAACTGAATCTCAGTCAATTCTCACAGTCTGTTCATTGGGTTTAGATCATTGAGAAGCAGAGAAATCCAGTAGCCGGTGCTGCTGTATCATGTGCCACACTGGGTGTAAGTGGTACCTGCCGTGGGCACAGTGGGGGGGGCAATTGGTACGGGGGGGTTGTGGAGAATAAAGAAGAACTAAATGCACAATTCTTTCTGATGAGACAACAGGAGGTTTAGTGGAAGTTGGCACAACACTCGGGGCAATATGATTGTGCACAAAAGCTTGCACTTCATCTGCCCCTGGTACAGTGCTGTGTTCTTGTCTGTTGCTGCCCTTGGCACTGGACCTTAGTGCGGACCCCTGACTGTTGTGCCAGTTGTGCCCCTTTCATACCATACACTGAGTCCATATCCTGCTAAATAGAAATGCATTTAGTTGCATGCTGCAATGCTGCTGTATATAAATCAGTTCAGTCTGCAGCGTGCATCTAAATGAATTGCTAATTAGCCATATGAAAGGTGTAACGTGGCAACCCTAGAAGCACCCATACGTGCCACTTCTGGCTCCCAATAAAGGGCACAAGTAAGGGGCACACAGGGCGACATCCACACACCGACCATCTGCAACCCGTTACAAGGTGAGAGTCCACTAATGGGCAGGTCGTTTCTCTAGACTTCTGGGAGAGAAATGGTGCATTGTGGGTACAAACAGGGCAATTTACATTCCTGTTACAATCTACCCCCGGCCATAAAAGTCCACCCCTCTGTGGGCTCCAACACATTAACCTATTCCGTTATATCAGGGGCAATAAATCACAAACAGTGCAAAATAACATGATTTTCCAATCAATTGCTGTTCTGTCATTAGAAACTGATAATTTTATCGTGAGACCTGGCCCAACCCATTGACTCCCTTGTATCAAGCACAAGACGTGATGGGAGTTTATTAACCCACTGGGAGGCTCATGGGGCAGCGGGGTCCCAGTATGTATATTATATCTATATATTCCCCACCTCTGGAGCTAATCCACACCCTTATCTGCACCTGGGCGGGGCCTTGTGGTTATGACACGGAAGCTAATGATTGGGTGGCAATCAATCAACCGTTACTCAAGATAACACAAATAACAGGCCCATTCTGATAAAATCCTCTATATGAACTTTCTTACCCTCCCGGGGTATTTATGGCTTCTATTATCCAAGTTAGTTAGCGGCAATTGCAGATATATATATATATATATATATGGGCACCAGCAGAACTGGAGAAGAAATCCGTTGTAGCCAGCAGCAGCATCGTAACCCTGGTGTTAGGCACTGCCATGTGTTTGATGTGATGCTGGCATGTGCCCCTTACATTTAGGCACAGCCACATAATGGGGCGACCAGGACTGCTCGGGGGAGGGTTGCACCAACTGCTTAAAGGAACAGTAACGTCAAATGTAAAAAGTGTTTTAAAGTAATGAAAATATAATGCAGTGTTGCCCTGCACTGGTAAAACTGCTGTGTTTGCTTCAGAAACACTACTATAGTTTATATAAATAAGCTGCTGTGTAGCAATGGGGGCAGCCATTCAAAGGAGAAAAGGCTCATGTTACACAGCAGATAACAGATAAGCTCTGTCTGTCTAATGGTGTTATCTGTTATCCATTAGTTATCCTGTGCCAATTTCCGCCATTGCTCCCCAGCAGCTTGTTTATATAAACTATAGTAGTGTTTCTGAAGCAAACAGATCAGTTTTACCAGTGCAGGGCAACACTACATTATATTTTCATTACTTTAAAACACTTACATGTTTTGGTGTTACTGTTCCTTTAACTGCTCTAACTGTTTCAACTGCTTTAACTACCTAACCGCACTAACTACTCAACTACTTCAACTCCACCAACTGTTTGAACTGCCCAACTGCTCTAACTACTTCAACTCCACCAACTGCCCAACTGATCCAACTGCTCTAACTAACTAACTGCCCAACTACTCAACTACTTCAACTCCACTAACTGCCTAACTTTTCTAACTACCTAACCCCACCAATTACTTCAACTGCCCAACTGGTCTCAGGATTGCAGTTTCTATGTTAATTATTTTGTAGCTTTAAAATAAATTAAGGATTTCTAATCCCACAAAAGAACAATAACTTCCCTTTATGCCATAATTTTTTAGGCTAATAAAATTTTCTCTCTCTGTATATATTTTATGGTCTTCACCTCTATTGGGTTAGAGATGGGTAGAGACAGTTAGGGATAGGTAGAGACTGCTAGGGAAGGTTAGAGATGGGTAGAGACAGTTAGGGATGGGTAGAGACTGCTAGGGATGGTTAGAGACTGCTAGGGATGGGTAGAGATGGGTAGAGACAGTTAGGGATGGGTAGAGACTGCTAGGGAAAGTTAGAGATGGGTAGAGACAGTTAGGGATGGGTAGAGACTGCTAGGGATGGGTAGAGACTGCTAGGGAAAGTTAGAGATGGGTAGACAGTGTAAGGGAACGTTAGAGATGGGTAGAGCTGGTTAGATATGGTTACAGATGGGTAGAACCAGACAGCTGGAGATGGATAGAGATGATTAGAGATGGGACAGAGATGATGAAAGTTGGTTAGAGACAGTTAGAGATAGAAATAGACAGTTAAAGATGGTTAGAGTTGGTCAATTAGGGTGGCAGAAAACTGCTCCTGTAACTTTAAGTGCTGAAAATTCCATTCAATGAAATCAACATTTTGGCTCTTGTGGTGCAACAGACACAGACAGAGAGACAGACAGAGAGACAGACAGAGAGACAGACAGGGGCAGGGGGACCGACACTGAGGCTACAATGGACAGTGGGTAGAGGTGGAGAGAGACTGTTCCCAGAGAGAAGAATGTTCTGTTTAACTCAAGGTATTTTAGTTCTATTTGTGATGAATTCCTTCTGGTTGTGGAACAGTCTGTGCAGAACAGTCAGTTTGTCCTGGAACAGATTGAACTACAGAAACTCCACTGACCCGCGCTACTGCTGCTGTTGGACTTTCACTGAGAGAGACGACACAATCGCTGTTATCTGGAAAAATGAGCGACGCCACAATGAAAAGTTGTGTTCTCATTTGCAGAAAATTAGCTCAGAGTCGTAATCACGGCACAATATGACGCCAGTAGCAGCAAAATAATAATAATAATAATAATAATAATAATATGGAGCCAGAGTCACAATATGACCAATGGTGATGTAACAACGGGGCCCAATATTATTTCCATGTTGAAAAGCAAAACATAATTATTGCAAAATGAAACACGAGCCGATTGTTGTTGTCAGACACGTAACCCAAAACACAGTGTCCCACACACGACAATACACAGGCCCCACACCTGCACCGCTCTCACCTCTGGGGACGTCTGGGAAACTCATGAAACTTTATGGCTTTATAATGTTTGGATTTCACCACCTGGTCCGACTGCTGAATTCAATAGGGTAGTGACTAGTACCACAATAACAGGGGTCCCCGGGGGGAGGGGGAGGGGTGTAACAGTAGGACAGGGGTCAGGGCTACTTACCAGTTACCTACCAGCTGCCCATCAACTCATTCTGCTCTCTGTGACCTTCAGATTTTGGAATGAACTTCAGGACTGGGTCACAAACTCAAGTGGCCTCGGCTCAGTATTGTGGGGGCAACACCCGGTTATTCACTTACACACGGTACAAACCTGCTCACACTCAATGTGGGGGGGGGGGGAAATTGGCAGGTTGGGCAGAAACAATGTGACACACAACTAATCGAAACAAATAGAAATGTAAATGATTGTGAGGGTGAGACGCAAACGGTACTTGACTTACTACTCGGCCCAAGGGAATGTACTACATGAGTCAGAAATCCTAAAGCCACAATGGTTCCTCCCCACAAAGGATCCCTAAATAATAACAACGGAGGGAGTGTATTTCCTGGTACTCATGTGACTGTCTCTACTTCCTTTGCACGGGGGAGTGTATTTCCTGGTACTCGTGTGACTCTCTACTTCCTTTGCATGGGGGAGTGTATTTCCTGGTACTCATGTGACTGTCTCTACTTCCTTTGCATGGGGGAGTGTATTTCCTGGTACTCATATGAGAGATTGTATTTCCTGGTACTCATGTGACTGTCTCTACTTCCTTTGCACGGGGGAGTGTATTTCCTGGTACTCATTTGACTGTCTCTACTTCCTTTGCATGGGGGAGTGTATTTCCTGGTACTCATGTGACTGTCTCTACTTCCTTTGCACGGGGGAGTGTATTTCCTGGTACTCATATGAGAGATTGTATTTCCTGGTACTCATGTGACTGTCTCTACTTCCTTTGCATGGGGGAGTGTATTTCCTGGTACTCGTGTGACTGTCTCTACTTCCTTTGCATGGGGGAGTGTATTTCCTGGTACTCGTGTGACTGTCTCTACTTCCTTTGCATGGGGGAGTGTATTTCCTGGTACTCGTGTGACTGTCTCTACTTCCTTTGCACAGGGGAGTGTATTTCCTGGTACTCGTGTGACTGTCTCTACTTCCTTTACATGGGGAGTGTATTTCCTGGTACTCGTGTGACTGTCTCTACTTCCTTTACATGGGGAGTGTATTTCCTGGTACTCATGTGACTGTCTCTACTTCCTTTGCATGGGGAGTGTATTTCCTGGTACTCATGTGACTGTCTCTACTTCCTTTGCATGGGGAGTGTATTTCCTGGTACTCATGTGACTGTCTCTACTTCCTTTGCACTAGTGTGACTGTGGAAAACACAGCAGTCCTATATTGCTTTATGGCAGAGATTAAGGTATACTGGGGTGTGGGAATGCTATAGGGATATTAGATTGTATGCTCCTTGGACATGGGCTGATGGGAATGCTTTATAATCTGTGGTACAACACTGGGGAATTAGTGAGGGATGACCGGATATAGATAAAGGAAAATAATAATAATTGGTATGAGTGAGAGGCAGCCCTCAAGCTGTTGCTGAACTGCAAGAAGAAAGCAGGGGCTGTGATTGGTTGGTGGTGCTGAGGGGATGGGATGATGTTAGATGAGGGAAGGGGTTAATAGTAAGAGGTGAGAGTGGCGGCACGTGAAGGGAGAGTGAGGCACCTGCATCATTATCTAATTAATCATTAGCTTGACTTAAAGGGAAAACAAAGAACATTCAGTTGATCTGCTGAGTCACTCTGATCCTGCCCAGAGCCACGTGGGGAACCAGCAGTGCAGCAGTAAGTCCTGTTTAGTAGCTGACACTTTGGATCCTATGGGTGGAAGTGGAAGGGAGAATTTCCCACTGGGACTGCCAATTAAATTGTTGGACCCCCCCCAGCTAATTTGTAACCAGCCTGTTGTGCCAACTTAGTAATGTGCCTTATACAGGGGCAGCGCCACCCACTCTACAGGTTTCACACACCACTAAATCTGCATTATTTATTTATAATTCGCTCTGTGTCTAGCAACTTGCTGCTGCCTCTACTGATTTCACTGAAGCCATGCACTGTGCCTTTAAATTCACTGCTAGTTTTATATTTAAATGGCATGGAACTAAAACAAAACATTTTGCCTCAAAAATAAACTTTAATTCTGCATAACTTTACAATTTAATTAATTTCTCATTCTGTTACCTTTGGCTGTCTCTACTTCCTTTGCACGGGGGAGTGTATTTCCTGGTACTCGTGTGACTGTCTCTACTTCCTTTGCACTGGGGAGTGTATTTCCTGGTACTCGTGTGACTGTCTCTACTTCCTTTGTATGGGGGAGTGTATTTCCTGGTACTCGTGTGACTGTCTCTACTTCCTTTGCACTGGGGAGTGTATTTCCTGGTACTCGTGTGACTGTCTCTACTTCCTTTGTATGGGGGAGTGTATTTCCTGGTACTCATGTGACTGTCTCTACTTCCTTTGCACGGGGGAGTGTATTTCCTGGTACTCGTGAGAATGTCTGCTTTCCTTTGTTGGGGGAGTGTATTTCCCTGGTACTCGTGTGACCTGTTCTACTTCCTTTTCATGGGGAGTGTATTTCCTGGTACTGTGTGACTGTCCTCTACTTCCTTTGCATGGGGGAGTGTATTTCCTGTACTCGGTGACCTGTCTCTACTTCCTTGCATGGGGGAGTGTATTCCTGGTACTGTGTGACTGTCTCTACTTCCTTTGTATGGGAGGAGTGGTATTTTCCTGGTTACTCGTGTGACTGTCTCTA
This sequence comes from Xenopus laevis, assembly GCF_017654675.1. Taxonomy (NCBI): domain Eukaryota; kingdom Metazoa; phylum Chordata; class Amphibia; order Anura; family Pipidae; genus Xenopus; species Xenopus laevis. The sequence continues at coordinate 154,446,297 of NC_054377.1, read as the reverse complement.
CTCCCTTTGCATGGGGAGTGTATTTTCCTGGTACTCAATGTGACTGTCTCTAACTTCCTTTGCATGGGGGAGTGTATTTCCTGGTACTCGTGTACTGTCTCTACTCCTTTGTCTGTAACTCGTGTGACTGTCTCTACTTCCTTTGTAGGGGGAGTGTATTTCCTGTACTCGTGTGCTGTCTCTACTTCCTTTGTATGGGGGAGTGTATTTCCTGGTACTCGTGTGACTGTCCTACTTCCTTTGTGGGGGTATTCCTGGTACTCATGTGACTGTCCTACTTCCTTTGCACGGGGGAGTGTATTTCCCGGTTACTCGTGTGACTGTCCTCTAATTCCTTAGGCCTGGGGAGTGTATTTCCTGGTACTCATGTGACTGTCCTCTACTTCCCTTTGCACGGGGGCAGTGTATTTTCCCGTACTCGGTGTGACTGTCTCTAATTCCTTTGCACGGGGAGTGTATTTCCCGGTACTCGTGTGACTGTCTCTAATTCCTTTGCACGGGGAGTGTATTTCCTGGTACTAGTGTGACTGTCTCTACTTCCTTTGCACGGGGGAGTGTATTTCCTGGTACTCGTGTGACTGTCTCTACTTCCTTTGTATGGGGGAGTGTATTTCCTGGTACTCGTGTGACTGTCTCTACTTCCTTTGTATGGGGGAGTGTATTTCCTGGTACTCGTGTGACTGTCTCTACTTCCTTTGTATGGGGGAGTGTATTTCCTGGTACTCATGTGACTGTCTCTACTTCCTTTGCACGGGGGAGTGTATTTCCCGGTACTCGTGTGACTGTCTCTAATTCCTTTGCACGGGGAGTGTATTTCCCGGTACTCGTGTGACTGTCTCTAATTCCTTTGCACGGGGAGTGTATTTCCTGGTACTCGTGTGACTGTCTCTACTTCCTTTGCACGGGGGAGTGTATTTCCTGGTACTCGTGTGACTGTCTCTACTTCCTTTGCATGGGGGAGTGTATTTCCTTTATCAGAAGTATTCTGCAATAAATATAAAGATTATGTTCAATCACAGCAAGTTCTGACTGCAGAGACAGAGCTAGTGAAAGTGATGACGGCACCATTATATGGAGGTTTCATTTGGCTGCACATGATGTTGTTTCCTGACATTTCAGAATTAAATATGAATGAATACATTGGTTACATGAACAGTTTCATATAAACACAAGCTCTTTGCTGTAATGTGAGTTTAATCATTAACTTGCCCTTTATGATACAATGAGTAGGAGGTTGGACAGTGTGGAGTGGGGGAAGCAGTGGAAAGATGTGATACAGTAACACATACAGTTCCATACGGAATTTACTATATATATATAACACTGATGTGACGTTCCCCACTGTCCATAAATTGATGTGATGCTCTATATACTGTATATATATATATATATATATAATATATAGTATATATATATATAATATATATATATATGTTGCTTGTGTGTGAGGCACCAGGATAGTTTCTTCTCTACATTTCATCCCTTCTATTTGTGTGCTCTGACAGGCTGTAATATTACATGGGGCCGTAATGAGAAAGTACAGAGAAGAGCGACTAAACTGATAAAGGGAATGGAAGGGATCAGTTTGGGGAAAGGCAAGTTGGGATTGTTACACTGGAGAAGAGACAGTAAGGGGGATATGAATCTACTATATATATATATAAATATATAAGGGGATATGATCACTATATATAAATATATAAGAGGGATATGATCACTATATATAAATATAATAAGGGGAATATGAATCACTATATATAAATATATAAGGGGATATGATCCTATATATAATATATAGGGGATATGATCACTATATAATAATAATATAAGAGGGATATGATCACTTATATATAAATATATAAGGGGATATGATCATATATATAATATATAAGGGGATATGAATCACTATATATAAATATTAAGGGGATATGATCACTATATATAATTATATAAGGGGATATGATCACTATATATAAATATGTAAGGGGATATGATCACTAGATATAAATATATAAGGGGATATGATCACTATATATAATTATATAAGGGGATATATGATATGATCACTATATAATAAATATATAAGAGGGATATGATCACATATATAATATATAAGGGGATAGTGATCACTATATATACCTGTAAATATATAGGGTATATGATCACTATATATAATTATATAAGGGGATATGATAACTATATATAAATATATAAGGGGGATATGATCACTATAGTATAAATATATAAGGGTATATGATTACTATATATAAATATATAAGGGTAATATGATCACTATATATAAATATATAAGGGGATATGATCACTATATATAAATAGATAAGGGGGATATGATCACTATATATAAATATATAAAGGGGATATGATGACTATATATTAAATATATAAGGGGGATATGATCACTATATATAAATATAAAGGGGGATATGATCACTATATATAAATATATAAGGGGATATGATCACTATATATAAATATATAAGGGGATATGATCACTATATATAAATATATAAAGGGATATGATCACTATATATAAATATATAAGGGGATATGATCACTATTTATAAATATATAAGGGGGATATGATCACTATATATAATATATAAGGGGATATGATCACTATATATAAATATATAAGGGGATATGATCACTATATATAAATATATAAGGGGATATGATCACTATATATAAATATATAAGGAGATATGATCACTATGTATAAATATATAAGTGGGATATGGTCACTATATATATAAATATATGACACTAGCCTCACTTGCGACTGGCTTTTATACCCACCTCTGCCAGCCATTGACCAATCCCGAGTGAGTGGACGGAACCACCACACCCCACTCAAAGCTGATTAGTCCAGTCCCAATCTTGCCTCCTGATTGGCTGCTGACCTCCCCCTGCCAAACACTATGGGGCAGATGTATCAAGGGTCTAATATCGAGGGTTAATTAACCCTCGATATTCGACTGCCGAATTAAAATCCTTTGACTTCGAATATCGAAGTCGAAGGATTTTGCGCAATTCCTTCGATCGAACGATTCAAAGGATTTTAATCCATCGATCGAAGGATTATCCTTCGATCAGAAAAACCTTGGAGAGCATATGGGGACCTTCCCCATAGGCTAACATTGGCCTCGGTAGGTTTTAGGTGGCGAACTAGGGGGTCGAAGTATTTTTTAAAGAGACAGTACCTCGATTATCGAATGGTTGAATATTCGAACGATTTTTAGTTCGAATTGTTCGATTCGAAGTCGAAGGTCGTAGTCGAAGGTCGAAGTAGCCAATTCGATGGTCAAAGTAGCCAAAAAAACATTCGAAAATTTAATTTTCTTTCCTCTATTTTCCTCTATTCCTTCACTCGAGCTTAGTGAATGGGCCCCTATGTACCAATTTCTTAGTGGGTCAGTGTGTTCACTTACAATGGAATTCTGGGAAATGACATTGCATTATGGGTATAGAACATGACTGCAACTAAATTTGTACATTACTGATATAGGGTGGGATCATAAGAGAATCTTTATAGGTTAAATCAGAACAAATCTCCCCAAATTTCTGTTCTGTGTCCAACTATCCTGTCCAGCTGTGAAATTCCGGTGCTGTTTCTGCTGAACCCACTCCCACTTATCATCCCTGGATTCCCTGGAGCTCCTTATAGAAATAACCGGCTTTCCTCCGGGATCTAATTATATCTGTGCAGTTAAATGAATGGCTTCCTGTTGCACCGCTAATCCCTGAGTCCTGGACATTGAGAAGGAAATAGAATGTGTCGCATCCTCCCGGCACTTCCTGCTCATTTCAGCCCTGGGCTCGTTAGAGAGCTGCCCAATTATATTCTCATCCTTCCCTGTCACCTAGTCACATTATTCTCTGGCCTCTCCAGGCAGCAGTGCTGTAATGTTCTATTTCCATAAAGGAGTGACCCTTATCTGAGCCATGAGCACATTGGGCACATGATGGGACTCACACTAAGGTGCAGGGGCTGTGGAGCTGGGCAATGCTGATTTGGGTGCAGAGCAGGTACAATGTAGTTACAAGGGGGCCATTGTATAAGAGTCACTTGACTCTGAAGGGAAACAGATGAGGAAAGTGAAGCTGAAAGGAAGGAACAAAGGGCTGTGCAAAACCAACACCAGTTTATATCTGAAGGAACAGAACAAGCTCCAATCTGTCTTCTGCTGTTTGTCCAGATAAGTCTCTGCTGATAATGGGTCATGTGGGGTGGGGGGTCATTGGTTAAACAGAAATATCTGTAAATAAAGCAAAGGAATGGATGTGGAGAAAGTAGAGACTGTAGGCAAGAAGAGTGAGGGACTGTAGGCAAGATGGAGTCAGTAGGACAAGATGGAGACAGTAGGGCAAGATGGAGACAGTAGGGCAAGATGGAGACAGTAGGGCAAGATGGAGACAGTAGGACAAGATGGAGACAGTAGGGCAAGATGGAGACAGTAGGGCAAGATGGAGACAGTAGGGCAAGATGGAGACAGTAGGACAAGATGGAGACAGTAGGGCAAGATGGAGTCAGTAGGACAAGATGGAGACAGTAGGACAAGATGGAGACAGTAGGGCAAGATGGAGACAGTAGGACAAGATGGAGACAGTAGGGCAAGATGCGAGGACAGTAGGGCAAGATGGAGACAGTAGGGCAAGATGCGAACAGTGAGGCAAGATGGAGACAGTAGGGCAAGATGGAACCAGTAGGGTAAGATGGAGACAGTAGGGGCAAGATGGAGACAGTAGGACAAGATGGAGACAGTAGGGCAAGATGGTGACAGTAGGGCAAGATGGAAACAGTAGGACAAGATGGAGACAGTAGGGCAAGATGGAGACAGTAGTGCAAGATGGAAACAGTAGGACAAGATGGAGACAGTAAGACAAGATGGAGACAGTAGGACAAGCTGGAGACAGTAGGACAAGATGGAGACAGGAGGGCAAGATGGTGACAGTAGGGCAAAATGAAGACAGTAGGACAAGATGGAGGCAGTTAGGGCAAGATGGAGAAAGCAGGAACAAGATGGAGACAGTAGTGCAAGATGGAGACAGTAGGGCAAAAAAGGAGACAGTAGGGCAAGACAGAGATCGTAGTACAAGACGGAGAGAGTAGCGGCAAGAACGGAGACAGTAGGGCAAGACAGAAATTGGGTAAGATGGAGACAGTAGGGCAAGATAGAGAAAGTAGGGCAAGATGGAAAAAGTAGGGCAAGATGGAGACAGTAGGGCAAAATGAAGACAGTGGGACAAGTTGGAGACAGTAGGGCAAGATGGAGACAGTAGTGCAAGATGGAGACAGTAGGGCAAGATGGAGACAGGCGATGAAGACAGTAGGGCAAAATGGAAACAGTAGGGCAAGATGGATACAGTCGATGGAGACAGTAGGGCAATATGGGAACAGTAGGACAAGATGGAGACAGTAGGGCAAGATGGAGACAGTAAGACAAGATGGGGACAGTAGGGCAAGATGGAGATGGTAGGGCTAGACTAAAACTTTAGGGCAAGACGGAGACAGTAGGGCAAGATGGAAACAGTAGTGCAAGACGGAGACAGTAGGGCAAGACGGAGATCGTAGTACAAGACGGAGAGAGTAGGGCAAGACGGAGACAGTAGGGCAAGACAGAAATTGGGTAAGATGGAGAAAGTAGGGCAAGATGGAGAAAGTAGGGCAAGATGGAAAAAGTAGGGCAAGATGGAGACAGTAGGGCAAAATGAAGACAGTAGGACAAGATGGAGACAGTAGGGCAAGATGGAGACAGCAGGGCATGTCTCTATCTTGTTCTACTGTCTCCATCTTGCCCTACTGTCTTCATCTTGCCCTACTGTATCCATCTTATTCTAATTTCTCCATCTCACTGTACTGTCTGCACCTTGCTCTACTGTCTCCATCTTATCCTAGTTTCTCCATCTTGCCCTACTGTCTCCATCTTGTCCTACTGTCTCCATCTTGTCCTACTTTCTCCATTTTTCATAGTCTCCATCTTGTCTTACTGTCTCCATCTTGTCTTACTGTCTCCATCTTGTCATACTGTCTCCATCTTGTCCTACTTTTTCCACATTGCTCTACTGCCTCCTAGGCTTTCTCCAATTCCTTTTTGTCTACTGAAATAATCTGTTGAGTCTGTTATATTTACTCATATTTCTGCATCACTAACTGCCCCCCAAGAGAAAGTTCTTGCCCAGCTCTGAGCAAACACTCGGGCTCTGCAGATGCCCTGACCTTGGCACTGGGAGGAAGGTGCCCATGGGCAGTGCCCACAATCCCAGCAACAATGAAACAATAGAAACAGCGGCCGTTGTGATAAGAAACAGGAGACTTCTTTTCCAGCACATTTTATTGATGTGTTGAGAAATTCCTACAAAAAGTTTCAATAAATTTTCTCTCAGGCATCTCCAGTAACATCTGTTATGGGAAACCTGCGGCTTTGGCAATAATAAAGATTCTTTCAGAATTGGGAAAAATTGCTTTTTGTATGAGATCTAGTGAATTTTCAGCTGATTAAACAAATGGCTCTGTTGAAAACATTACGTTTCATTCATGACCCCTGGGGGCGCAAGTAGAAGAGCACTAAGGGGGCACAAAAGTTAAAAAGTACTTGTATCCCAGGGGTGCGGCTCTTTGTAAGGAGCAATGGATGAAACATCTGTAAAATGTTGGTGCAACTCACAAGTCTCTGCAGTGAAACAGACTTTGTCTTTCTCTATAAAACACAGAGGGGGCAGGTGAATGAGCCCAAATGTCTGACACTGGTGGGAAGAGGTATCGCAACTACCAGAGTAAATAAAGTATAAAACTATTGCAGTACCAGGGTTGCCATGAGGCATGTGGAGACTCCATGTGATTGTCTTGCAGCACCTCAACTTGCCCAAACCCTGTGGCAGACATTGATTACAGGGAAGATTTGTGGGTGGCAGTACCACGCTCTGTACCTTGTGCCACATTCATTATCCAGTGCAGAATGAGGAGCACAGCCTGTAGCCATTATTGTCATGGTTGCAAGTGCTCGGTCCTGGGGTCCAAAGGGGGTACAACTAGTAAATGAGCCCTCAGTTACATTGATGCAAATCAATTCATTCCATGTTTCTTATATCTCAACCCCTAACTCTAATCCTAACTCTAACCCTATTTCTCACCTGAACCCAAACTCTAACCCTAACTATAACCTTAACTCTAACCATAATCCTATCCTTCACCCTATGACTTTGTGCACTTCTGTGTGCCACTAGATTTATAAGTACATTACATATATATTTATATGTCACATAGAAGAAATAAAATGAAACAGTTTGGAGAAAAACACAGAAGCTTCATGGGAATTGTATTGTTATTATTATATGATATTGTTTATTTAGCAGGGGTGAGGGCACACAGTACAGGACTGGCACCATTACTTGCCATAGCACATTGGTACAGTAGGAGGAAGGGGCATCGTTTTCAGCTCTGGGCAGAAATGTTAATAGATCTCGATGCAAATCTTATACCCTCGGCTGTAGGATCAGCAGTGCCACACGCCATTCTATAATAACACAATCACAAGCACTGGATGACAGGAGGATTCTGGGAAACTGACCAAGAGGACTATGAGGAAAAATGGAGACAGTAGGGCAAGATGGAGACAGTAGAACAAGATGGAGACAGTAGGGCAAAATGGAGACAATAGGACAAGTTGGAGACAGTAGGATAAGATGGAGACAGTAGGACAAGATGGAGATAGTAGGGAAAGATGGAGACAGTAGGGAAAGATGGAGACAGTAGGACAAGATGGAGAGAGTTGGGAAAGAAGGAGACAGTAGGGAAAGATGGAGACAGTAGGACAAGATGGAGACAGTAGGATAAGATGGAGACAGTAGGACAAGATGGAGACAGTAGGGCAAGATGGAGACAGTAGAGCAAGATGGAGACAGTAGGGCAAGATGGAGACAGTAGGACAAGATGGAGACAGTAGGGCAAGATGGAGACAGTAGGACAAGATGGAGACAGTAGGACAAGATGGAGACAGTAGAACAAGATGGAGAAAGTAGGGAAAGATGGAGACAGTAGGGAAAGATGGAGACAGTAGGACAAGATGGAGATAGTAGGGAAAGATGGAGACAGTAGGGAAAGATGGAGACAGTAGGACAAGATGGAGACAGCAGGGAAAGATGGAGACAGTAGAACAAGATGGAGACAGTAGAACAAGATGGAGGCAGTAGGGAAAGAGGGAAAGATGGAGACAGTAGGGAAAGATGGAAACAGTAGGACAAGATGTAGACAGTAAGGAAAGAGGGAGACGGTAGGGAAAGATGGAGACAGTAGAACAAGTTGGAGACAGTAGGACAAGATGGAGATAGTAGGGGCAAGATAGAGACAGTAGGGCAAGATGTAGACAGTAGGACATGTTGGAGACAGTAGGACATGTCACATGTTGGAGACCGTAGGGAAAGTTGGAGACTGTAGGACAAATGTAAACAGTAGGACAAAATGGAGATATAGGGCAAGATGGAGACAATGGGGCAAGATGGGAACAGTAGAACAAGATGGAGACAGGACAAGATGGAAGCAATAAAGTAAGATGGTGACAGTAGGACAAAATGGAGACAGCAGTAAGGTATAGTCCATGGTAGTAATAGGGTTTTTTTTTCTGGAAACCTTGGTTGATCATCCTGTAATATTTCTCAGCACCAGCTCATAGGTCTTGATGGAGCTTGAGGGCTGCATGCTAAATGGTTGTGAGTAAGTTACACACTGGCTACACATCATTCAGAATAAAAAGTAACTGTGTATAAGAGGGTCCAATGCTCAGCAAAGGTTAGAGGGTCAAGCTGGGTCAGGGAAGTTCAGAGGGTTGTTTCGAGGATCAGTGATGTTCTCCTGCCAGAAACACAATTTCCCCCCTTTATTAGGAAGTGCGTTGGTGCATCTAAAAGCCACTGGATCTGCTCACTAATCAGAGAAGAGACTGGCGAAGGATTTCCTGAGGTTCCTGATAGTCTCAGCCTTGGAATCCTCATCACTACTGGCCGACCGGAAGAAGGAAGCTTGAGTGAAGCTGAAAGTATTGGTCAGGGACTGGGACTTGCTATGGGACAGAGAAGAACACAATAAGGATCTCTTGCTCCAACAAACACACACACAACACTCCTGATGTATTTGTCACTAGTGTAGCCAAGACTTGAGTCTCAGCCCAGCCTGTAGGGGGCACATGTTCTCTCCAACCTACACAGCTTATTACCACAGGTTGTTTTATCTGAGTGTGTGGGACCCTTCATTATAGTCCCAAGACTGAGTTCTTAGTGTTTGGTTTTATATTGAGCAACATACAAATAAGCTGATGGGAATTCACCCAGGCAGGAGCCCACTGTGGCCCACCACTAGATCCTCTGTCCAACCCCAATACAGCCCTGGCCAATTGCTGCTCCAGACACAGAGACTACATGATTTCTTGTCCAACCACTCTGCTGCCCAAGGCTTGATCCATGTTATATGGGCACTATAACTCCCAAAACATGGAGACGGGGGAAGGAGGCAATGGGGAGATAGGGGGGCAGGCAGTGGTGTAACTAGATATTACTGGGCCCCACAGCAAATTATTTTTCAGGCCCCCAAAATTTTTAGTAGTTAACTTGTTTTACCAATATTTATTGAAACTGTATATGAATTAGGGCCTCGTGGGGCCCCTATACCTCCTGGGCCCCCCTGCAGGCGCAGGGTCTGCTTCCTCTATAGTTACGCACCTGGGGGCAGGAGGCAGTGGAGGTGGGGGCAAGAGGTAGTGGAGGCGGGGGCAAGAGGTAGTGGAGGCGGGGGCAGGAGGCAATGAAGCTGAGGCAAGAGGCAGCGGAGACAGGGGCAGGAGGCAGCAGAGGCACTGGAGGCAGGGTCAGGAGGGAGTAAAAGCGGGGCAAGAGTCAATGAATTTGGGGCAAGAGCCAGTGGAGGCAGGGGTAAGAGTTAGTGGAGACGGGGGCAAGAGGTAGTAAAGGTGGAGCAAGAGGCAGTGAAGTTGGGCAAGAGGCAGCGGCAGGAGGCAGTGACATTGAGGCAAGAGGCAGTGGAGGCGGGAGCAAGTGGAAATGGAGGGGGGGCAGGAGGCAGTAAAGGCCGGGCAAGAGGCAGTAGAGGTGGGGGCAGTGAAGGTGGGGGCAAGAGACAGTGGAGGTGGGGCAAGAGGTAGTAAAGGTGGAGCAAGAGGCAGTGAAGGCGGGGGCAAGAGCCAGTGGAGGGCGGGGCATGAGGTAGTAAAGGTGGGGCAAGAGGCAGTGGAGGTGGGGCAAGAGCCAGTGGAGGGCGGGGCATGAGGTAGTAAAGGTGGGGCAAGAGGCAGTGGAGGTGGGGCAAGAGCCAGTGGAGGGCGGGGCATGAGGTAGTAAAGGTGGTGCAAGAGGCAGTGGAGGCGGGGCAAGAGGTAGTAAAGGTGGGGCAAGAGGCAGTGAAGGCGGGGGCAAGAGCCAGTTGAGGGCGGGGCATGAGGTAGTAAAGGTGGGGCAAGAGGCAGTGGAGGTGGGGCAAGAGGCAGTGGAGGCTGGGGTGCTGATTCAAGATTAAATGTTATTAAATGCTAAAACACCTTTTTTATTTTATTTTGCCAGAGTCACCCTGACCCTTTAGTGTTCTGATTGGACTGATAGGAGTTTAGGGGTCAGTTGAACACCCGGTAGCCGCACTGATTAAGGGACTTTATCACTTTCATATTTTGGGATGAAAAGACAAAAAGGCAGATTTTTATATTTTGCCTCTCCAGTTGCCATGGCAACAAGAAAGGGAATTGTATTTTGAGCTTTGGAGAAGGCACTTCCTCCTTTCTAACTGCCATCTCTTGGTTCTGACCACAGGGTCATGTGACACAGGAAGTTCTGCTCCTGCCACATAGGGAAGAGCTAAAAAGGGAAAGGTGCATAAGGCTCCCCTGTTGGGGTTATATGAGGAGCCCTCATGCGCAGTCAGCCATTCGCCCAAGTGAATCACACGCATTAAAGGGGAAGTTAACCTTTTCATTGACTATTAGAATGTGGCCATACCAACTACTTCATTAAGCAATTTTGTTTCTAAATTAACTATGCAAAGCAACACTTAAAGGGACAGTATCATCACCAGGAGGAGGGCCCTTGAAATCAGCCCCAGTGGGCCCTGGACACCCCAGACCAACCCTGAGCAGCATGTATAGCAGTGCAAGAGTGCATTTGTATCTTTCACCTTCTTCTGGGGCCACTGCTCTGAAGAGCTTACAGTCATACATTTCACAAGGGGAACCTGCTCACAAAGTGCTGACACAGGTATCAGAGGGTGATCATTACTGAGGAAAAGCAAACAAAGGGCCCCAGTGGCCCCTAACTAGAAGAGAAAGATAAGGCAGTATAAAACTGCTACAAGGCCCAGCAATGGGGAGAGATGGTGACAGTAGTTACATATGAAGATCCAATTTGCCTCTGATGGGGTAAAATTCCTTCCTGGCCCCATGAGGGCAATTGGAGCAGAACCTATAAAAAATTGAGGCCAGTTTCATTGGAGTCCATTTCTGACAAACAGACTCATGCCCTGACCCCCGTCGGGCGGCTCTAGTCTCGTTTACATAGCGGCAACAGTGATTTCTGGGGTTAATCTTTAATGGAGCTTTTGAGCATAAACCCGCCGACTCACCCTCAACAAGGGCATAAAAAACACATTTATATGTTTGACCCTGAAATGTCTCCAGTTTGTTATGTACGACATAAATGTGATATAACTAATCAAAAGGCTCAGTAAAGTCTGGTATTTACGGGCCCCACTGTTTGCACCAGAGTTGTTGGAGAATTCCGGCTTCTTCAGCAGAGTTTTGGCTCTGGAGCATTTGCTATTGTTTTCTGCCCACGTCACCCCATTGTCCCAGGGCACCTGTGATTGATCTCCCCTCGTATTTACTGCACTATAAGCCAATAAACATACTGAGCACGTAACTGGCTGGGGCCACATTATGTAAGAACAGGTAATGGTGTTATACCCGCAACAGAAACATTATTACACTTTGAACCTTTAAATAAACCAATATACTGTATATCAGAGATGTTCTGTAAGCCACATTATAAAACTGACGAATGGCTTGTTCTGACTTGGATCTACTGGCCCAGCTTTGCCTCCGTATAGAGGAAATTAGAGGCAGAGAAGGCACCGGTTATTGTGGGAGGGATGAGGCCAATGGGAAGATGTTGATGTAGAAGAGGATGGAATAAACCTTGTTGAGGTAGAGCAGGGGATTTAATGAGGGTTTGTAATAATTAGACTGTATGGAACAGTTATGAGGTTCCCCCATGCTATAGAATTTGGGGGAGATGCTTAAGCCTAGGAAGAGTGTGGTGGAGTTCTAGGAAGGTTGAGTTTGAACAAGGAACCAGGAGAGAAAGCTTGAGGACATTCAAGGAGTGGTCTATATTAATCCCTCTGTTTTTATGGCCTTGAGAACGTTTTATTTATTCATTGATTGCAAAGGCTCAGCCCCCCCCCCCTCCAAATAAAATGAGATAAGGCATCACCAGGATGAAATCATGTCGAAGCCTACCTTATCACTAGTGCCCAACACATCCAAATATGTACATTTCTGGTGTTTTGGCTATTAATGTAACATTCTACTATTCTTTATATACTGGACTTACTTGAGCTGAGGATGAGCCTTTTGTGGTGGGTCTGATTGTGACACTCTCCCAGAACCTAAAGCCTCCTGTCCAAAATCTGGTTGCTGTTGAGCAGCTCCATGGGGTATGGTGGTCTGTACAGGTGGAGGCTGCATCTGAGTATATGGATTCTTGGTCTGTACAGGTGGAGGCTGGATATGAGCATGTGGAGGTTTGGTCTGAATGGAGGGAGACTGAAGAGCAGTTGATTCAGGATGTTGCATGGTCTGTACAAGTGGTTCCTCATCCTCTCTTTGCTTGGCCATAGGTTGAACTGCCGTGTATCCATACGATATAATTTCTTGGGGTTGCCCAGGGCACCCTAAGTTTTGCACACAAATAATGTTACAGAGTTATGTTGACATGCATTCTTTCTCCTGCTGTCATTTCATTACACTAATTAATTTATTTATCACAGAGGGGATGCCACAATGGAGCAGTGACATCACATGGTTGGATTGAGTTGTCATTAATCACAACCCATAGGTTACCTTCCAGTGCCCATTCACACTGCCCTTAGCCAATCAGACACCGTTAGACACAACAGTCTCTGAAGCATTAAAGGGGCAGATTTGAACATACACTAGAGTGAGCTGCTCTGATCTATTTGCTCAATGCCTCGGCTGCATCTTATTCAGTTTATGGAGAAACCACATGTAAATAAAACTACACTGTGCAATGTTTTCACATACAGCAGCTCCGGGTATTGAGAAAAACGACAGTACAAAAAGTAAATAAAGGGATCATTCTCCTTTCAATTAATGAACAGACAGAACTATTCTAAACAACTTTTCTGTTGGTCTTCATTTTTTATTTTGTATGCTTTTTGAATAATTAGCCCACCTGTTCTACAGTTTCCAGGGAATGTTGGTTACATAGGGTTCAATTCAAGGTGAACATATTTATCTGGTAGTACTTGTGTATTACACTAACGCCCCTGGAAGAGATATAATAAGAGCCATTGAGGTGCCATAGCAAGACCCCTGGGGGTACCACACTCATCCCATGCAGGTGTCATACTGAGACCCATGTTTGTGCATTACTGCAACCCATGAAGGTGATATACTAAAAACCCTGGAGATATCTTACTGAGAACCCTTAAGATGCCCAAATGAGACCCATGCAGGTCCCCTTGGTGGAATCATACTAAGACCACTGGAGGTGCTATACTGACACCCCTTGAGGTGCCATGCAGAGACCCCCCGAAGTACCATACTGATCCCATGCAGGTGACATACTGAGAGCGTTGGATGGGCCACAGTGAGACATTTGGAGGTGCTAAACTGACACCCATTGTGGTTCCAAATGAGACCTCTGGAGATGCCATACCAAGACCTCAGTGGTACCATACAGAAATCAAGGGCCTTTAGAAATCATGGGGCCCCATACAACAACATTTTCTGGGCCCCCTGGGCCCTGCCCACCTCAGCCACAAGCCCCACCCCAGTTCCCAAGCCCCACCCCAAATCCCACCCACACCACAGTAAAAAGGCCCCACATATATCAGAGCTAAAAAAGGTAATCCCCTCAGCACACAAGTTTTAAAAAAAACATTGGTGGCCATGGCCAACCCCTTACAAGTTAAAAAGGCATCAGGGGCATTGGGGCATCAGAGAATATTTTTTAAAAAAAACATTAGTGGCAGGGGCTTATTAAAATAATCCATTGGTGGCCAGGGGTTTAATAAAAACACATTTGTGTCAGTAGAACTGAACTTGTGGCTTCAGGACTTCAACTTCGGCTCTTTTTGCGGCTTTGGCGCTGTTCGAGACTTCGGAACTTCAGAATTTCGGTTGTTTGGGATTTAGGCTCTTCGGGACTTCAGCAGTTCAGCACAACTTTGGCACTGCTATTTTGAAAAGTGGAGAACAGCCAGGCCCCCCTTTAGGGGTACAACAGTACCCCCTTTGCCTCTCTGATGGAAGCCCTAATGAGAGCCATGCACGTGCCACACTGCAACCTATGGAGGTGATTTAATAAAACCCTGGAGGTATCACACTGAGACCATAGCACACTGGGACCATAGCACACTGGGACCATAGCACACTGGGACCATAGCAAGTCCTCTTGAGGTGCCACGCTGAGACCATAGCAAGACCTCTGGAGGTGCCACATTGAGACCATAGCAAGACCTTTGGAGGTGCCACACTGCAACCTATGGATGTGCTTTAATAAATACCTTGGAGGTGCCACACTGAGACCATAGCAAGACCTCTGGAGGTGCCACACTGCAACCTATGGATATGCTTTAATAAAAACCCGGAGGTGCCACACTGAGACCATAGCAAAACCTCTGGAGGTGCCACACTGAGACCATAGCAAAACCTCAAGAGGTGCAACATTGAGACCATAGCAAGACCTCTGGAGGTGCCACACTGCAACCTATGGAGGTGCTTTAATAAAAACCCTGGAGGTGCCACACTGAGACCATAGCAAGACCTCTGGAGGTGCCACATTGAGACCATAGCAAGACCTCTGGAGGTGCCACATTGAGACCATAGCAAGACCTCTGGAGGTGCCACACTGAGACCATAGCAAGACCTTTGGAGGTGCCACACTGCAACCTATGGATGTGCTTTAATAAATACCTTGGAGGTGCCACACTGAGACCATAGCAAGACCTCTGGAGGTGCCACACTGCAACCTATGGATATGCTTTAATAAAAACCCGGAGGTGCCACACTGAGACCATAGCAAAACCTCAGGAGGTGCAACATTGAGACCATAGCAAGACCTCTGGAGGTGCCACACTGCAACCTATGGAGGTGCTTTAATAAAAACCCTGGAGGTGCCACACTGAGACCATAGCAAAACCTCTGGAGGTGCCACACTGAGACCATAGCAAGACCTCTGGAGGTGCCACACTGAGACCATAGCAAGACCTTTGGAGGTGCCACACTGCAACCTATGGATGTGCTTTAATAAATACCTTGGAGGTGCCACACTGAGACCATAGCAAGACCTCTGGAGGTGCCACACTGCAACCTATGGATATGCTTTAATAAAAACCCGGAGGTGCCACACTGAGACCATAGCAAAACCTCAGGAGGTGCAACATTGAGACCATAGCAAGACCTCTGGAGGTGCCACACTGCAACCTATGGAGGTGCTTTAATAAAAACCCTGGAGGTGCCACACTGAGACCATAGCAAGACCTCTGGAGGTGCCACATTGAGACCATAGCAAGACCTCTGGAGGTGCCACACTGCAACCTATGGATATGCTTTAATAAAAACCCGGAGGTGCCACACTGAGACCATAGCAAAACCTCAGGAGGTGCAACATTGAGACCATAGCAAGACCTCTGGAGGTGCCACACTGCAACCTATGGAGGTGCTTTAATAAAAACCCTGGAGGTGCCACACTGAGACCATAGCAAAACCTCTGGAGGTGCCACACTGAGACCATAGCAAGACCTCTGGAGGTGCCACACTGAGACCATAGCAAGACCTTTGGAGGTGCCACACTGCAACCTATGGATGTGCTTTAATAAATACCTTGGAGGTGCCACACTGAGACCATAGCAAGACCTCTGGAGGTGCCACACTGCAACCTATGGATATGCTTTAATAAAAACCCGGAGGTGCCACACTGAGACCATAGCAAAACCTCAGGAGGTGCAACATTGAGACCATAGCAAGACCTCTGGAGGTGCCACACTGCAACCTATGGAGGTGCTTTAATAAAAACCCTGGAGGTGCCACACTGAGACCATAGCAAGACCTCTGGAGGTGCCACATTGAGACCATAGCAAGACCTCTGGAGGTGCCACATTGAGACCATAGCAAGACCTCTGGAGGTGCCACACTGAGACCATAGCAAGACCTTTGGAGGTGCCACACTGCAACCTATGGATGTGCTTTAATAAATACCTTGGAGGTGCCACACTGAGACCATAGCAAGACCTCTGGATGTGCCACACTGCAACCTATGGATATGCTTTAATAAAAACCCGGAGGTGCCACACTGAGACCATAGCAAAACCTCAGGAGGTGCAACATTGAGACCATAGCAAGACCTCTGGAGGTGCCACACTGCAACCTATGGAGGTGCTTTAATAAAAACCCTGGAGGTGCCACACTGAGACCATAGCAAGACCTCTGGAGGTGCCACACTGAGACCATAGCAAGACCTCTGGAGGTGCCACACTGAGACCATAGCAAGACCTCTGGAGGTGCCACACTGAGACCATAGCAAGACCTTTGGAGGTGCCACACTGCAACCTATGGATGTGCTTTAATAAATACCTTGGAGGTGCCACACTGAGACCATAGCAAGACCTCTGGAGGTGCCACACTGCAACCTATGGATATGCTTTAATAAAACCCGGAGGGTGCCACACTGAGACCATAGCAAAACCTCAGGAGGTGCCACACTGAGACCATAGCAAGACCTCTGGAGGTGCCACACTGCAACCTATGGAGGTGCTTTAATAAAAACCCTGGAGGTGCCACACTGAGACCATAGCAAGACCTCTGGAGGTGCCACATTGAGACCATAGCAAGACCTCTGGAGGTGCCACATTGAGACCATAGCAAGACCTCTGGAGGTGCCACGCTGAGACCATAGCAAGACCTCTGGAGGTGCCCCACTGCTGCTAAATATGTCACAAGGTCAACTTCCTTTTCAGAATAAGATTAAGAGCCACAGAGGAAATAAATGTTAAATATAAAGAAGTCAGTGTTACAGATTTCATCGTATACAATCGGCCCACTCACTGTGTGGGATCATTTAATAATATCAGTGACATTAATAGTTCAAAGGTAAAATGTGTCAGGAGTCAGTGACAGTGTTAATCACCAGATGCATCACACGCTCAAGTGCAGTCACATAAAGAGACTCGTCTATCAAATTCCACTTTTTGGTCTAAACAAAACCTGCCTAACTGTCAGTTGATCCAGAGGAAGCAAAAACCCCCATCTGAAGTCTCTCCAATTTGCCTCTAAGGGGGAGAAATTCCTTCCTGACTCCAAAATGGGACCAGTCCCTGGATCAACTTGTACTATGAGCTATCTCCCATATCCCTGTATTCCCTCACTTGCTAAACACCATCCAACCCCTTCTTATACCTATCTAATGTATCAGCCTGTACCCCTGATTCACTTCCCAGCTCTCCCTGTAACACCCCTTTCCCTTCTCTAATCTCGTTGGCTCCCTCCTGTCTGCTGGGAGGAGCTACTGGTGAATAAAGCATCCGACCCTTCCTTGTACCTATCTAATGTATCAGCCTGTACCACTGATTCACTTCCCAGCTCTCCCTGTAACACCCCTTTCCCTTCTCTAATCTCGTTGGCTCCCTCCTGTCTGCTGGGAGGAGCTACTGGTGAATAAAGCATCCGACCCTTCCTTGTACCTATCTAATGTATCAGCCTGTACCCCTGATTCACTTCCCAGCTCTCCCTGTAACACCCCTTTCCCTCCTCTAATCTCATTGGCTCCCTCCTGTCTGCTGGGAGGAGCTACTGGTGAATAAAGCATCCGACCCTTCCTTGTACCTATCTAATGTATCAGTCTGTACCCCTGATTCACTTGCCAGCTCTCCCTGTAACACCCCTTTCCCTCCTCTAATCTCATTGGCTCCCTCCTGTCTGCTGGGAGGAGCTACTGGTGAATAAAGCATCCGACCCTTCCTTGTACCTATCTAATGTATCAGCCTGTACCCCTGATTCACTTCCCAGCTCTCCCTGTAACACCCCTTTCCCTCCTCTAATCTCATTGGCTCCCTCCTGTCTGCTGGGAGGAGCTACTGGTGAATAAAGCATCCGACCCTTCCTTGTACCTATCTAATGTATCAGCCTGTACCCCTGATTCACTTCCCAGCTCTCCCTGTAACACCCCTTTCCCTCCTCTAATCTCATTGGCTCCCTCCTGTCTGCTGGGAGGAGCTACTGGTGAATAAAGCATCCGACCCTTCCTTGTACCTATCTAATGTATCAGCCTGTACCCCTGATTCACTTCCCAGCTCTCCCTGTAACACCCCTTTCCCTCCTCTAATCTCATTGGCTCCCTCCTGTCTGCTGGGAGGAGCTACTGGTGAATAAAGCATCCGACCCTTCCTTGTACCTATCTAATGTATCAGCCCTGTACCACTGATTCAGGGAGACAATTCCACATCTTCACAGCTCTCACTGTAACAAACCCCTTCCCAATATTTAGGCGGAACCTCTTTTCTTCTAATTGGAATGGGTGACCTTGTGTCAGCTGGAAAGACCTACTGGTAAATAAATCATTAGAGAGATTATTATATGATCCCCTTATATATTTATACATAGTTATCATATCTCCCCTTAAGCCCCTCTTCTCCAGAGTGAACATCCCCAATTTGGCCAGTCTTTCCTCATAGCTAAGATTTTCCCTTTACCAGCTTAGTTGCCCTTCTCTGTCCCCTCTCTAATACAATAATGTCCTGTTTGAGTGATGGAGACCAAAACTGTAGGGCATATTCTAGATGGGGCCTTACCAGTGCTCTATACAGTGGGACCCCCTCCTCCCGTGACTCTCTGCTCCATTTAATACAAGTCAAGACCTTATTTGCCCTTGATGCTGCTGACTGGCATTACTTGCTACAGACAAGTTTATTATCTACAAGGACTCCAAGCTCCGTCTCCATTATGGATCCCTGAACTGCTTCCCCGTGGCTTCCATCTGCTTCAATGAAAAAACGCCTGCGCCAATGCACTTGCAGCACTTCGATTTCCAAAGTCGCCCGAAGTTTCCTCACAAGTAATTGCCGCAGGCATTTTTTCATTGAAGCAGACGGAAGCCACGGGGAAGCAGTTCGAGGAGATAAGTTGCCGCAAAGTAGAGGCGATTAGTCTGTGGGCGACTAAATCTCCCGGAATCTCCAGGAGTGCCCTTACTTACATCCCAGGTGCAGGACTTTACATTTATCAACACTAAATCTCATTTGTTCTGATGTTCTGGGAATGTTCCCATGCTCTCATTGGCTACAGGTTGGTCTAACCCTGGGAATTATCTGATGCTCTCATTGGCTACAGGTTGGTCTAACCCTGGGAATGATCTGATGCTCTCATTGGCTACAGGTTGGTCTAACCCTGGGAATTATCTGATGCTCTCATTGGATACAGGTTGGTTTAACCCTGGGAATGATCTGATGCTCTCATTGGCTACAGGTTGGTCTAACCCTGGGAATTATCTGATGCTCTCATTGGCTACAGGTTGGTCTAACCCTGGGAATTATCTGATGCTCTCATTGGCTACAGGTTGGTCTAACCCTGGGAATTATCTGATGCTCTCATTGGATACAGGTTGGTTTAACCCTGGGAATGATCTGATGCTCTCATTGGCTACAGGTTGGTCTAACCCTGGGAATTATCTGATGCTCTCATTGGCTACAGGTTGGTCTAACCCTGGGAATTATCTGATGCTCTCATTGGATACAGGTTGGTTTAACCCTGGGAATGATCTGATGCTCTCATTGGATACAGGTTGGTCTAACCCTGGGAATTATCTGATGCTGTCATTGGCTACAGGTTGGCCTAACCCTGGGAATTATCTGATGCTCTCATTGGATACAGGTTGGTTTAACCCTGGGAATGATCTGATGCTCTCATTGGATACAGGTTGGTTTAACCCTGGGAATGATCTGATGCTCTCATTGGCTACAGGTTGGTTTAACCCTGGGTAAGTTTTGATGCTCTCATTGGCTACAGGCTGGTATAACCCTGGGAATTCTGATGTTCTGATGAGGCTTATTGAGTTCCCAACAATGTGCCCAATGTCAGTGCATTTCCACATACAAATAATTAGACCTGTAGATTTAGCAATAAGCCCCCAGGAAGATGCAGCGCAGCCCACGGGCTCCATCCCGAGTCGTCCCTTCATATTAATAGGAGAGAATTTCATAACCAACACCCCCGCACTGTATATTTAGTACAGAGATTGTGAAAGCCATTAGTAAGCAGATCACTTGTCTGTTCTTCCCTTTGAGTAAGATCTGCTTAAAGCTGTGGCTTCTATCAAGTGTCTCACTGTGGTCTGACCAACCTGCTGCTGAGTGGCCACTTTGGCTCCCAGGCCGGTCCCATCCAGAGCTGACAGCGTGGGACTGAGATGTGACAAATAACTGATAAAGCTCTTTTTTACTTCTTCCTCCTTCTGCTGAGCAACACGTGCGACCCCAACATGTGCAGCCGACACTGACGCAATGGCCACGAAACGACCTCTAATGAGAGGTTCATCCAAGGCCAAGATAAGCCTGCGGCCCCCCAAACAACTCCCAGCAGTGCCAGGAGTTACAGTGCAGCATATGGAGACACATATATAATATATATATAATATATAAATATAATATGCTGGGGGTCTTTAGCATTGCCTCAGACCCCCCCAGCTTCCATGCCTTTGTGACGTTTATAAATAAGAGGCTGCTGCTTTACACAGAGCCCCCCAGTAGATTTTGAGAGGCCCCTCCTTTTCTCCTGATTCTGCACCCTCATTGGTTCTCCTGACAGATTCCCCAGACACAATAAGCAGAGGGTTATTAACTGAGAATCAGGCCATAAAGTGTGTTTTTGCCCAGACTGTGCAGTGATTGGGCGGGAGCAGTTTATTAGGCAATATCTGGGCAATATATCTGCTTGTTTAGCCTTAATGACACAAACATTCGCTTTATCACTGCTAAGGATTCTAAGAAAACTCTACGTTCGGTGAAACAGGGGTCACTGACCTCCCCTGCACTTGGGCAAGTTACAAGGACATTGGCTCATTAGAGAAAGACGATTGCACCTCACTGCCACCCAAGTCTCACACTCTTTGTATAAAGTGCTTTATAGGATTAAAGGGCAACTCCACCCGAAACAGAATAAAAAAAATAAGAAATAACTTTAAAGTTATTTGTAAACATGACTGTTTGTCTCTTTCTGCACTGCTGCTTCTTCATTTTGATTAATGTAGCACAAACCAGCTCTTCTCTAGCCAAGATTGCTATGACTATAATGACTTCCAAACTGCTGTAGAGTGTTAATCAGTTAGCTTCAGCTACATTGTGTCAGGAGTCGGAACCAGTAGGGCCAGACAGATACTACTTTAAGTTGCAGTGACACAGAACTATAAACCCAGTGAGAATGAGGAATGAATGGATATTGGGAAGTTGTATCAGGAGTCAGAAGCAGCAGTGCAGAGAAAGGGACAGACACAATGACAGTTACACAGAACTATAAACCCAGTGAGAATGAGGAATGAATGGATATTGGGAAGTTGTATCAGGAGTCAGAAGCAGCAGTGCAGAGAAAGGGACAGACACAATGACAGTTACACAGAACTATAAACCCAGTGAGAATGAGGAATGAATGGATATTGGGAAGTTGTATCAGGAGTCAGAAGCAGCAGTGCAGAGAAAGGGACAGACACAATGACAGTTACACAGAACTATAAACCCAGTGAGAATGAGGAATGAATGGATATTGGGAATTTGTATCAGGAGTCAGAAGCAGCAGTGCAGAGAAAGGGACAGACACAATGACAGTTACACAGAACTATAAACCCAGTGAGAATGAGGAATGAATGGATATTGGGAAGTTGTATCAGGAGTCAGAAGCAGCAGTGCAGAGAAGAGAAAGGGACAGACACAATGACAGTTACACAGAACTATAAACCCAGTGAGAATGAGGAATGAATGGATATTGGGAAGTTGTATCAGGAGTCAGAGGCAGCAGTGCAGAGAAGAGAAAGGGACAGACACAATGACAGTTACACAGAACTATAAACCCAGTGAGAATGAGGACTGAATGGCTATTGGGAAGTTGTATCAGGAGTCAGAAGCAGCAGTGCAGAGAAAGGGACAGACACAATGACAGTTACACAGAACTATAAACCCAGTGAGAATGAGGAATGAATGGATATTGGGAAGTTGTATCAGGAGTCAGAAGCAGCAGTGCAGAGAAGAGAAAGGGACAGACACAATGACAGTTACACAGAACTATAAACCCAGTGAGAATGAGGAATGAATGGATATTGGGAAGTTGTATCAGGAGTCAGAAGCAGCAGTGCAGAGAAAGGGACAGACACAATGACAGTTACACAGAACTATAAACCCAGTGAGAATGAGGAATGAATGGATATTGGGAAGTTGTATCAGGAGTCAGAAGCAGCAGTGCAGAGAAAGGGACAGACACAATGACAGTTACACAGAACTATAAACCCAGTGAGAATGAGGAATGAATGGATATTGGGAAGTTGTATCAGGAGTCAGAGGCAGCAGTGCAGAGAATGAGGAATGAATGGATATTGGGAAGTGGTTTAGAATTATATTTCCTATAGTTATACAGATAAATTGGGTGGGTTTTGAGGCGCATTCCCAAGGATGACATAGGGAGACATATTGGTTATATTTGGGAGCACAATTGCAGGGAATTCTGGGAGACTCGCTGCGATGCTGCCGGGGGTTAGAACATGTGACACCACCACTGGGGCAGGTGAAAATACCGTGTGGGAAAATTGAAGAATAGCGGGAGATGTATTTTGGAGGAGAAAAAACTCAAAATACATTTGTCCCAAAGTTCTGATAAATGGAATATTTGCAGCAATAGAAGCAGTTAAAGAGCTGGAGGGCCACACGGGTCACATGATTTGTTCTCCCAGCCTGGGGCCCACACAGTCTCAGGAGAGAGGTACTTACCTACATGTAGGTCCCTTCCATTCCCACTGTTTGGGGTGAGTGGCCCCCCTCTTGTAAGCAGTGCAGGTCACTGGGGTCACAGGTCGCTGAGGTCACAGGTCGGTGAAGCAGGAGGGTCTCCGTGAAGTCTACGGCCTTCAATTTCCCATGGAAGTGACTCAGGTTCCTGCTTTGAACAAGATCCTCGGAGACAATTAAATCGTCTGCATCTGATACTTTGTATCATGGCTCCACTTTAACCCCCAGACAATCAAGGGGAAAAGCCAGACCAGATCCGCCCTACTCCCCCCAAAAGCTGACAGGCAGGGGCAACACGTGGGCTGTAACCATGGAGACCATAGCTTGGGTGCCATCTTTTCGCCAAACACCAGCTGGGATTGTTCATTGTCACAACACGTTTCCTACATTTTGTTGCTTTCGTTTTTTTCCATCTGAGCCTGTTTTAGGGGGGTCGTGGTATAGGAATTTCCAGGGCATTGCCGCGGAATTAATGTGCCAATTAGAGGGTTAAAGGCACAACAGGAACACCCCTTGTATTGCTATTAGGGAGGGTATTAGGGAGGGACTTGGATCCCGTTTGGTTTTCCATCTTAATAAGTAAGAAAATCATATTTGTGTATAAAACTCCGGCCCCAACTGGTAAAATACAGAATTTCCATCAGTCGGCAGAGAACCCAGAGACAGGAGGGGCCCTGTAGGGTGGTACAGTGTTACTTTTTGGGGTACAGTGTTACTTTTTGGGGTACAGTGGAAGTTTGAATTCAGTGAATCTCTTTGTGCTGTGTGAGTTATAGTTCTGTATAGTCTAATAGTATTAGCATGTTCCCAGGGCAAACAGCATTTACATAACTTACATTTATGCATTTAGTCAACATAATCATTGTGGCCCTGCTCTTTACCCCATATTGCAATTAACAAGGGGTTAGAAAAGCAGTTGCCAATGACTACAAAGGCTTCTATTAGCCATTCCACTTCTAACAAGCTGACCAGACTCCCTGTCAGTCTGTGACATCACTGAGGTTGGTGCAGCAAGGAACCAATGGAAGCAGCCTGGAATGGTGATGTCACAGGATCAGCAGTCCAATGGGAAGCCTGCGGGCCGGATGTGGCTCTTCAAGGTATTTTGGTGGGCTCCACAGAATGGGGCCAGTGATGAACACATTTGTACATGAGATTGTAACCACTGAATGATATGGAGGAGATCTGGCTCTAATAAGCCTGGGGGGCTGTTGTTACAATAATTAATAACGGGGTAATAAATGGACCCCCGAGACGTGAGCAAGAGATGATACACAGAGGCAGATGTAAGTTTCTTTATTGCACGTTAAGCTTTACAAGTGATGTCACATAAACCCCTCCCATCATTCGCCCCAATATTCTCTCACAGCAGCGCCGGCACAAAATAAAGAAATTGTACAATGTGGGGCACACGGACTCGTCTCACACAACCCCCACAACATGCTGAAGAGCTAAAAATGGAGCAGGTGCAGATAACGCCCCTCGATTTATATGAACCACCCCAAATTGATAATTTGATAATGGCACCCGAGTATTTGCCAGTGATGCCTCCATTGTCACATAGAAAGTGGGGTGTGTGCCCATGACACGGCACAAGGAGGTCCCCAATACCAACATTTGGTTTCTTGCCATGGCCCAACTTGGCCCTTTAGGGCCACTCATATTCTCCAAGGGCCCATTGCACCAGCGCGGCAGAAACAGCCGGGAGTCCCTGAAATGATCTGCTGTAACCACTGAGCCACCAAATCTGCCCTTACTGTACCCTCATTTCTGCCCATGGCATCATTATTGGGGGTTTCTCATGGGCATGGAAATGGGGCGAATCACTATAACCCCCCTAATGTCCCACATAACCACAAGCTGTGCCTGATGGGATCAGCAATGGGCCCATTGGGTGTTACATGGATATGCAATGACTTGTGGGAAGATGATATCAATGACTGACAGACAAACTACAACTCCCAGCATTCCCCTGCCTATACCATATACCAACATTGGTGTCCCCTTCAACTCATAACCAGATTATATATAATATAGAAACTGTCACCCCAAATCTCCCCCTAACTGACCTTCAGACTGGGCCCCCTTAGCTCATAACAAGGTTACAGATATATAGAAACATTGGGGTAACAGTCACCCTGCTATAGTTCCAGGGGTACCCAGGGTACAAATAAGCACTCACCCCAAATCTCCCCCTAACTGACCTTCAGACTGGGCCCCCTTAGCTCATAACAAGGTTACAGATATATAGAAACATTGGGGTGTCACCCTGCTATAGTTCCAGGGGTACCCAGGGTACAAATAAACACTCACCCCCAAATCTCCCCCTAACTGACCTTCAGACTGGGCCCCCTTAGCTCATAACAAGGTTACAGATATATAGAAACATTGGGGTGTCACCCTGCTATAGTTCCAGGGGTACCCAGGGTACAAATAATCACTCACCCCAAATCTCCCCTAACTGACCTTCAGACTGGGCCCCCTTAGCTCATAACAAGGTTACAGATATATAGAAACATTGGGGTGTCACCCTGCTATAGTTCCAGGGGTACCCAGGGTACAAATAATCACTCACCCCAAATCTCCCCCTAACTGACCTTCAGACTGGGCCCCCTTAGCTCATAACAAGGTTACAGATATATAGAAACATTGGGGTGTCACCCTGCTATAGTTCCAGGGGTACCCAGGGTACAAATAAACACTCACCCCCAAATCTCCCCCTAACTGACCTTCAGACTGGGCCCCCTTAGCTCATAACAAGGTTACAGATATATAGAAACATTGGGGTGTCACCCTGCTATAGTTCCAGGGGTACCCAGGGTACAAATAATCACTCACCCCAAATCTCCCCCTAACTGACCTTCAGACTGGGCCCCCTTAGCTCATAACAAGGTTACAGATATATAGAAACATTGGGGTGTCACCCTGCTATAGTTCCAGGGGTACCCAGGGTACATTTACTGGCTAGAAATGTTAGACTGGGAGTTGGGAGAATAGTTGGGTCTCTATACTAATATTTCTACATATAAAGATGCAGGAAGTACTGAACAACTCCCAGCATGATACATACAGTATATACAGTATAAACAGTATATATATATATATGTGTGTGTGTATATAGATAGTGAATGTAACAGCTGCTGCTCCGTATAATATGCTGAACATGTATCTGTTCTTTTCCTGCCCAAGAGGCAAATCATTTTATAATATTGCAATACAAATAAATAATGAAGACCAACTGCAAAATATGAAGCTGACTGCAGTGCACTAAAAGTTAATGGTAACTTGCCCTTATAAAAAGAAGTGCCAATCATTCAGATACTGATGCCAAACCCATAAAATAAACAGGCCTGGAGTATTGTCCCTTATCTCACGGCTCCCATTGGTTTAATGAGCCGGTACAGAGGGCTCCCGGGCCACACTGGGTAAACACGGGCCCAGCCTTTCTTGTTACTCCCAATTACCTGGAATAAAGGCAAGTTCCAGTGTTTCTGTGTGACGCTGAGGGGCCCTGGGCTGAGGTTTATGGGGTTAATGGATAAATGGGCGGAGCACAATAATAAATGGAAATGACAGGGAAGCACGTGATTGGGGGGAATGACCTATTGAACTCTGCTTGGGGGGCAGTGCGAGGGTTACCAGGTTGGCGGTTTTCAAGCCAAATTGGGCTACTAATTTAAAGTCCAGGCAGGTATTGAAAGTACAAACTAGCCAAGGTACTGATTAAGGATTTGGGCTACTGACTGGGCCTTTGGCTGCTTTGTACTTTGTACAGTTTTTTCTTGCCCTAATGTGCCAGGTCTGTGTCTCCCAATGCATGTTGGGTAATGGCGTTTTGGTTTAACAAGTTGAATGTAAGACTACAATACCCAGCATGCAGTGGGACTGACTTGTGTAGAAGTCGGAGTTGCCAGATTTTGGGCTCTGTACCCCAGTCTCCCGTCCCTCTTAATCATTCTCACATTTTCCAGTAATTTTCCTCAATTTCAGATAATTTTTGGCAAAAATTCGCTGGCCACCAAAATGTCTAGAGGTTGAGCTGTTTTACCAATATTTATTGAAATTGTATTTGTATTAGGCCTTATGGGACCCCTATACCTCCTGGGCCCCCCTCTGTAGTTACCCCCCTGGTCACAAGCGAATTTGTCCCATTTTACTTCATAGAAAAATATTGGAAACACTGAACATTTGAAAGGGGCGTATTTTCACATAAATTCATTTATATATATTTTGAATTGCCTCTAGCCTTAGTTCTGGGCTGGTTTTGAAAATTACACCTGACAACCCTGAGTGCAAGCCCCTCTAATATCACAAGCTAATGGGAGTAACGGGAGTAACGGGAGTAATGGGAGTAATGGGAGTGAGCACCAATCAAAGCCCAACATGTGACACGACTGAGCCCCGCAGTGAGATTATAAATGGGATTATTTAGTATCAGAAGAGTTAAATCCTGTGCAATTTGTACCCCTGGGGCAACAGCAGCTCCACTTTACCCCCCCCCCCACAAGCAGTCGCCTCAGACTTGGTGTCTCCCCAAACATCTCTGCTCGACAGGACCCAATGTCTCTATAGCCGGGTCCCCAACCTTTTTTACCCATGAGCCACACTCAAGTATAAAATGTTGGGGAGCAACACAAACATATGAAAATATCCCAAATAAGGGCTGTGATTGGCTATTAGTAGCCCCTGGCAGTTACAGGAGACTCTGTGTGACAGTACAACTGGTTTTTATACAACTAAAGCTTTCATTTAAGCCACAAATTCAAAAAGTAGCACCTGATTTGAGGCCACTGGGAGCAACATCCAATGGGTTGGGGGGCAACATGTTACTCACGAGCTACTGGTTGGGGGTCACTGACCTATAGAAACAGTGATGCCCCCCCAGATCCAATAAGAATGAAATTGGCCAATGGAAGAGCAGGAAGACATGGAATGTGACCCCACCGTTATCCCAAACAGAACCCCCTCCATAGAACTAATGTGCCCCCAAATCACTCCGCAGCCTCTCTATGGAATAGACATGTGGGGGGAGGGGGGCTATTGAGCCAGAGGGGGGGTCGAGAGCAAATATTTACATTGAAGACGTCACACAGGGGTCGGGAAACTTCCAGAAGGGGAATTTGCAGCACCTCCCACACAAAGTGGACCGGGGGGGGGGTCAGAGCCGAGGGCAAGAAGCCAACACAACAGAAGGTCCCCAAGACAGTGGGGGTCACAGGGGGGGCAATTGCACGTGTGGCCCAGCAGCAGTTTTGTATAAAGACAAGTGACACCAGAGGCACTAGGGGGGGGGCTGTCCATGCTTCCACAACACCCACTTGTACAAAAGAAATTCATAGAAAGAAAAAATCCAAAACTTCAATAAGAATCAAGTGAATCTCAGCCCCCGACATGCACAAGTGACACAAGGGGCCGGGGGGGGGGCA
This sequence comes from Xenopus laevis, assembly GCF_017654675.1. Classification (NCBI taxonomy): domain Eukaryota; kingdom Metazoa; phylum Chordata; class Amphibia; order Anura; family Pipidae; genus Xenopus; species Xenopus laevis. Next base: position 154,417,575 of record NC_054377.1, on the reverse strand, counting down.
GCTCCATAACAAAATCGCACAATATTTATAAAATAACATTGACTCATCCGGGGCAGGTCGGCTCTGACTGGGGGTACGGGGGTGGGTACTGGGGGGAAAGGAGGGGAGTGGGGGGCAAGACAAGCAGAGACAGGACACGTGGGACATAGAAAAACACAGTTGGGGGGGTCAGAAGTGGATCAGGGGGGACACGACACAGAGATCAAGCGTCACTTTCACTCGCCCCCAACTGTCACACGGCCTGAGCCGGAGCAGCGACACCGTTACAGTCTAGAATGTACTGCAGACAACCTTGGGGTGGGGGGCGCTGGGACGTCATTTTGTTGGGCTCCGACTCACTTGGGCTCCCCGTCTGGAAAGAGACAAAAGAGAAACAATGATTTGGTCATTCACATGTCAGTTCTGCATAATGCCCCCCAGTTATTATTAAAGTTTGTATTTATAAACCCCCACTTTCACCTCTTGTGCCCATTATACTTCCCATTATACTTCCCATTATACTTCCCAATATACTCCCAATTATACTTCCTATTATACTTCCCATTATACTTCCCATTATAGTGTCCATTATACTTCCCATTATACTTCCCAATATACTCCCAATTATACTTCCCATTATACTTCCCATTATACTTCCCATTATACTCCCAATTATACTTCCCATTATACTTCCCATTATACTTCCCATTATAGTGTCCATTATACTTCCCATTATACTTCCCATTATACTTCCCATTATAGTGTCCATTATACTTCCTATTATACTTCCCATTATACTTCCCATTATACTCCCAATTATACATCCCACTATACTTCCCATTATACTTCCCATTATACTTCCCATTATAGTGTCCATTATACTTCCCATTATACTTCCCAATATACTCCCAATTATACTTCCCATTATACTTCCCATTATACTTCCCATTATACTCCCAATTATACTTCCCATTATACTTCCCATTATACTTCCCATTATAGTGTCCATTATACTTCCCATTATACTTCCCATTATACTTCCCATTATAGTGTCCATTATACTTCCTATTATACTTCCCATTATACTTCCCATTATACTCCCAATTATACATCCCACTATACTTCCCATTATACTTCCCATTATACTTCCCATTATAGTGTCCATTATACTTCCCATTATACTTCCCATTATACTTCCCATTATAGTGTCCATTATACTTCCTATTATACTTCCCATTATACTTCCCATTATACTCCCAATTATACATCCCACTATACTTCCCATTATACTTCCCATTATACTCCCCATTATACTTCCCATTATACTTCCCATTATACTTCCCATTATAGTGTCCATTATACTTCCTATTATACTTCCCACTATACTTCCCATTATACTTCCCATTATACTCCCCATTATACTTCCCATTATACTTCCCATTATACTTCCCATTATAGTGTCCATTATAGTTCCCATTATACTTCCTATTATACTCCCAATTATACTTCCCATTATAGTTCCCATTATAGTTCCCATTATAGTTCCCATTATAGTGTCCATTATACTTCCCATTATACTTCCCATTACAGTTCCCACTATACTTCCCATTATACTTCCCATTACAGTGTCCATTATACTTCCCATTATTGTGCCCATTAGGAAGACAATGAAACTGGAACTTTTTTGTTGACTTAATCCCTGTGGTGGGAGAATTAGGGAACAACTGGTGGGGGAGAATCGAGGGAATGAGGGGAGAGAGAGTTGTACAGACCATTGAGTCATTTACTGTGGCTATAGTTTATGGTTACCATGGAAACGCTGTATATCACAGTTAAAGGCTGATGTACAAGTCTGATGTTACAGTATAATGTTATTCTGTATTTATACAAATGCTCCAACATTCTGCCATAAAATCTGTTTTTATTATGAGAGAAATTCCCCACACAGGTGCCGGGGGCATCGTCTAATCCATATCTACTCCCACTTTACTACTTGTTTTACTCACAGGCACCTCCAACATTCACAACCTGCTGACCCCAAGGCTTAATCCATTAAACGGGTTGTTCCTCTTTAAATTAAATTAGTATAATATAGAGAGGGATATTCTGAGACAATTTGCAATTGGTTTTCATTTTTTATTATAATTATTATTATTGATATGAATAAGAGACTGGAATATGAATAGGAGAGGCCTGAGTAGAAAGATGAGGAATAAAAAGTAGCAATAACAATACATTTGTAGCCTTACAGAGCATTTGTTTTGTAGATGGGGTCAGTGACCCCAGTTTGAAAGCTGGAAAGAAGAAGAAGAATAAGGCAAATCATTCAATAATAATAAAAAATAACAAATGAAGACCAATTGAAAAGTTGCTTAGAACGAGTCCACAGTTTGATACATGAACTGATACATTTGCTAGTGAGTATTCTGTGGGTTTGTGTAATAACTCCCCCTGGTGGTCTAGTGGGGGGTCGGCAGGGAAGAGAATCTTCGATGGCGCCGGTTGTGTAGGGCTCGCGCCGCTATTCTTTAATTACAGGCACAGGGGGGCTGGAGAGATGACGCCACTGCGCAATGGCACGAAATTTAAATGTACATTTTTCATTACATTTCATTTCATTTTTCATTACATTTCATTTCATTTCCATTGCCCGTTATAGGAGTTTGTTCCTGGTGATATTTGAGCTTTGTGCTAATCTGTTTCAACCTGTTTGATTCCTCTTGTGACCCCTCCCTGGCTTTTCACTATTCTGACCTCTGGATCCTGACCCCTGACTGAATACCGACTACCTCTTCTGATTAACCCTCTGATTGACTTCCTGGTTTGACCCTTGCCTGCCTGACTTCACTTATTCTCTGCCTGCCCCGACCCGGCCTTTTTGCCTTACGCCTTGTACCACGACCTTCTGCCCAAAGACTTTTGCTACAGTCGTGCCCCTTCGCTTGTTTAGAAGCCCTCGCCTGGCACCTCTCATTGTAAGACCTGGTGGCATCTGAATAGCTGAGGCTCGAGAAGCCCGAGCCTAGACCAGGGAGCTTGCCATCGGTTCTACATTCAGGGTGCCGACCGTTACAGTTTGTGTGAGTTACAACTGATCCTCATTCATTTTACGCACAGGAATCGGCCAATCAGGAACGGACACACACTCCACACTTTACAACTGAGCTTCATTTTTATTGTATTTGATTTTCTGTTGTTTTTTTGTATTTTAATGATCCGTTTTCCTGTTCAGCCTCTTCTCATAATGTAAGTGAACCCCATATCTGATTGTAGAGGTCACTGACCCCAACAAAGCTGATTCTCTGCCAGGCTCAGGTTTTACTGTTATTTTTATGGCTCATTCCTGTATGGAGACCCCTTATTCCCCTCTCTGGATCCCACCCTGCTGCCAGTGCCCCCCACAACACTGAATGGCCCACTGGAGAGAAGCGAGAAAGTGAAATCATTAAAAAACAAAACACAAAATAAAAAACAAGAATGTAAACAGAGACCAACTGCAAATGTTCTACAACACTCTAAATATAGTTTCAAAGGGGACATTCACCCTTAAATTTACTTTAGCAGGTTACAGAATGGCTAATTCTAAGCAACTTTTCAATTGGTCTTTATTATTATTTTTTTTAAAGTTTTTTTAATGATTTGCCTTTTTCTTCTGACTATTTCCAGCTTTCAAATGGGGGTCACTGACCCCATCTATAAAACAAATGCTCTGTAAGGCTACAAATGTAATGTTATTGTTACTTTTTATTCCTCATCTTTCTATTCAGGCCTCTCCTATTCATATTCCAGTCTCTTATTCAAATTAATGTATGGTTGCTAGGGGAATTTGGACCTTAGCAACCAGGTGGCTGAAATTACAAACTGGAGAGCTGCTGAATAAAAAGCTAAATAAGTCAAAACCTACAAATAATAAAAAATGAAAACCAATTGCAAATTGTCTCAGAATATCCCTCTCTACATCCTACTAACAGTTAATTAAAAGGGGAACAAACCCTTTAAACTCTGTAGAGACACACAGTGACACAGATACACTGAATACTATGAAAGTGGGGCTCAATGGAGCAGAAATGAGGGGCTCCGTGGAGCTGACAGTTTGGAGTAGACATGAGGCTCTGTAGGAATAAATAAAGCTCATGATACTGTGAGATTTATCATCAAAATAGTAGTTGACCTTTAAATTAACATTTAGTATGGTATAGACAGAGATTTTCACACTGTTTGCAGTTGGTCTTCATTTTATATTCCTGTGGGGTTTTTTTTCATTATATTGGTTTGTGCTCAAAACCTCATGTTGCAGCAGCAATCTGGTTGCTAGGATCTAGTTTACCCTAGCAACCAGGACAAGGGTTTGAATAACAGACTGGAAGATGAATAGGAGACGGCTGAACAAAAAAAGATTAAGTAATTAAAAGTAACAATACCAAGTAAAACTGTAGCCTCACAGAGCAATTGTTTTTGGCTGCCGGGGTCACTGACCCCCATTTGAAAGCTCCCAACTCCCAGAATCCCCTTGGTGGGAGCATTAAGGCGAGCGGAGGGGGGCAGCTTTGGGAGGGACATGGGGAGAAAAGCTATTGTGCAAGTGGCAAATAGGATTTGAGAAGCTCAGGGAATGGAGAGAAGGACACGGCCAATACCAGTAACACCAGTAACACCAGTAACACCAGTAGCTATTTATGGAGCAAATCATTGGTTATTGTTTAACCCAGAGGAATACATTACAGCAGGGCTCATCCCCTGTACCACTTATTTAATTCCTCTCTTTATGGCTCTATTATTCATGGGCAGCAATGACTAACTGGCGTTAAACAGGCAAAACAAAGGGCGCACATTGCAGGGAGAACTCTACGCGGCTCCTCTGGGTCTCAATTCGGCCAATAAGAAACTGAGGCAAATAAGGAATCCGTTTACAAGCTGAAAATTATATAATGTCCGATAATTTTATGGACCATCATAAACTTTACAGCCCAACAATAGGCTCAGCGTTAAACAGAAAAAGTTTACAAAATCTAATAAAATCTGTAAAAAGGAACCAATAAGGAAGAAATAAAACTGGGAATAACACGGAGATACTGGTGGGACCGGAAGAGAAGAATTATGATTATAATGAACCCACTGGGGGGAATGAGGAAGGAAGATGAGGTTCCACTGACCCCATCCGTGGATACTCGCCACTGACATTTGGGCTGATGGGTTGAGAGGCTCATTTCACATAATCTGGGGGAGTGGGGTGCAATCTGAGACCCTATGATTGACTGGTCAATGGGAGGAACTAATGTAAAGAGAATTATGGATCAAAAAAGAGCACGGGAAAAGAGAATCTTATAAATGAGGAGGACAGAGAAAAAGTTCATGGGTAAAGGCCAATAATTGGGGGTGTCTTGTACTTCAACTACAACTGAACCACCACAATATTGATATAAAGTGATATGAGAGCTGTACTGGTGTCCACACTAAAGAATCCATTACACCCTACTACCTACATCTTACTCCACCATCATCACCTTTCTCTAGCATGGTCCTACCCAATCAGTCTTGCTTTTTGGTGGCTATGTTTCCCTACTGTTTCAATCATGTTCTACTGTCTCCATCTTGTCCTACTGTCTCCATGGTGTCCTACTGTCTCCCTCTTGTGCTTCTGTCTCCATCTTGTCCTACTGTCTCCATCTTGTCCTACTGTCTCCATCTTGTCCTACTGTCTCCATCTTGTCCTACTGTCTCCATCTTGCCCTACTGTCTCCATCTTGCCCTACTGTCTTCATCTTGCCCTACTGTCTCCATTGTGTCCTACTGTCTCCATTTTGTGCTTCTGTCTCCATCTTGTCTTACTTTCTCCATCTTGCCCGACTGTCTCCATCTTGTCCTACTGTCTCCATTGTCTCCTACTGTCTCCATCGTGTCCTACTGTCTCCATCATGTCCTACTGTCTCCATCTTGCCCTACTGTCTCCATCTTGTCCTACTGTCTCCATCTTGTCTTACTTGTCTTACTTTCTCCATCTTGTCCTACTGTCTCCATCTTGCCCTACTGTCCATCTTGCCCTACTGTCTCCATCGTGTCCTACTGACTCCATCTTGTGCTTCTGTCTCCATCTTGTCTTACTGTCTCCATTTTATCCTACTGTCTCCATCTTGTCCTACTGTCTCCATCTTGCCCTACTGTCTAGATCTTGTGCTTCTGTCTCCATCTTGTCTTACTTGTCTTACTTTCTCCATCTTGCCCTACTGTCTTCATATTGCCCTAATGTCTCCATCTTGTCCTACTGTCTCCATCTTGCCCTACTGTCTCCATCTTGTCCTACTGTCTACATCGTGTCCTACTGTCTCCATTTTGTGCTTCTGTCTCCATCTTGTCTTACTTTCTCCATCTTGCCCGACTGTCTCCAGCTTGTCCTACTGTCCCCATCTTGTCCTACTGTCTCCATATTCTCCTACTGTCTCCATTGTGTCCTACTGTCTCCATCGTGTCCTAATGTCTCCATCTAGTCCTACTGTCTCCATCTTGTCCTACTGTCTCCATCTTGTCTTACTTTCTCCATCTTGTCCTACTGTCTCCATCTTGCCCTACTGTCTCCATCTTGTCCTACTGTCTCCTTCTTGTCCTACTGTCTCCATCTTGTCCTACTGTCTCCATATTGCCCTACTGTCTCCATCTTGTACTACTGTCTCCATCTTGCCCTACTGTCTCCATCTTGCCCTACTGTCTCCATCTTGTCCTACTGTCTCCATCTTGCCCTGTCTCCATCTTGTCCTACTTTCTCCATCTTGTCCTACTGTCTCCATCTTGCCCTACTGTCTCCATCTTGTCCTACTTTCTCCATCTTGTCCTACTGTCTCCATCTTGCCCTACTGTCTCCATCTTGTCCTACTTTCTCCATCTTGTCCTACTGTCTCCATCTTGCCCTACTGTCTCCATCTTGTCCTACATTCTCCATCTTGCCCTACTGTCTCCATCTTGCCCTACTTTCTCCATCTTGTCCTACTTTCTCCATCTTGTCCTACTGTCTCCATCTTGCCCCACTGTCTCCATCTTGTCCTACTTTCTCCATCTTGTCCTACTGTCTCCATCTTGCCCTACTGTCTCCATCTTGTCCTACTTTCTCCATCTTGTCCTACTTTCTCCATCTTGTCCTACTGTCTCCATCTTGCCCTACTGTCTCCATATTGTCCTACTGTCTCCTTCTTGCCCTACTGTCTCCATCTTGTCCTACTGTCTCCATCTTGCCCTACTGTCTCCATCTTGTACTACTGTCTCCATCTTGCCCTACTGTCTCCATCTTGTCCTACTGTCTCCATCTTGTCCTACTGTCTCCATCTTGCCCTGTCTCCATCTTGTCCTACTTTCTCCATCTTGTCCTACTGTCTCCATCTTGCCCTACTGTCTCCATCTTGCCCTACTGTCTCCATCTTGTCCTACTTTCTCCATCTTGCCCTACTGTCTCCATCTTGTCCTACTGTCTCCATCTTGTCCTACTGTCTCCATCTTGCCCTACTGTCTCCATCTTGCCCTACTGTCTCCATCTTGTCCTACATTCTCCATCTTGTCCTATTGTCTCCATCTTGCCCTACTGTCTCCATCTTGTCCTACTTTCTCCATCTTGTCCTATTGTCTCCATCTTGCCCTACTGTCTCCATCTTGTCCTACTGTCTCCATCTTGCCCTACTGTCTCCATCTTGTCCTACTGTCTCCATCTTGTCCTACTGTCTCCATCTTGTCCTACTGTCTCCATCTTGCCCTACTGTCTCCATCTTGTCCTACTTTCTCCATCTTGTCCTACTGTCTCCATCTTGCCCTACTGTCTCCATCTTGTCCTACATTCTCCATCTTGCCCTACTGTCTCCATCTTGCCCTACTTTCTCCATCTTGTCCTACTTTCTCCATCTTGTCCTACTGTCTCCATCTTGCCCCACTGTCTCCATCTTGTCCTACTTTCTCCATCTTGTCCTACTGTCTCCATCTTGCCCTACTGTCTCCATCTTGTCCTACTTTCTCCATCTTGTCCTACTTTCTCCATCTTGTCCTACTGTCTCCATCTTGCCCTACTGTCTCCATATTGTCCTACTGTCTCCTTCTTGCCCTACTGTCTCCATCTTGTCCTACTGTCTCCATCTTGCCCTACTGTCTCCATCTTGTACTACTGTCTCCATCTTGCCCTACTGTCTCCATCTTGTCCTACTGTCTCCATCTTGTCCTACTGTCTCCTTCTTGCCCTACTGTCTCCATCTTGCCCTACTGTCTCCATCTTGCCCTGTCTCCATCTTGTCCTACTTTCTCCATCTTGTCCTACTGTCTCCATCTTGCCCTACTGTCTCCATCTTGCCCTACTGTCTCCATCTTGTCCTACTTTCTCCATCTTGCCCTACTGTCTCCATCTTGTCCTACTGTCTCCATCTTGTCCTACTGTCTCCATCTTGCCCTACTGTCTCCATCTTGCCCTACTGTCTCCATCTTGTCCTACATTCTCCATCTTGTCCTATTGTCTCCATCTTGCCCTACTGTCTCCATCTTGTCCTACTTTCTCCATCTTGTCCTATTGTCTCCATCTTGCCCTACTGTCTCCATCTTGCCCTACTGTCTCCATCATGCCCTACTGTCTCCATCTTGTCCTACTGTCTCCATCTTGTCCTACTGTCTCCTTCTTGCCCTACTGTCTCCATCTTGCCCTACTGTCTCCATCTTGCCCTGTCTCCATCTTGTCCTACTTTCTCCATCTTGCCCTACTGTCTCCATCTTGTCCTACTGTCTCCATCTTGTCCTACTGTCTCCATCTTGCCCTACTGTCTCCATCTTGCCCTACTGTCTCCATCTTGTCCTACATTCTCCATCTTGTCCTATTGTCTCCATCTTGCCCTACTGTCTCCATCTTGTCCTACTTTCTCCATCTTGTCCTATTGTCTCCATCTTGCCCTACTGTCTCCATCTTGCCCTACTGTCTCCATCATGCCCTACTGTCTCCATCTTGTCCTACTGTCTCCATCTTGTCCTACTGTCTCCTTCTTGCCCTACTGTCTCCATCTTGTCCTACTGTCTCCATCTTGTCCTACTGTCTCCTTCTTGCCCTACTGTCTCCATCTTGCCCTACTGTCTCCATCTTGCCCTGTCTCCATCTTGTCCTACTTTCTCCATCTTGTCCTACTGTCTCCATCTTGCCCTACTGTCTCCATCTTGCCCTACTGTCTCCATCTTGTCCTACTGTCTCCATCTTGCCCTACTGTCTCCATCTTGTCCTACTGTCTCCATCTTGTCCTACTGTCTCCTTCTTGCCCTACTGTCTCCATCTTGCCCTACTGTCTCCATCTTGCCCTGTCTCCATCTTGTCCTACTTTCTCCATCTTGTCCTACTGTCTCCATCTTGCCCTACTGTCTCCATCTTGCCCTACTGTCTCCATCTTGTCCTACTTTCTCCATCTTGCCCTACTGTCTCCATCTTGTCCTACTGTCTCCATCTTGTCCTACTGTCTCCATCTTGCCCTACTGTCTCCATCTTGCCCTACTGTCTCCATCTTGTCCTACATTCTCCATCTTGTCCTATTGTCTCCATCTTGCCCTACTGTCTCCATCTTGTCCTACTTTCTCCATCTTGTCCTATTGTCTCCATCTTGCCCTACTGTCTCCATCTTGCCCTACTGTCTCCATCTTGTCCTACTGTCTCCACCTTGTCCTACTGCGTCCAACTTGCTATTTTTATCTTGCCCTGTTGTTTCATTGTCCCCATATCACAATTGCCCTCTCTGTGTAACTATCTTGTTTATACTGTTCCTCAGTGGAACTCCATTATGTGCAGGGGCCCAGGGCCACAGAATACACATTGTACAGACGCCTGTATGAGACTGATGGGAAAATCAGCCACAAGGAACAATGTGGTAAAGGCCTATATATATATATATTGTATATAAATGATGGGTGTGTCGAATTTATAACCTCTGATTGGTTCCACAACATGATACAAATATAAAGTCATTCTGAGTATAAAATACTTGGAAAGCAAATCCCTCCCCCCCCCCATGTGTCGTCTGTGATTTGTGCACATTGACTTGGGATCAGCTGATCTGTGAGTTACTTATTCATTTATATAACTAACTAATCCTGTATATTAGTCATATTGCTCAATCCTTCTATTTACCCAACAGCAACACCTGTGTGTATTGTACCTATAGAGTAACACTTATTATAGATACACAACTCACTCACATAATTGTATTCTCACCCAAACTTCCCTCGGAATTGTGCTTAGTACAGGGGAATACCTATGTACCATAGTTTTATGGGATCTCTCTGTACAGACTATGAGCAAACTTAGGGACTGTTCCTGCTGAATTGTGCTTAGTACAGGGGAATACCTATGCTGCCATAGTTTTATGGGATCTCTCTGTACAGACTATGAGCAAACTTAGGGACTGTTCCTGCTGAATTGTGCTTAGTACAGGGAATACCTATGCTGCCATAGTTTTATGGGATCTCTCTGTACAGACTATGAACAAACTTAGGGACTGTTCCTGCTGAATTGTGCTTAGTACAGGGAATACCTATGTACCATAGTTTTATGGGATCTCTCTGTACAGACTATGAACAAACTTAGGGACTGTTCCTGCTGAATTGTGCTTAGTACAGGGAATACCTATGTACCATAGTTTTATGGGATCTCTCTGTACAGACTATGAGCAAACTTAGGGACTGTTCCTGCTGAATTGTGCTTAGTACAGGGAATACCTATGTACCATAGTTTTATGGGATCTCTCTGTACAGACTATGAGCAAACTTAGGGGACTGTTCCTGCTGAATTGTGCTTAGTACAGAGGAATACCTATGCTGCTATAGTTTTATGGGATCTCTCTGTACAGACTATGAGCAAACTTAGGGACTGTTCCTGCTGAATTGTGCTTAGTACAGGGAATACCTATGCTGCTATAGTTTTATGGGATCTCTCTGTACAGACTATGAGCAAACTTAGGGACTGTTCCTGCTGAATTGTGCTTAGTACAGGGAATACCTATGTACCATAGTTTTATGGGATCTCTCTGTACAGACTATGAGCAAACTTAGGGACTGTTCCTGCTGAATTGTGCTTAGTACAGGGAATACCTATGTACCATAGTTTTATGGGATCTCTCTGTACAGACTATGAGCAAACTTAGGGACTGTTCCTGCTGAATTGTGCTTAGTACAGGGAATACCTATGCTGCCATAGTTTTATAGGATCTCTCTGTACAGACTATGAGCAAACTTAGGGGACTGTTCCTGCTGAATTGTGCTTAGTACAGGGAATACCTATGTGCCATAGTTTTATGGGATCTCTCTGTACAGACTATACTCACATCAGTCACTGTATCACTGGACTAGTGTAATTAAATATTATGAGTGTTATATCAGTGCCGCCTGCAGGGCTGAGTAAGAATGTTATAAGTGAGAGAAATTAACAGTAACTGAGACACGGGGGGCATTTACGTACCAGAATGCAGCCTGCCCATTGGTTATTTTATTGCACTTTATCTGCAGGTTTCAGCCACTTGTACCACAAATACAGCACTGAATGGGTTAGTAACTCCTGCTCTGCTGATGGGTGGGAGAGGGGGAGCATGTAGGTGTCACCCCTATCTATCTCTTGATTTACTGTCACCCAGACAAGTTAAAGGGGTTGTTCACCTTTAAATTAACTGTTAGTATGATGTAGAGAGGGATATTCTGAGACAATTTGTAATTGGTTTTCATTTTTTATCATTTGTGGTTTTTGAGTTATTTATCTTTTTATTCAGCAGCTCTTCAGTTTGCAATTTCAGCCGTCTGGTTGCTGGGGTCCAAATTCCCCTAGTAACCATGCATTGATTTGACTGGAATATGAATAGGAGAGGCCTGAATAGAAAGATCAGTAATAAAAAGTAGCAATAACAATACATTTGTAGCCTTACAGAGCATATGTTTTTTAGATGGGGTCGGTGACCCCCATTTGAAAGCTGGAAAGAGTTGTAAGACGAAGAAGGCAAATAATTCAAAAAATTATAAAAATAAAAATGAAGACCAATTGAAAAGTTGCTTAGAAAAAGACATTCTATAATTACTAAATGTTAAGTCAAAGGTGAAGCACAACGGGGCTGCTCTCGGCACCAAGTTACTAATGCAGATCCCCCCGGATACAAGTGCTGCTGTAGTGAGTGGTAAGAAGTACCTCATGCTCATGCCCTTGTGCCCTGGGGGTTAAATGAGTGACCCCCAACACCTGGGACATCTTTAAAGGGCCAGTAACACCCCTTGTAACAGACCTGACTCCTCTTAGATTAAAGGGCAACTATTGGGGTAAAATATTTAGGGCTAATTGGGGGAAACAATTGTATATTTGGGCAGTGACGTCTCATGTCACATATAAGAGAAGCTCAGTCACTTCATTTCCATGTTTGTACCCCGACTGCCCCAAGTCGCCCTTCTCAGGGAGTTGCCATAGCGCTGGAGGGGGCATTTATTTATTTATTCCCATCAGGAGGGTGACTGTATTTTGTCTTTAAGAGTCAGGGACAGACACAGAACTACAACTCCCCGGTGACGTTACAGTGACACAGACTGACACAAAGAATAAGTCACCCCCGGGGGGTTGTTACCAGCAAACTGCCCCCTCTACTCCCCCTTGTCTTTATCCAACTCACTCACAAATGTGTAAAAACCAACAATTTGTTCTCCTGCAGCAAAATATCTGACTGGTCATGTGACTTGTGTCAACTTATTTATTACTGGTCATGTGACTCTCCCCAGCGCTGCACTTAGACAATAAGGCCCAACCCAGTGTGAGTTCTGCTGCTGATCCACATTCTGACGCCATCTAGTGGTCACATGGGGCTGTTACAAGTGCAAACAAAGGTGTATATGTGTGTGTGACTGTGTGTGTATATAAAGTATATATATATATATATATATGTGTGTGTGTGTGTAGTTACATAGTTACACAGTTACAGTTACTAAATTGGGTTGAAAAAAGACAAAGTGCATCAAGTCCAACCCCTCCAAATGAAAACCCAGCCCCATACACACACCCCTCCCTACTGTCACATAAATGATATATCCCCATATCTATACTAACTATAGAGTTTAGTATCACAATAGCCTTTGTATTATGTCTGTCCAAGAAATCATCCAAGTCCCTCTTATAGTCATTAACTGAATCATCACCCGGCAGTGCATTCCCCAACCTCACTGTCCTCACTGTGATGAACCCCCTACTCTGTTCCTTTAAATGAAACTTCTTTTCCTCTAGTCTGAAGGGGAGGCCTCTGGTACGTCATTCTCTTTATGGCTAAAAAGGTCCCCTGCTATTTGTCTATAATGTCCTCTAATGTACTTGTAAAGTCTAATCATGTCCCCTCACAAGCGCCTTTTTTCCCCCAGAGAAAACAACCCCAACCTTGTCAGTCTCCCCTCATAATTTAACTCTTCCCTCCCTCTAACCAGTTTAGTTGCACTTAGTCTCTGCACTCTCTCCAGCTCATTTATATCCCTCTTAAGGACTGGAGTCCAAAACTGCCCCCATACTCCAGATGAGGCCTCACCAGGGACCTATAAAGAGACACAATTATGTTTCATCCCTTGAGTTAATGCCCTTTTTTATACAAGAACTTTATTTGCTTTAGTAGCCACAGAATGACACTGCCCAGAATTAGACAACTTGTTATCTACAAAGACCCCAAGATCCTTCTCATTTAAGGAAACTCCCAACACACTGCCATTTAGTGTAGAACTTGCATTTAGATTATTTTTGCCAAAGTGCATAACCTGCATTTATCAACGTTGAACCTCATTTTCCAGTTTGCTGCCCAGTTTTCCAGTTTAGACAAATCACTGTGCAAAGTGGCAGCATCCTGCATGGAACCTATAGTTCTGCACAATTTAGTCTCATCTGCACAAATAGAAACAGTACTTTCAATGGCCACCTCCAGGTCATTAATAAACAAGTTGAAAAGCAAGGGACCTAGTACGGAGCCCTGCGGTACTCCACTAACAACACTGGTCCAATTAGAAAATGTTCCATTTACCACCACTCTTTGTAGTCTATCTTTTAGCCAGTTCTCTATCCAGGTACAAATACTATGTTCCAGGCCAACATTCCTTCATTTAACCAGTAACCTTTTGTGTGGCACTGTATCAAATGCTTTAGCAAAGTCTAAGTAAATCACATCCACTGCCATCCCAGAATCGAGGTCTCTACTTACATTCTCATAAAAAGAAATTAAGTTAGTCTGGCAAGATCTATTACGCATAAAACCATGCAGCACAAACTCATAGTATTATGATTTGCTATGAAGTCCAGTATCTTATCCTTTATTAACCCTTCGAAAAGCTTTCCTAATACTGACGTCAGACTAACTGGCCTATAGTTTTGAGGCTGAGAATGGGATCCTTTTTTGAATAGAGGCACCACATTAGCAATTCGCCAGTCTCTCGGCACTATGCCAGATCTCAATGAATCCTGAAAATTAAGTAAAGAGGTTTGGCAATCACAGAGCTAAGCTCACTAATTACCCTTGGATGAATACCATCTGGCCCCGGACCTATGATTATCTTATGTTCTAGTCTCTTTTGAATTTCCTCATGTGTGAACCATGCATCATTAGTTGTATTACTAAAACTGGGACTTTTAAGAAGGAAACCTTCATTAACTGCTTCCTCATTTGTGTAGACAGACGAAAAATATGAGTTCAGAATCTCAGCTTTTTTTTGTTCTCATCAACCAGCTGACCCCCCTCTGATATTAAAGGTCCCACCCCTTCCTGCTTCATTTGTGTATATATGTGTGTATATGAGTATAGTGCTACTTGCACACACAGCGCACAAAATAATGAAGAGCTTACAGTCTAATTGCAACTTTGCTGGACAAGAATATAATTTAATATATGTCTGCCTTGTTTCCCCTGTGTATGGGGGGGGGGTCGGAATAAAAAGCTAAATAAGTCAAAAACCACAAATAATAAAAAATGAAAACCAATTGCAAATTGTCTCAGAATATCCCTCTGTAAATCCTACTAAAAGATGAATCACTTGTGGGGTGCACTTTCACAACATTGCAGACTGTATGAAGTGAGAAATGATGGAGATGTTTCAGTAACATTATGTATATAACGTATACCGTATATACTCGAGTATAAGCCAAGTTTTTCAGCCCCCAAAATATGCTGAAAAACTCTACCTCGGCTTATACTTGGGTCAAGCGCAAAAACGGTCGCCGGCGTCTAAGAATAGTCCCCGGCATCTAAGAAAAGTCGATGGCGTCCAAGAATAGTCGCCGGCGTCCAAGAATATTCTCCAAGAATGGTCGTCGGCGTCCAAAAACGAGATGCCGGCACCTCCAATGGGGGCAGAAACCCTCAATTTTTTGATTGAAACTAACCAGAAGCTGCTGCATTTCTCACCCTAGGCTTATACTCGAGTCAATAAGCTTTCCCAGTTTTTGGAGGTAAAATTAGGTACCTCGGCTTATACACGGGACGGCTTATACTCGAGTATATACGGTATATATAAACAACCTGTGGCCTGGTGCACAGCAGATCACCTGTTAATGCCTAGATGCTGGAACAAACCAATCCCATAATATTAAACAACAGAAATAGTCCACACTCAGTAGGTCCTGTGAAGTGAAAAAAGTTTAGTTTATTCAACGTTTCGGCTCACGTACACGAGCCATCCTCAGGAAGTACGTATACGTATATATATATATATATAATATATATATATAGTAAAGGATGGACCCGCACTCCACAGTTCTTGGTGAAAAAAATGATGTGTTTATTCACAATGCATATCTAACGTTTCGGTCCACGCTGGGACCGAAACGTTGGATATGCATTGTGAATAAAACACATCATTTTTTCACCAAGAACTGTGGAGTGTGGGTCCATCCTTTACTACATATGCAAAAAACTTGACCAACGCACCCATCATCTAAAAAATCCGGTAAGAGTGCGCTCACCACAATTGACTTTGTATATATATATATATATATATATATATATATATATATATATATATATAAGAATTGCTATAGTGCTACTGAATTATTATAGGAAACAACCAAATCACTGTATTCTAAATCAAAAAAAATAGAATTTTTTGGTCAAAATTGACGTCGTTGTTGAATACAGTTTTGGCTTATTTTTGAAGCATAGACTTTGGATTAAGACTATTTGTAGTCATACAGCTGCGAACCAATCAGAACTGCAGACCAGGAAACATGTTTTATCCTCAGACTGAAAAGATGACGTTTTACTCCTACACTGGGGAAATCACAAAAGGTTTTAGAGTAAAGTGAAGCCGACGCTCATGTCCCACTCACTCACATCAGCCGAGATTGTAATGTCCCCCCAGGCTACACCTGAATACTGAACTGTATCATTTACTGGGGGGG
The DNA here is from genome assembly GCF_017654675.1 of Xenopus laevis. Lineage (NCBI taxonomy): Eukaryota > Metazoa > Chordata > Amphibia > Anura > Pipidae > Xenopus > Xenopus laevis. The sequence continues at coordinate 154,401,215 of NC_054377.1, read as the reverse complement.
CAGGGAAAATAAGATCAGCACAGACTGGAGAGGAATTTCCTACACAAATCTCTAAGTGATTGAGGCAATAATACGAGTATCTCTGAGGTTATTGCTGTGGGAAATATCACTGACATGTTACACAGACGATAATAAATCCTTCCATTCATCAAACACCAACTTCTATTTACTAAACTAAAGATTAGCCACATGGACCACAACAGACACCTCTGAAACCAAATAAATGGAATTTCCCATAGAAACAGAATCATTACTTTCAGCAGCAGGTACAAGAGGCCAAAGGTTTAGTAAAGACAAATGCAATGATCCAAGTGGCCACTGGGTGTCGCTATTGTGCAAAGAAATCACTTCCATTAGTTCTTGAAGGAACAGTAACACTAACAAATGAAAGTGTTTTAAAGTAATGAAAATATCATATAGTATTGTGCTGCACTGGTGTAGCCATGGGGGCAGCCATTCATGCACAGGATACACAGTAGATAACAGATAAGTACTACTATAGTTTATATAAACAAGCTGCTGTGTAGCCATGGGGGCAGCCATTCAAGCACAGGATACACAGTAGATAACAGATAAGTACTACTATAGTTTATATAAACAAGCTGCTGTGTAGCCATGGGGACAGCCATTTAAGCACAGGATACACAGTAGATAACAGATAAGTACTACTATAGTTTATATAAACAAGCCTCTGTGTAGCCATGGGGGCAGCCATTCCAGCACAGGATACACAGTAGATAACAGATAAGTACTACTATAGTTTATATAAACAAACCTCTGTGTAGCCATGGGGGCAGCCATTCAAGCACAGGATACACAGTAGATAACAGATAAGTACTACTATAGTTTATATAAACAAGCTGCTGTGTAGCCATGGGGGCAGCCATTCAAGCACAGGATACACAGTAGATAACAGATAAGTACTACTATAGTTTATATAAACAAGCTGCTGTGTAGCCATGAGGGCAGCCATTCAAGCACAGGATACACAGTAGATAACAGATAAGTACTACTATAGTTTATATAAACAAGCTGCTGTGTAGCCATGGGGACAGCCATTTAAGCACAGGATACACAGTAGATAACAGATAAGTACTACTATAGTTTATATAAACAAGCCTCTGTGTAGCCATGGGGGCAGCCATTCCAGCACAGGATACACAGTAGATAACAGATAAGTACTACTATAGTTTATATAAACAAACCTCTGTGTAGCCATGGGGGCAGCCATTCAAGCACAGGATACACAGTAGATAACAGATAAGTACTACTATAGTTTATATAAACAAGCTGCTGTGTAGCCATGGGGGCAGCCATTCAAGCACAGGATACACAGTAGATAACAGATAAGTACTACTATAGTTTATATAAACAAGCTGCTGTGTAGCCATGAGGGCAGCCATTCAAGCACAGGATACACAGTAGATAACAGATAAGTACTACTATAGTTTATATAAACAAGCTGCTGTGTAGCCATGGGGACAGCCATTTAAGCACAGGATACACAGTAGATAACAGATAAGTACTACTATAGTTTATATAAACAAGCCTCTGTGTAGCCATGGGGGCAGCCATTCCAGCACAGGATACACAGTAGATAACAGATAAGTACTACTATAGTTTATATAAACAAACCTCTGTGTAGCCATGGGGGCAGCCATTCAAGCACAGGATACACAGTAGATAACAGATAAGTACTACTATAGTTTATATAAACAAGCCTCTGTGTAGCCATGGGGGCAGCCATTCAAACACAGGATACACAGTAGATAACAGATAAGTACTACTATAGTTTATATAAACAAGCTGCTGTGTAGCCATGGGGGCAGCCATTCAAGCACAGGATACACAGTAGATAACAGATAAGTACTACTATAGTTTATATAAACAAGCCTCTGTGTAGCCATGGGGGCAACCATTCAAGCACAGGATACACAGTAGATAACAGATAAGTACTACTATAGTTTATATAAACAAGCTGCTGTGTAGCCATGGGGGCAACCATTCAAGCACAGGATACACAGTAGATAACAGATAAGTACTACTATAGTTTATATAAACAAGCTGCTGTGTAGCCATGGGGGCAGCCAGTCAAGCACAGGATACACAGTAGATAACAGATAAGTACTACTATAGTTTATATAAACAAGCTGCTGTGTAGACATGGGGGCAGCCATTCAAGCACAGGATACACAGTAGATAACAGATAAGTACTACTATAGTTTATATAAACAAGCTGCTGTGTAGACATGGGGGCAGCCATTCAAGCACAGGATACACAGTAGGTAACAGATAAGTACTACTATAGTTTATATAAACAAGCTGCTGTGTAGACATGGGGGCAGCCATTCAAGCACAGGATACACAGTAGATAACAGATAAGTACTACTATAGTTTATATAAACAAGCTGCTGTGTAGACATGGGGGCAGCCATTCAAGCACAGGATACACAGTAGATAACAGATAAGTACTACTATAGTTTATATAAACAAGCTGCTGTGTAGACATGGGGGCAGCCATTCAAGCACAGGATACACAGTAGATAACAGATAATACTACTATAGTTTATATAAACAAGCTGCTGTGTAGCCATGGGGGCAGCCATTCAAGCACAGGATACACAGTAGATAACAGATAAGTACTACTATAGTTTATATAAACAAGCTGCTGTGTAGCCATGGGGGCAGCCATTCAAGCACAGGATACACAGTAGATAACAGATAAGTACTACTATAGTTTATATAAACAAGCTGCTGTGTAGCCATGGGGGCAGCCATTCAAGCACAGGATACACAGTAGATAACAGATAAGTACTACTATAGTTTATATAAACAAGCTGCTGTGTAGCCATGGGGGCAGCCATTCAAGCACAGGATACACAGTAGATAACAGATAAGTACTACTATAGTTTATATAAACAAGCTGCTGTGTAGCCATGGGGGCAGCCATTCAAGCACAGGATACACAGTAGATAACAGATAAGTACTACTATAGTTTATATAAACAAGCTGCTGTGTAGCCATGGGGGCAGCCATTCAAGCACAGGATACACAGTAGATAACAGATAAGTACTACTATAGTTTATATAAACAAGCTGCTGTGTAGCCATGGGGCAGCTATTCAAGCACAGGATACACAGTAGATAACAGATAAGTACTACTATAGTTTATATAAACAAGCTGCTGTGTAGCCATGGGGGGCAGCCATTCAAGCACAGGATACACGTAGATAACAGATAAGTACTACTATAGTTTATATAAACAAGCTGCTGTGTAGCCATGGGGCAGCTATTCAAGCACAGGATACACAGTAGATAACAGATAAGTACTACTATAGTTTATATAAACAAGCTGCTGTGTAGCCATGGGGGCAGCCATTCAAGCACAGGATACACAGTAGTTAGATAAGAAAAATTGAAAAGTGGATACTGGAGAGGAGTGAACATGAGAAAGAAGAGAGTAAGGGAAGAAAAATATTAAGTAAGAGCAAAGGGGAAGTAAATGGGAGTGAGAAGGAAAGAGGTGGGTTATCGGGAGGAAGAATTGCATTAGAGAGAGGAAAACAGGGAGAGAGAAAGTAGGGAGAGGAGGAAATAGTTAAAAGAGTAACTAAGTTACTAAGAAGAGGAAATGCAGTGGTGGAACTAGTGGGGGAGCAGGGGGTGTGATTGGGCCAAGGCCTGCAGCCCCTCAGGGCCCCCTGGCAGGTTGTGCGCCACGTATTCCGGCCGGTTCCGGGCGTACGGAGGGGGGCCCGGCTACGCGACTGCGCCAGTGTCCGCCCCCTCTAGTTACGTTGCGGATGCCATCGCCCTGCACCTGCCACTTACTCACCTGCACAATAAAGACACGTATGTACTAATGCTGCTCATAGACTTCAGCTCAGCATTCAATATAATTATTCCTCAGCACCTGAGTGTCAAGCTGAGCCTGTTGGGCCTGAACATCTCTATCTGCAACTGGATCCTGGAGAGACCTCAGTCAGTCTGAATGGGAAGAAACATCTCCAGCTCCATCACATTGATGTTTCCTCAGTCCACTGCTCTTCTCATTGGTGACTCATGAGTGTGTGACAAGGCAGAGCTCCAATCACATCATCAGCTTCACTGATGATACAACCCTGGTGGGTCTCATGAGCAACAACAGCGAGTCAGTATATAGACAAGTATATAGACAAGTATATAGACATGTATATAGACATGTATATAGACAAGTATATAGACAAGTATATAGACAAGTATATAGACAAGTATATAGACATGTATATAGACAAGTATATAGACAAGTATATAGACAAGTATATAGACAAGTATATAGACAAGTATATAGACAAGTATATAGACAAGTATATAGACAAGTATATAGACATGTATATAGACAAGTGTATAGACAAGTATATAGACAAGTATATAGACAAGTGTATAGACAAGAGGTGAAATGGCTAACGGACTGGTGTAAAGTCAACAATCTGTCTATGAACACAAACAAAACAAAGGAAATAGTTGTTGACTTCAGGAGACCACGGGGTGATCACTCTCCACTGTACATTGATGGATCTCCGGTGGAAATGGTCAAGATACTAAATTCCTTGGGGTACACCTGGCGGAGAACCTCTCCTGGACCCTAAACACCAGCTCTATAGTGAAGAAGGCACAGCAACGTCTCTGAAGAAAGCCCAACTTCCACCATTTCTCCTCACTATGTTCTACAGAAGGTCCATTGAAAGCATCTTGTGCAGCTGCATCACTGCCTGGTACGGACACGTTCTGTATCGGATCACATGATCCTGCAGCGGGTGCTGAGGACAGCGGAAAAGATCATTGGGGTCTCACTTCCGCCATCTTGGTTATTTACCACAGCCGCTGTCTCCAGAAGGCTCCCAGCATTATCAGAGATGGCAACCAAACTGCACACAATCTCTTTTCCCTCCCGCCATCCGCTAAGAGATTCCGCAGAATTAGGCACCAACTTCCACAATGTGCAACAGTTTTTTTCCACAAGCCTCAGGCATCTCAACTCCCAACGACTGAACTCAATATATTCACAAGAACCGCAAAAATAACCTCACATAATGTAAGTCTACCTCGTCCAGCAGGACCGCGTATTATTCACCCCATGAGCAGAAATTTATAGTCTGATGTGTAGCACCAGGAGTCTGGAGAGAATTTATTTCATTTCTATTATGTACTGTATTACTGGATATGGCTGAAATTACTATAAAATCCACTTGACTTGAGGAAATGATAAAGGAATATGAGGAACTTGGAAAAAGCCTAAGATTAAAGGGGACCCGTCACCCAAAAAAATTATTCCAAATCCTATTTTATCACATTAGTCAAGGAAAATGAACTTTAATTACACTGTATAAATGATTTCAATCTTGTTTCCTTCAGTCTGGGAATTTATAATTATAACAAGCAGGCAGGAGCCATATTGTGGGACACTGTTATTAAGACAAGTCTTGTATCATCTCAGAATCTTGTTTGTGCACCAGAATGGGGGACCTGATGTCCATCCCCATGTCCTGGTTACACAATTAAATGGTGAAGAGATTGGGGGGAATGTGGGGAGAGCAGTGACATGTAGGAAGTGCTGAATGGAAAGTGAAAGGAATTGCCTAAGGCATAGAGGAGGGGCAGACAATATTTGATTGACAGCTGAGATATTTAAATGAGCTTACAACAGCTATGAATGATTTAATACAAAATAGAAATTGGATTTCATGTTTAATTTGAAAAGGACTTTTATTATACAGATTTTTGTGTCTGGGTGACAGGTCCACTTTAACTGAAGGAATGAATTGGGAAATGGATAAATCAAAGGGTTGAAGTGAGTTATGGAGAGGAGGAAATACAGTAGGAAATGGGTTGTAGGAAGTAAATTATGGAAAGGAGGAAATGGTTCTGGGCGTTGCAGGAAGTGAGTCAGGTAGAGAAATAAAAAGGTTTGCGGTTGTAGGAAGTGAGTCACTGAAAGGCAACTATTTATTGTATATATACACTAGGGATGCACCGAATCCAGGATTCGGTTTGGGATTCGGCCTTTTTCAGCAGGATTCAAATTCGGCCGAATCCTTCTGCCTAGCCGAACAGAATCCGAATCCTAATTTGCATATGCAAATTAGGGATGGGGAGGAAAATTTTGTGACTTTTTGTCACAAAACAAGGAAGTAAAAATTGTTTCCCTTTCCCACCCCTAATTTGCATATGCAAATTAGGGTTCGGATTCGGTTCGGTATTCGGTCGAATCTTTCGCGAAGGATTCGGGGGTTCGGCCGCATCCAAAAATAGTGGATTCGCTACATCCCTAATATACACACACATATATACGGTATATATATAGTTTCAGAAAGAACCAGCAACACAGGGTTATTTATAATGATGAAAAAAATATATTTGGTGAGACATTCACAGCCAACGTGACGTTTCAGTCCCTCCTGGGACCTTTCTCAAGGCAACCGCACCCCCCACACAATGTGATTTTATAGCCAATGAAACGACATCAATTAAGGAGTGACATGAACAAAGCACCAATAATTAGTGTCTGTGCTCCAATGTGAGCCATAAAGTTCATTATGTTGACAAACTTCTTCTTTAATATGACATGTACTAATACATTACTAAACGTTAAATACATACACACTGCCGTTAACTTAATAAAACCCAGTAAAATCCAATAAAACTGATGCAAAATATGACTTGTGTAATTAGTGAACCAAAGTATAATATAAAATACATAATCATCCTAGTTAGTCACTCTTGTACCCCCCTAGTCTGACTTGTATCTAGGGGCCCCTCCTAGGTGTAGTACTGAAGTTTAATTCCAATTTTTTATTTCAACCACCTATATATAGTATTAGTAAATAGTAATAGTCCATAAAGTATAAAACTATAGAAAGCCTCCGATATATCATCAGTCAAATTAGGCAGAGTAAATCTATGCAATTACTATATATTAAAGCTCACGATACTTCTTATGGGGGAATCCCTATTCTGCAACCACACAGTTCAACATCCGTAGTGTAACTCCATCCATAAATCCTATACGTCCACCAAATGTTTATATATATATATATATATATATATATATATATATATATATATATATATATATATATATATATATATATATATATATATATACCGTATATACTCGAGTATAAGCCGATCCGAGTATAAGCCGAGGTACCTAATTTTACCTATGAAAACTGGGAAAACTTATTGACTCTAGTATAAGCCTAGACACAACTACAGCCCTGTCTCCCAGCAGCGCACCTTCCGCCAAAGAGACTCCCCCAGCGATCGACCGGACTTCTTTGCAAAGTTGATGGTGACAGAGAATTGTGCAGAGAGTGCTGTGTGTCATAAAACCATCACTGATCTTTCGTATAACCAACAGATGGCGCTGTGTGATATTGCCATCACTGTTAATCCTTTATTCAACCAACAGATGGCGCTGTGTGATATTGCAGTTACTTTTATTCTTTGATACAACCAACAGATGGTGCTGTGTGATATTGCAGTTACTGTTATTCTTTGATATAACCAACAGATGGCGCACTGTTATTCTTTCATATAACCAACAGAGGGTGCTGTGTGATATTGCAGTTACTGTTATTCTTTGATACAACCAACAGATGGCGCTGTGTGATATTGCAGTCACTGTTATTCTTTCATATAACCAACAGATGGCGCTGTGTGATATTGCAGTCACTGTTATTCTTTGATACAACCAACAGATGGCGCTGTGTGATATTGCAGTCACTGTTATTCTTTCATATAACCAACAGATGGCGCTGTGTGATATTGCAGTCACTGTTATTCTTTGATATAACCAACAGAGGGCGCACTGTTATTCTTTCATAAAACCAACAGAGGGCATTGTGGGATATTGCAGTCTCTCCCCAAGTGAACTGTTGGTATAGGAATGATTAAAAGTGACTGCATCTCAGTTACTGCCCGCTGACCCGAGTATAAGCCGAGGTAGACTTTTTCAGCACATTTTGGATGCTGAAAAACTCGCCTTATACTCGAGTATATACGGTAGATATATATATAACTGCACAGTTAGGGGCACATTTACAAAGCTCGAGTGAAGGATTCGAATTAAAAAAACTTCGAATTTCGAAGTGTTTTTTGGGCTACTTCAACCATCGAATGGGCTACTTCGACCTTCGACTATGACTTCGACTACAAATCGAACGATTCGAACTAAAAATCGTTCGACTATTCGACCATTCGATAGTCGAAGTACTGTCTCTTTAAGAAAAACTTCGACCCCCTAGTTCGGCAGATAAAAGCTACCGAACTCAATGTTAGCCTATGGGGAAGGTCCCCATAGGCTTGCCTGTGTTTTTTTTGATCGAAGGATATTCCTTCGATCGTTGGATTAAAATCCTTCGAATCGTTCGATTTCGAAGGATTTAATCGTTCGATCGAACGAATAATCCTTCGATCGTTCGATCGTAGGATTAGCGCTAAATCGTTCGACTTCGATATTCGAAGTCGAACGATTTTAGTTCCTAGTCGAATATCGAGGGTTAATTAACCCTCGATATTCGACCCTTAGTAAATCTGCCCCTAAATGTGTGATTTAGCCAAATGGGAGCAATTATGTTGCAGATATTGAGCAATTGGCTTGACCAGGAGGAACATCACATAGACTTTAATTATATAATTCTAAGTTATAACCTGGGACCCTCCAGACGTCACTAAACTACAACTCCCAGCACCATCATCAGATTTAGTGCAGGAGGGCCACAGGCTTCTGTAAGGGCTCAAACCAGAGAGATGATAATAAAGGAATATCCAGCCCGTCCCAATATTTTCCATTAAGAAGGAATATTACTCCTGAGTGTGGGGGAGGGGGACACCGACCGACAAACAACTTCATTGTTGGCTGAATGATGAATCAGAATATTTTCCTGTTTCTCATCACAAAACCCACTGAGGAGAATGGAAGTCAGTTCTTACCTGAGGTTGCAGAGTTGCAGTTGGTCTCACAGGAGATTTGGCCACAATCTGATTCATCTTATTTACCACTAAATCAGCAATGAGCTGCCGGTCTTCTGCCTCATGGTCCCCAATGACGGGCAAAGTGCAGTCCATTACCTGCAGCAAATAATAATTCAACTTGCTTCACTATTAGTATTATACCGATTATTATTATTATTATTATACTGTTTATTAAACTACAATATCCACAGCACCAGCAATGACTCTCCTGCCTGTAATGGGCCAGTGATAAAGCAGGAGCCTACGCCTGGCGCCCCCTAGTGGTTATTACACAGACTACAGAGGGATAATGATGGGGGAGGTGCTATTGAAATAAATGAAGATAAAATAATAATATAATTGAGTTGGGGGGGTGGAGTTATAAGGAGAGAATTTATTGGGTTTGAGAAGCAAATGAAAGTCCCAGAGCCCCGTATTGAAATGGGTCTGTTTGTCCTTTAAAGGGGTGGTTCACCTTCCAGTTAACTTTTAATATGTTATAGAATGGCTAATTCTAAGCAACTTTTCAATTGGTCTTCATTCTTTCTCTTTCCAGCTTTCAAATGGGGGTCACCGACCCCATCTAAAAAACAAATGCTCTGTAAGGCTACAAATGTATTGTTATTGTTACTTTTTATTCCTCATCTTTCTATTCAGGCCTCTCCTATTCATATTCCAGTCTCTTATTCAAATAAGTGCATGGTTGCTAGGGGAATTTGGACCCTAGCAACCAGATGGCTGAAACTGCAAACTGGAGAGTTGCTGAATAAAAAGCTAAATAAGTCAAAAAACACAAATATTAAAAAATGAAAACCGATTGCAAATTGTCTCAGAATATCTCTCTCTACATCCTACTAACAGTTAATTTAAAGGTGAACAACCCCTTTCATCCAATAAACGGATCCAGGAATGAGCAGAATCCTTGTTACTTGGCTGCACCTCCAGATTCAACATGAAGTACGAGGTCCCCTTATTTATCTGCCCGAGAGTGACCCCAGGGGCACTTTATTCATATCCAGTCGTGGTGGTTTCTAATCTCCCATTGAGCCCCCAGATAGAACAAGTTGGTTCAGCCCACGGAGCGTCCGGTAATTATAGTCGGGCGCCAGGAGGAGGGTTACACGGGGGCCACCTGCGTTATTTATACCCCCAGTACAAAGAAGGGGAAATAAAACCTGCAGAGGGAATTTATAGCACAAACAGTTTCTTGTCCAGTAAGTTTTATTTTCTGACACCACAGAACTGCCCAACCACTAACATGTGTCACTATTTAGCAACAGCGAAACCCCCCCCCCATCTCCTGCACAGGGAAACCTTACTAGGGAGACTTATTTGTACTGACCAGGGGGCCAAAATAGCATCTGGAGCCGACCCAATGGGGAACAGAGAGAATTAGGGCGGGGGATGGAAATGGCAACTGCCTGTTCCCTTCAACATGACTGGCAGCGCTCAGGGGTCTCATTGCTAATTCATTCACTCAGGGGTGACCCACAGTTCATGTACAAACTTGCTTCCTTAAACTGGAAGAAGAGGCCCATGATGATATGTTGGGGGAGGGGACACGCGGCGATTCGTTTTCTGAAGTCGCCCGAAGTTGCCTCACGAGGAAACTTCAAACTTCAGGAAACTTCAGGCGACTTTGGGGAGATCTGCTCGTGTGGACTGACCCTTAATGTGTCAGTGTCAGTTACTTAAAATAATGTACTTAGGGTGGTATCCACTGCCCCTCACTGTATAGAATGTATTTAGGGTGTCCACGAAGCCACTGGCTCTCACTATAATGAATATATTTGGGGAATCACCAGCCACTGCCCCTCACTGTATATATTGTCTTTATTCCTTGTTACAATAACCAGTGGAATGGGGTGAAACAGATAATGTGCGCTGTCCCTTTAACACCGTCTCCATAAAGTGTTTTGCTGTGAGTTGATGTTTCAGTGAAATGAAAGAGCAAAATATTTACGCAGGAGAAATAAAGAAATGATTCATGATCCGGGGGCTGCCATGGAGCCGCAATGTGCCCACAGCTAAAAATATTCTGTTTTACAGGAAAAGTACAAATAACATTCCCAGCCTCTTACCTCCATAATATAATCCTTCCCGTCTTTCCCATGTACAACCTTCACCGCACAAATATCCAGCCCCCCGAATATCTCCGAACACTTGTCCACCCACATTTTGTACCTGGAGAACAGAGAATTGTGGGAATGAGACAACAGTGTAAAGTAACGGGGTCCCCCCGAAAACTGTGTGTCCCAAAAATACTCCGAGACACGAGGCTCATTTATCAACACAGGGCAAATTTGCACCCGGGCAGTAACCTATAGCAACCGGTGTTTTTTGTTTTTTTAATTAGAATTTTATTTGTAAAGGGATGTAAATTAGCCGCAAAGCCATGTAATGCATAAAATACAATATAAATAAAAGTACAATGTAAATAAAAGTACAATGTAAATAAAAGTACAATATATAAAAATACAATTTAAATAAAAGTACAATATAAATAAAAGTACTATATATAAAAGTACACACAGGTAGAACAAGTCAGATAATAAATATACACAGAGCTATACAGTAGGAATGAGGTCCCTGGTCCGTAGAGCTTACAGTCTGAGTGGGTGGATAACATACAGACACAAACTGGGGGGGAAGTGCACAAGGTCTGGGCATTGGTCATTAAGTTTAGGGACTAGACAAATAAGTTCTAGAGATCCAAAAGGCAGACTCTTCGTTATTTCTTGAAGGGATTGAGAGAGGATTTCCTTACGGAGGAATTCAGGGATGGAATTCCAGAGAGAAGAAGTGAAATAGAACTACTTTACTAGTAATAACATACAAAGTGAAGTGTTGTACAATGAGAAGGAATTTACTAGTCTCATGTCATACACACAGCACTGCCCATATACCAGCAGTTACTTTTAATCCATCTCACCCTGACCAGATTCAGTTTTACTACAGATTCAGTTTTACTACAGATTCCTACTCACACGTCATGTTCCAATATGTTGCACTCATGAGATGTAACAAGATGGAAACAGACTGTAAGTTTGTATATCTGGCCTAGCCAGTAAAATACCTGCCAGGGCCAGGGGCCGGTATTACAAATTTACCAGCAATGTAGCTGCCAGTAATATATAATACCTATAACAAAAGCCCTTGGCCTTCCGGCAGAAACTTACCCCTCCTTAGTCTTCTGCCCCTCTCGCGATGGGGCCTTCTCCCTTTTGCATCACGACGCACGTGGCCCCGCCCCTTTTTACATCACAGCCCATCCATTTATCCATGGCTCCGCCCCTTTTTATGTCACACCGTTACCGCCCCATCACTGGCCGGTAAATTTTAAAAAAAAGGTGGCAACCCTACATGAGACTAGGTTTGCCACCCGACCAGTATTATACAGGCCTGGCCAGAAATAATAATGCTTGACCCCAATGTTATTAATAGGGAAAAGTCTAAATATACAGGAAGGTCAGTGTTTTTTTCCAACCCTACATGAGACAAGTAAATCCCTTCTGATTCCAGACGCTTCACTTTGCAGAGAGAAGAAGCAGCAGTAAGATAGAAGGGTTTGAGAAGAGAAGTGGCAGGGGATGGAGGGGAGAGAAGGTGATGGTGAGAGGAACGTATAGTGAGACAAGAGAAGAAATGTAGTGAGGAGCAGAGGAGTGAGGGACATGAATGTCAGTAGAATAGTTTATATGTTATCATTTGCTTAACAGGCAGCCACACTAAGGATTTTAGTTGGGGTTGAGCAGGTTCCCTTTTAGGAGAGAACAGGAGGATCCTGGCAGCAGAGTTTAACATTGATTGGAGGGGAGAGAGATGAGAGTCAGGAAGACCAGTTAGGAGGAGATGGCAATAGTCTAAACGGGATAAGATAAGGGCATGGATTAGTGTTTTGGCTGTTGTTTGTGAAAGAAACGGGTGTATCTTGGCTATACTGTGGAGGAGAAACATCAGGTTTTGGCAGTATTATTAATATAATTAGAGAAGGAGAGGGACTGGTCAAAGATGATCCCCCAGCAGCGTGCTGAGTTAACCTGGTTAATAGTCATGCCATCAATAGTAATGGAGAAAGGAAGAGAAGGGTGAGGTTTGGGTGGAAAGACCATGAGCTCAGTCTTGGCCAAGTTGAGTTTGAGGTGGGGTTGGTTCATCCAGGAGGAGATGTCTAGGGGCAGTTACATCTGAGTCTGAATGTCAGTGAGTGGCTTTATTTCAGCCAATTGCAGCTACAACAATGAATGTAATAACTGGATTGGTTGCCATGGGTTACTGCCCAGTGTTCATAAATGACCTCTATTGTGTCCTTTTGCCACTCACACCCTAACCTGCTGGTTTCGACATCAGCAAAGGGGCAAAATGAATGACTAAAAAAGCAATTCCTTTAAAGGAGAAGGAAAGGTTAAAACTAAGTAAGCCTTATCAGAAAGGTCCATATAAATATACCAGTAAACCCCCATAGTAATGTTGCTCTGAGTCCCCTGTCAAAAGAAACACTGCATTTCTTTCCTTCTATTGTGTACACATGGGCTTCTGTATCAGACTTCCTGCCTTCAGCTTAAACCTCATTGCCCTGGGCAAGAGCATGCTCAGTTTGCTCCTCTTCCCCCTCCCCTCCCTTCTCTACTGTAATCTGAGCCCAGAGCAGGGAGAGACTCAGGCAGGAAGTGATGTCACACCACATTAATACTGCAGCTCCTATCCTAAACAAACAGAGTTTCTAGAGCTTTTTACTCAGGTATGGTAAAATATTCTACAGAATAAATATAGCATTCTAGCTTGCACTATTGCAGCTAATCTATTGGCAATAAAATGCCTCCGTAGCTTTCCTTCTCCTTTAAAGGGGCGGTTCACCTTTACGTTCAGGGGCACATTTACTAAGGGTCGAATATCGAGGGTTAATTAACCCTCGATATTCGACCATCGAAGTAAAATCGTTCGACTTCGAATATCGAAGTCGAACGATTTAGCGCTAATACTTCGATCGAACGATTATTCGTTCGATCGAACGATTAAATCCTTCGAATCGAACGATTCGAAGGATTTTAATTCATCGATCGAACGAATATCCTTCGATCCAAAAAACATAGGCAAGCCTATGGGGACCTTCCCCATAGGCTAACATTGAGTTCGGTAGCTTTTAGCTGCCGAAGTAGGGGGTCGAAGTTTTTCTTAAAGAGACAGTACTTCGATTATCGAACGATCGAATAGTCGAACGATTTTTAGTTCGAATCGTTCGATTCGTAGTCGAAGTCGAAGGTCGAAGTAGCCCATTTGATGGTCGAAGTAGCCAAAAAAACACTTCGAAATTCGAAGTTTTTTTTATTCGAATCCTTCACTCGAGCTTTGTAAATGTGCCCCTAACTGTCAGTATGTTATAGAATGGCTAATTCTAAACAACTTTTCAACTGCCCTTCATTTTTTCTTTTTTTTTTCTTTTTTTTTACAGTTTTTGAATTACCTGCCTTATTCTTCTGACTATTTCCAGCTTTCAAATGGGGGTCACTGACCCCATCGAAAAAAACAAATGCTCTGTAAGGCTACAAATGGATTGTTATTGTTACTTTTTATTCCTCATCGTTCTATTCAGGCCTCTCCTATTCATATTCCAGTCTCTCATTCACATCAATGCATGGTTGCTAGGGGAATTTGGTCCCTAGCAACCAGACTGCTGAAATTACAAACTGGAGAGCTGCTGAATAAAAAGCTAAATAAGTCAAAAACCACAAATAATAAAAAATGAAAACCAATTGCAAAGTGTCTCAGAATATCCCTCTCTACATCATACTAACAGTTAATTTAAAGGGGAACAACCCCTGTAAGAAAACAAAAGAGATTGGTCCATCTTGTCTCCTAATTTCAGCAGTAGGTTCCCTTTAATTGGGAATTCATTTCTCTTCCATCCCTCCGTCTCCAGGGGATTAATTAAATTCTTTTCTGACATTTCCCCTCTGAGTTCACATTGCGTTTCATGTTAAAGCAGAAAGTTTATTTTGAAAGTGAGAGAAAGTTCTGTTTGTCGGGCCCGGAAAGGAAACGTTGGGTTTTGTGTGCGGCACAATTTGGTGCAACATTCCCTCAACTCTTTACTTGTTTCTTGTGGCTGAAAATAAACACTGGCTGGAGCCTCTCAGCCCCGGAATTGGGGAGTTTATATCCGGAGCCACGTTCTGCTTTTTATAGAGTTACTGAAACATGTTCTTGTTTTAGCTTTAGCAAATATATATAAATATCCCAAATATTCTGCGCCCCACTTCTGACCCCTATCCACCGCCTCTCTGATCCGTCCTGCAATGCTGGGGCCACAACATTAGGGAATACTGGGGTCACAACATTAGGGAATACTGGGGTCACAACATTAGGGAATACTGGGGTCACACAGTCAGGAATTGCTGGGGCCACAACATTAGGGAATACTGGGGTCACACTGTCAGGATTTGCTGGGGCCACAACATTAGGGAATACTGGGGTCACACAGTCAGGAATTACTGGGGCCACAACATTAGGGAATACTGGGGTCACACTGTCAGGATTTGCTGGGGCCACAATATTAGCAAATACTGGGGTCACACTGTCAGGAATTACTGGGGCCACAACATTAGGGAATACTGGGGTCACACTGTCAGGATTTGCTGGGGCCACAACATTAGGGAATACTGGGGTCACACTGTCAGGAATTGCTGGGGCCACAACATTAGGGAATACTGGGGTCACACTGTCGGAAAGTCTGGGGCCACAACATTAGAGAATACTGGGGTCACACTGTCGGAAAGCCTGGGGCCACAACATTAGGGAATACTGGGGTCACACTGTCAGGAATTGCTGGGGCCACAACATTAGGGAATACTGGGGTCACACAGTCAGGAATTACTGGGGCCACAACATTAGGGAATACTGGGGTCACACTGTCAGGAATTGCTGGGGCCACAACATTAGGGAATACTGGGGTCACACTGTCAGGAATTACTGGGGCCACAACATTAGGGAATACTGGGGTCACATTGTCAGGAATTACTGGGTGTAGCGTTTGACTATTCCTCATTGGAGCAACTGTAATAATGGGATTCACCACTAGGAGTGGAAAATGTCAGCTCCTGTGCTGGATTTCTTTGTGGAGAGGACGGGTGTCCTGGTGATTTTGTCTATTTTATACTTCACCTTTTGTGGGACACTTTAATCACTGGGGGGAATAACAGTAAAATCACTGAAATCTCCCTATTAATGAAGATTCATTGGGTACCAGGACTTTTCCCAGTGGGTCTTTGCCCTTTCTGGGGGCAGAGAATTAACTCTTATTTACCTTTCCAGGTTCTGCTTGTGTTTCGTGTATTTCCATCGGTGCGAAAGAGAGGGAAGGGTTAATTTAGAAGTCAGAGGATTGCTGAACATGTGTTTTTGGAAGCTGCCATACTGATTAATATCTCTCTGTATAAAATGTCTCCATTGACTTCAGTGAACTGGAATCTAATGGGTAAAAAACACTGCCTTCTGGGCTGTATTAAAGGGGTGGTTCGGCTTTAAGTAAACGTTTAGTATGTTACAGAATGGCTAATTCTAAGCAACTTTCCAATTGTCTTCATTTTTTATTTATTATAGTTTTTGAATTATTTGTCTTCTTCTTCTGACTCTTTCCAGCTTTCAAATGGGGGTCACTGACCCCATCTAAAAAAACAAATGCTCTGTAAGGCTACAAATGTCTTGTTATTGGTAGTTGTTATCCCTCATCTTTCTATTCAGGCCTCTCCTATTCATATTCCAGTCTCTTATTCACATCAATGCATGGTTGCTAGGGGGAATTTGGATCCTAGCAACCAGATTGCTTAACTTACAAACTGGAGAGTTGCTGAATAAAAAGCGAAATAAATCACAATGACATTTTCTTACATTATATGTGGGTTTATATCCCATTAAATAGCAAAGTCTTGGCTAAGGACACTCCCATATTCCCAAGACTTTCCTTTACACCCCCCGGATTAGCTGCCCCCCTGCTTTTATATGAAGGACCCCCACTTTGTGGAAACATTCACCTTTGTGACATGGCAACTTGCTCCAACATGGCCGATCCCGCGCTCGTCTTCCAGTTGCCGGACATGGAGGTTCTCCTGCCAATGAGAGAAGAGGATTACTAATGGGATTAGCGGATTAGTAGGAGGCAGATAATAAACGTGACATTGTGATTGGCCACACATGTCCATTAGGAAAATAAAGCCGCCATCCTGCTATTTGTTAACTATACAACCAAAAACTGGTTTTGTCCAATGAAAAAAAAACTAACATTTTGGGCAGATTTCCAGAATCCATTCTTTATTCATTTTCACTGTATTATTTGCAATTCTAATGGACTTTCTTTTATCTGGTTCTGACTTGAGAAACAAAAGCCACTTCTCTTCCTGGTTTTCTAATCCACCGGCTTCTGCCACATCCGGTCATGAGTCAGAACCAGCAGTACAAGTAGACAAAATGAGCAGAGTGACTGATACAATGAATGGATGGAGTTGCAGCACTCACATGTAGGCCTTGTAGTTACTTCCGATCTTCTGAATCCTCACGTCGTATTTAGAGTCGATGAAGGGCTCGGTGGTGGCGTAAGTCTGGGTGAGGGCGACAACACTGGCGATGTCCTGGAAATCATAATGATTCTCCACCTTCACCTGATGATGATTATTATTGATAATATGATTTAATGACAGATAGAAACATGCAGGAAATTAGTAATGGCCTCCCCCTAAATGATACACATGGGGGGCAAATACCTGCATGGGGCATTAGGGTCAATTCACCACAATAGTAACTGATTGTCCTTTAACTGTAACACACAGACTCCCTGCAAGTAATATGGGAAATCATTAGTTACTGAATTACAACTCTCAGCTGAACTGGTGTCACTCAAAGATGTCTGTATGGGGGGGGGGGGGTCTAAACAACTGCATAACTGGTCCCCTCTGAATAACTGACATAAGATGGAAATAGCAAGAGACCACACAACACAGGTCAGGACAAAAGGGAAACAGGAAAGAAACATGAACACACTGAGGTAAGATGGAGACAGTAGGACAAGATGGAGACAGTAGGACAAGATGGAGACAGTAGGACAAGATGGAGACAGTAGAACAAGATGGAGACAGTAGGACAAGATGGAGACAGTAGGGCAAGATGGAGACAGTAGGGCAAGATGGAGACAGTAGGACAAGATGGAGACAGTAGGACAAGATGGAGACAGTAGGGCAAGATGGAGACAGTAGGACAAGATGAAAACAGTAGGGCAAGATGGAGACAGTAGGACAAGATGGAGACAGTAGGACAAGATGGAGACAGTAGGGCAAGATGGAGACAGTAGGGCAAGATGGAGACAGTAGGGCAAGATGGAGACAGTAGGACAAGATGGAGACAGTAGGACAAGATGGAGACAGTAGGGCAAGATGGAGACAGTAGGACAAGATGAAAACAGTAGGGCAAGATGGAGACAGTAGGACAAGATGGAGACAGTAGGACAAGATGGAGACAGTAGGGCAAGATGGAGACAGTAGGGCAAGATGGAGACAGTAGGACAAGATGGAGACAGTAGGGCAAGATGGAGACAGTAGGACAAGATGGAGACAGTAGGACAAGATGGAGACAGTAGGGCACGATGGAGACAGTAGGGCAAGATGGAGACAGTAGGGCAAGATGGAGACAGTAGGACAAGATGGAGACAGTAGTTCAAGATGGAGAAAGTAGTTCAAGATGGAGACTGTACGACAAGATGAAGACAGTAGACCAAGATGGAGACGGTAGATCAAGATGGAGACTGTAGGACAAGATGGAGACAGTAGGACAAGATGGAGACAGTAGACCAAGATGGAGACAGTAGGACAAGATGGAGAAAGTAGACCAAGATGGGGAAAGCAGACAAAGATGGAGACAGAAGACCAAGATGGGGACAGTAGACTAAGATTGAGACAGTAGACCAAGATATAGACAGTAGAACAAGATGGAGACAATAGGGAGAGAGGGAGACAGTAGGACAAGATGGAGACAGTAAGACAAGATGGAGACAGTAGAGCAAGATGGAGACAGTAGGACAAGATGGAGACAGTAGGTTAAGATGGAGACAATAGGCCATGATGGAGACAGTAGGTTAAGATGGATACTAGATGGAAACAATTGGGTAATAACAGAAAGTCCAGCTGTCCTGTGATGTTATATGTTGTAGATACTTTGCAGGTTGTCCATTGCTGAGCCAGATCCTAAAACACTTTGATTGTGATTGTTTTGGGGAACCCCTATGAGATGAATCACATACTTTCTAACGTGGGCTGTTGTGGCTCCATATAAATACCAGCAGCAAGTCTCACCGCCATGTTTGCGGAGCACCAGTTCCTGAGTTACTATAGGTCATTTACTCTGAATCTGCCCCTGAATGAACCAGATCAACTGGCAGAAACTCAATGTTCCATAAATCAAGCGAATGGCGGATTCTTTGCTATTCCAGTAATTACACAACAGATTATAGAGCCGCAGGTTTATTTACCTTTCCCATCCCAGCGTGTGCGTGACCAATCTTCACAACAACCGGAAACGTTGGCATTGCCAGCTGCAAGAACCAGAAAAACATCATCGGATATAAAAGTGATTAAAATATATGTTCTGATATATGTTCTGATATATGTTCTGCTGGTACCAAATCCTGAGCTTCCGGTTCTTGTGCCTCTGTAATAAGGAAACAGCGAATTCCAGCACGAAAAATTCACAGAATTCTTATCAGTATCATTATTATTATTATTATTATTATTATTAACATGCACTGCCAATATATTTCATTGCAATTATAAGGAATTTGCTGTAGTCATTCATGTATTATAAGGGATAATGTACCCCCTACTGTAAATGATAAGGATATTAGAAGTCACTGAGGGGTTGTTCTGTGACCATATAAAGGCACAAGGCTGCAGGCTGAGTTATACAGGGAACTCTGAGTATCACTCATGTATTATAAGGGATAATGTACCCCCTACTGTAAATGATAAGGATATTAGAAGTCACTGAGGGGTTGTTCTGTGACCATATAAAGGCACAAGGCTACAGGCTGAGTTATACAGGGAACTCTGAGTATCACTCATGTATTATAAGGGATAATGTACCCCCTACTGTAAATGATAAGGATATTAGAAGTCACTGAGGGGTTGTTCTGTGACCATATAAAGGCACAAGGCTGCAGGCTGAGTTATACAGGGAACTCTGAGTATCACTCATGTATTATAAGAGATAATGTACCCCCTACTGTAAATGATAAGGATATTAGAAGTCACTGAGGGGTTGTTCTGTGACCATATAAAGGCACAAGGCTGCAGGCTGAGTTATACAGGGAACTCTGAGTATCACTCATGTATTATAAGGGATAATGTACCCCCTACTGTAAATGATAAGGATATTAGAAGTCACTGAGGGGTTGTTCTGTGACCATATAAAGGCACAAGGCTGCAGGCTGAGTTATACAGGGAACTCTGAGTATCACTCATGTATTATAAGGGATAATGTACCCCCTACTGTAAATGATAAGGATATTAGAAGTCACTGAGGGGTTGTTCTGTGACCATATAAAGACACAAGGCTGCAGACTGAGTTATACAGGGAACTCTGAGTATCACTCATGTATTATAAGGGATAATGTACCCCCTACTGTAAATGATAAGGATATTAGAAGTCACTGAGGGGTTGTTCTGTGACCATATAAAGGCACAAGGCTACAGGCTGAGTTATACAGGGAACTCTGAGTATCACTCATGTATTATAAGGGATAATGTACCCCCTACTGTAAATGATAAGGATATTAGAAGTCACTGAGGGGTTGTTCTGTGACCATATAAAGGCACAAGGCTGCAGGCTGAGTTATACAGGGAACTCTGAGTATCACTCATGTATTATAAGAGATAATGTACCCCCTACTGTAAATGATAAGGATATTAGAAGTCACTGAGGGGTTGTTCTGTGACCATATAAAGGCACAAGGCTGCAGGCTGAGTTATACAGGGAACTCTGAGTATCACTCATGTATTATAAGGGATAATGTACCCCCTACTGTAAATGATAAGGATATTAGAAGTCACTGAGGGGTTGTTCTGTGACCATATAAAGACACAAGGCTGCAGGCTGAGTTATACAGGGAACTCTGAGTATCACTCATGTATTATAAGGGATAATGTACCCCCTACTGTAAATGATAAGGATATTAGAAGTCACTGAGGGGTTGTTCTGTGACCATATAAAGACACAAGGCTGCAGGCTGAGTTATACAGTATCACGCATGTATTATAATATGACAGAATTAATTTGTTGCATTACAGGGGGAGGTGCGGTTCGCCTGGAGAATAAAATCCCTTTATAATGAGAAAGTGCAGGAGGTTCAGCTCAGGTCAGTGTTTCACCTGCACAAAGATTTCAGGGGGTTTTGGGAACTTTCCAGAATGTTTGTATTGAGCCTCAGTATATGAAAGAGATTTAATGTCTCGGTTTCTCCAGTAATAGAGAGTCACTACCCGGCAAGAGACTGGATGTGACCCCTAAAGCTGCTTCTTTCCCTCTCTCGCTCCTCTAAATGACTATCCCCCCCCCTTATACTTTCCCGTCACCGGTTCAGTAGCCGAGGGCACGAGGCCGACAGTCACATTCACTGACCAGTTACAATTCCTCTTCAATTTACATTGTTTGTAGTTTGTGAAATACATATTTAGTTGCTATACAATAATTTACCCTGGCAACAAGCATGGGAGTGAAACAGAGACTGGAGGGTGAACAGGAGAGGCCTAAAGGGAAGTAATAAAAAGTAATTGTTTTTGGTAGCTGGGGTCAGTGACCCCCATTGGAAACTAGGATGAGGTAAGACAGTTATGTAAATATCTAAAAACTATTTAAAAAATGAAGACCAAGTGAAGAGTTGTTACAAATAGCCATTATGTGCGTATGGTAGTTCTGTTGTAGAGAAACAGGAGAGGAGGATAAAATGTATGGGGTGAAGGTGCTGGGAGTTGGGCAAGAAAGGGCACGGGCAGGTCATAAACTAAACTGGACCTTTATAGAAGCCCTGGATTCCTGTGACTTCCAATAGCCACTGACACTCTGGGGTACATTATACTCTATGTGGGGTACATTATCCTCTATGTGGGGTACATTATCCTCTATGTGGGGTACATTATCCTCTATGTGGGGTACATTATCGTCTATGTGGGGTACATTATCCTCTATGTGGGGTACATTATCCTCTATGTGGGGTACATTATCCTCTGTGTGGGGTACATTATCCTGCATGTGGGGTACATTATCCTCTGTGTGGGGTACATTATCCTGCATGTGGGGTACATTATCCTCTATGTGGGGTACATTATCGTCTATGTGGGGTACATTATCCTCTGTGTGGGGTACATTATCCTGCATGTGGGGTACATTATCCTCTGTGTGGGGTACATTATCCTCTGTGTGGGGTACATTATCCTCTATGTGGGGTACATTATCCTCTATGTGGGGTACATTATCCTCTATGTGGGGTACATTATCCTCTGTGTGGGGTACATTATCCTCTATGTGGGGTACATTATCGTCTATGTGGGGTACATTATCCTGCATGTGGGGTACATTATCCTCTATGTGGGGTACATTATCCTCTGTGTGGGGTACATTATCCTGCATGTGGGGTACATTATCCTCTGTGTGGGGTACATTATCCTGCATGTGGGGTACATTATCCTCTATGTGGGGTACATTATCGTCTATGTGGGGTACATTATCCTCTGTGTGGGGTACATTATCCTGCATGTGGGGTACATTATCCTCTGTGTGGGGTACATTATCCTCTGTGTGGGGTACATTATCCTCTGTGTGGGGTACATTATCCTCTGTGTGGGGTACATTATCCTCTGTGTGGGGTACATTATCCTGCATGTGGGGTACATTATCCTCTGTGTGGGGTACATTATCCTGCATGTGGGGTACATTATCCTCTATGTGGGGTACATTATCGTCTATGTGGGGTACATTATCCTCTGTGTGGGGTACATTATCCTGCATGTGGGGTACATTATCCTCTGTGTGGGGTACATTATCCTCTGTGTGGGGTACATTATCCTCTATGTGGGGTACATTATCCTCTATGTGGGGTACATTATCCTCTATGTGGGGTACATTATCCTCTGTGTGGGGTACATTATCCTCTATGTGGGGTACATTATCGTCTATGTGGGGTACATTATCCTGCATGTGGGGTACATTATCCTCTATGTGGGGTACATTATCCTCTGTGTGGGGTACATTATCCTGCATGTGGGGTACATTATCCTCTGTGTGGGGTACATTATCCTGCATGTGGGGTACATTATCCTCTATGTGGGGTACATTATCGTCTATGTGGGGTACATTATCCTCTGTGTGGGGTACATTATCCTGCATGTGGGGTACATTATCCTCTGTGTGGGGTACATTATCCTCTGTGTGGGGTACATTATCCTCTATGTGGGGTACATTATCCTCTATGTGGGGTACATTATCCTCTGTGTGGGGTACATTATCCTGCATGTGGGGTACATTATCCTCTATATGGGGTACATTATCCTCTGTGTGGGGTACATTATCCTCTGTGTGGGGTACATTATCCTCTATGTGGGGTACATTATCCTCTGTGTGGGGTACATTATCCTCTATGTGGGGTACATTATCCTCTATGTGGGGTACATTATCCTCTGTGTGGGGTACATTATCCTGCATGTGGGGTACATTATCCTCTGTGTGGGGTACATTATCCTCTATGTGGGGTACATTATCCTCTATGTGGGGTACATTATCCTCTGTGTGGGGTACATTATCCTCTGTGTGGGGTACATTCTCCTGTGAGCATATAACTTGCAACTTTTCAGCTTTTGCAGGGTGCAGGGAGTTGAGCTGTGCGGCTAAAGGGGAATTGTGGGACTTGTAGTTCAGCAACAGGAGAAGCAGATGAATGTGAGTGAACAAAGGGTTAGTGTTGCCCCTGGCACTCAGAATAGAGTTACTCTCTGGGAGTGATTGGCACCGGGGCTGTGGCCTCTGATTGGTGCACACAAGTCCCTGTGGGCGGGGCTAGACGGCTGAAGGCACAAGAAAAAGAAGGTTATTATGAGGCACAAATTAGAAGTCCGGGAGCATCAGGCTGGGGCTGCGGCGGCACAGAGGGACCTTCCCAGGAGAGAGACATTGTCTGAGGGGTCGCGGGCGGGAGCTGCTCTACTGATCAAACACTGGATGTGCCCAATATGAGAGTCTCACTGGCCAACTTGTGGCTTGCGCTCCTCTTAACCCTTGTGGTGCCTGAGTCAGTGAGAGGCTGTACCTGTGCCCCAGCTCACCCCCAGGAACACATCTGCCATGCGGCAATCGGTGAGTTAACTGCAGCCTGGACTGGCCATCTGTGGGTTTGGGCAAATGCCTGATGGGCTGCTTGCTTTAAAATGTAAATAGGCCGCTCACCTAAAAAATGCAAATGAGGTCTGTCTTAATTATGTAAATGAGCCGCTAGTTAAACATGTAAATGAGTTGTATGTAACAGACACCTAAAGCTAAACCAATGCCTGTACTTGTTAGTGCACGTGCGGGTGCAAATGGGGCCAGAACTCTAACCCCACAGTTGGGTTAATCTCACACCTTGTCCATCCAACATCCAACCAGCAGTGCAGCTGTGCCTGCCCCTTAGCCTCAGTAGCCAATTGGAAAACAGCAGACTAAGCATTATTTTTGGGGTTCATGCTGTAGGGGTGAGTCCCAGCTGTTGAAGGCGGCTCTTGCATTTTGCTGATCTGGCTTCACAATCACACGAAACTGGGGCCAAACTTTAGGCAAGTTGATGTGGTTGAAAAAATGCTGCTTTTTAAATTATTATTATTATTATTATTAACAAGTATTTATATAGCGCCAACATATTGCGTAGCACTGTGAGTGACGGAGGGAATAAGCTGTAAGTATAGGGCCCAGCTTCAGCACATAGGGCATATAATAATGCTTGTTATTATATACGAATGGGCCCCAATTGGTCCAGGAAGGAGAGCTCAATTTATTAATAATAGTTCTAGTTAACCTTGGGGTCATGCGTGCGACTACATGGGCTGCTTTGATACTTTTGCCGGAGCTGCTTTTTCCTCCCAGTCCAGCACTGGTTAACTGCAACTGAAAAGCGCCCGCCGAGTTTAACTCTTTCCCTGCAGGAATGATAAAAAACAAACGTTTATATAATGTTGCCCTTTGTTTTCTCTGCGTTGGGTTTCAAATAAGTAACAGCTGTTTGGTTGCTATGGACAAAGACCTTAGCAACACAGCTGAGTTAGAATAGAGATATGATGAGACAATGGCAGGAACACTTTGTATCAGAAGCAATAGCCACATAATTGTGTTTGTCTGGTTCCCTGTCAGAATCAGAACCTGCCCCATTGTGCTGACTGTTTTGTTAATCAGAACCAAAGCCAGAACCATGAGCAGATTCTGCAGAAATAAGTTTGGGGTTCATTCTGCCACTGGCCACTGGGCTGGCAATTATACTGGTGTGAGGAACTGGACCTGTCTGGGTCATCAGTTTGGGGATTATATTGGTACTGAAGAACTGGTTTTGTCTATGCAATGGGTTTGGATTATATTGGTTCTGATGAATTAATTCAGTCTGGGTCAATGTGCTGCAGTTGGTACTGATGAGCTGCTTCTCTCAAGCCGTTGCACTGGGATTTAAAAACTGGTTCTATCCGGGCAATGGGCTGGGGATTAAACTGGTTCTGTCTGGACCATATTATTTTGATACACTGAGGAGTATATTAGTACATGGTCTCGGGAATATAATGATACTGGGCAACTGGTTTGTACAATAGGAATTATACTGGTACTGGAGATATTGCTCTGTGTGAGGATCACATTGGTTCTAGAGAACTAGTCCAGTCTATAGAATAGATTTCCCCATGGATGCTCTGGGTAATAGTTTTGGGGGCTGGAGGTGCATGCTGGGAGTTGTAGTGCCAGTGGTATGTTCCTAGTTACTCTCAGTGCCGCTGAGTTTCCCCTTCCCTGACTCAATGAGACATTCCCAGAGTCTCCGCTCATTTGCATGTGTATGGGGAACACTGTGCCCAGCGCATACTGATTAAGGGACTGGGCCACAGAATAAATATTTGCTTTGACTTATTATTCCCCAAAATGCATTGTGGCCAGTTCTGAGGCTTATGGCGCATTTATATTTCTATTCCACATTGGGGGGTTTCTAATCTGGGGTTCAGGGTCCATTTGCTGTATGTTTGTTACTCAGGGAATAAAACATAATATAAAAACATGGGGGGCCCGGGGTCTCTATAGTGGGGAGGTGACACTTTATGGCCAGGGGTTTGTGCAAGTGGCAGTTACTAACAGCACTGGATCTGTGGGTAATAGATAAGGGGATTGTTGCTGGCACTCAGCACTTACAGGGTTAATATAACGGTTCTGCTGAAGGGAGTCTGAACTGGTGGAGCTTACGGTCTTGTCTACACTTGTTAATGAACATTCTTTCCACTTGATGCCCAGGTCATGCCCACATATACCCGGTTACCCTGTCTACTATAAACACTGACGCGCAGAACTGACAATTCATTTCTAGTCTGATGGAAAATATTCCCATGTAGTCGGTAGCTGAACAGATGTGGCTAATGTCAGTGCTGTGTTTCCTACTACTGACCTATGGGGGGGTTTTCTTCCAAAACTTGCCTTGATTTTACCAGTTCTTTCTTGATGTTCATTTAAAGGGATACTGTCATGGTTCAAAACACAACAGTTGAATGAGTTAATAGTGCTGCTCCGGCAGAATTCTGCACTGAAATCCATTTCTCAAAAGAGCAAACAGGTTTTTTTTACATTTAATGTTGAAATCTGACATGGGGCTAGACATATTGTTAGTTTCCCAGCTGCCCCAGTCATGTGACTTGTGCTCTGATAAACTTCAGTCAATATTTAAAAAAGTGTCATTTAGAAAAAAAAAACGACACCATAAAAATCATGACGGTATCACTTTAATTACCTTTCTCATCCTTGAAACTGCAAACAGAAAGTGTTACATAATGTTAAGCAGTGTTACTTAGTGTTACTTAGTGTTACTTAGTGGTCTTTGTAAAAGTCATTGTCATTAGGAGGGGGGAATTGTCATTCCTGGGAGGGGTCGTGGGGTCGCTGTATTGTGTGATACTTTGCTTCAGGTTCATCTCAATTTGCTCCACTCGACTCATGCGTTGCCTCCCCTGAATAAAATTGGGGCTCCATGTCTTGTTGTCCTGTGGCTTGTAAGGTCTCAGCACAATCCCTCTGGGCACCAACTCACTGTCTCGCTCCCCTGACAATGCTGAGAATTCATGTCCGACCCCCCATGTCTGGGACAATCACTTTTCATTGTGACTTTTGTTTGGGAGATCAGTGTTGCTCCCCTTTGTCTCTGCTGTCAGGCACCTCTCGTCTCCTCACACCGATCCTCCCTAAACATCCACAGCAGGAGGGGTACAACTGAGAGACCCCCACAGTCGCTCCATCACCCAATGAGACTACGGGACAGTCTGTATGAAGCACTAATACCCCCCCCCCTCTATATCATGAGCCCAGAGTAATGTCCAGAGACTTTACTAATCCTCTATTATTGCTACAAACAACTCTCTCTCTCTCTCTCTCTATTTCTTGCTCTCTCTTCATTTGCTTGTGTCACTGTCCCCCCCCAATAAAGAGAAAATGTACTTCAGCTATCAAAAGATTTATATACAGTACATATAGTAACTTTATTCAATGAACCCTCCCCTTTAGCACCTCTTCTCCAGTGTAACCCTTATATATTTATATACAGTGATCATATCCCTCTTATATATTTATATATAGTGATCATATCCCCCTTATATATTTATATATAGTGATCATATCCCCTTATATTATATATAGTGTCTATCCTATATATTATAATATGCATATCCCCTTATATATTTATATATAGTGATCATATCCCCTTATATATTTATATATAGTGATCATATCCCCTTATATATTTATATATAGTGATCATATCCCCTTATATATTTATTATAGTGATATCCTTATATATTATATTAGTGATCATATCCCCCTTATATATTTATATATAGTGATCATATCCCCTTTATATATTTATATATAGTGATCATATCCCCTTATATATTTATATATAGTGATCATATCCCCTTATATATTTATATATAGTGATCATATCCCCTTAGTATTTATATATAGTGATCATATCCCCTATATATTTATATATAGTGATCATATCCCTTTATGTATTTATATATAGTGATCATATCCCCCTCATATATTTATATATAGTGATCATATCCCCTATATATTTATATATAGTGATCATATCCCCTTATATATTTATATATAGTGATCATATCCCCCTTATATATTTATATATAGTGATCATATCCCTCTTATGTATTATATATGATCTCCAATATTTATTTTATGTCTCCCT
Organism: Xenopus laevis; assembly: GCF_017654675.1. Taxonomy (NCBI): domain Eukaryota; kingdom Metazoa; phylum Chordata; class Amphibia; order Anura; family Pipidae; genus Xenopus; species Xenopus laevis. The sequence continues at coordinate 154,372,724 of NC_054377.1, read as the reverse complement.
CTATAGTATTATATATAGTGATCATATCCCCCTATATTTTTATGATCATACCTTATTATATAGTGATCATATCCTCCTTATATATTTATATATAGTGATCATATCCCCTCATATATTTATATATAGTGATCATATCCCCTATATATTTATATATAGTGATCATATCCCCCTTATATATTTATATATAGTGATCATATCCCCTCATATATTTATATATAGTGATCATATCCCTCTTATGTATTTATATATAGTGATCATATCCCCTCATATATTTATATATAGTGATCATATCCCTCTTATGTATTTATATATAGTGATCATAACCCCTCATATATTTATATATAGTGATCATATCCCTTATTATTTATATATAGTGATCATATCCCCCTTATATATTTATATATAGTGATCATATCCCCCTTATATATTTATATATAGTGATCATATCCCTCTTATGTATTTATATATAGTGATCATATCCCCCTCATATATTTATATATAGTGATCATATCCCCCTATATATTTATATATAGTGATCATATCCCCCTTATATATTTATATATAGTGATCATATCCCCCTCATATATTTATATATAGTGATCATATCCCCTTATATATTTATATATAGTGATCATATCCCCCTCATATATTTATATATAGTGATCATATCCCCTTATATATTTATATATAGTGATCATATCCCCTCATATATTTATATATAGTGATCATATCCCCCTATATATTTTATATTATAGTGATCATATCGCCCTATATATTTATATATAGTGATCATATCCCCTTATATATTTATATATAGTGATCATATCCCCTTATATATTTATATATATAGTGATCATATCCCCCTTATATATTTAATATATAGTGATCATATCCCCTTATATATTTATATATAGTGATCATATCCCCTTATATATTTTATATATAGTGATCATATCCCCTTATATATTTATATATAGTGATCATATCCCCTTATATATTTATATATAGTGATCATATCCCCTTATATATTTATATATAGTGATCATATCCCCCTTTTATATTTATATATAGTGATCATATCCCCCTTAACTGTCTCTTCTCCAGTGTAACAATCACAACTTGCCTTTCCCCATAACTGATCCCTTCCATTCCCTTTATCAGTTTAGTTGCTCTTCTCTGTACTTTCTCTATTTCATTACTGTCCCTTTTATCTAATAATATTTTGGCAAAATACTTAATTCCTCATGAATGTTATCAGTGTATTTGTTCCCCAGTGATGGGGGGGCAGACTGTGCTGCAGTGGAAAGGGCTGAATAAATTAAGAGAGAAATTTACAGACAAATTCAAGTCAATGTTCAGTTCCAGTTTCTTTGGGTGGAAATGGGCAAAGGAGTGGGAGTTATAAAATAAATGCAGTTAAGAGGTTAGGTTTTCAGTTGAGAAACGTCAGGTATAATAAGAACAAATGCCGCAAAGTCTACACCACAGAATTGCTTTGTACAGAACCAGTGGAGGAGGCTGTAGAGCAAAGACTGAAAGATCCAATAATCCTACGTTAGCAGTAACATTGGGAGTGACTGTTTATATTGGCACAGGCCTCTCTTTGCTTCTCATCAGTTAATTACCCAGCGCTCCAAAAGCAGCAAATCCAGACTTATAAGGGGAAGTAAAACACGTGTACCCCCAAATGTTTTATGGGATCTCTCTGTACAGACTATGAGCAAACTTAGGGACTGTTCCTGCTGAATTGTGCTTAGTACAGGGAATACCTATGTACCATAGTTTTATGGGATCTCTCTGTACAGACTATGAGCAAACTTAGGGGCTGTTCCTGCTGAATTGTGCTTAGTACAGGGAATACCTATGTTGCCATAGTTTTATGGGATCTCTCTGTACAGACTATGAGCAAATTTAGGGACTGTTCCTGCTGAATTGTGCTTAGTACAGGGAATACCTATGTTGCCATAGTTTTATGGGATCTCTCTGTACAGACTATGAGCAAACTTAGGGACTGTTCCTGCTGAATTGTGCTTAGTACAGGGGAATACCTATGTGCCATAGTTTTATGGGATCTCTCTGTACAGACTATGAGCAAACTTAGGGGCTGTTCCTGCTGAATTGTGCTTAGTACAGGGAATACCTATGCTGCTATAGTTTTATGGGATCTCTCTGTACAGACTATGAACAAACTTAGGGACTGTTCCTGCTGAATTGTGCTTAGTACAGGGAATACCTATGTACCATAGTTTTATGGGATCTCTCTGTACAGACTATGAACAAACTTAGGGGACTGTTCCTGCTGAATTGTGCTTAGTACAGGGAATACCTATGTACCATAGTTTTATGGGATCTCTCTGTACAGACTATGAGCAAACTTAGGGACTGTTCCTGCTGAATTGTGCTTAGTACAGGGAATACCTATGCTGCCATAGTTTTATGGGATCTCTCTGTACAGACTATGAGCAAACTTAGGGACTGTTCCTGCTGAATTGTGCTTTTTATATTATATAATGTTATGGTATCTGCTCCATTACACAGTGTTACATTTTATAGACAATATGAGCCTCCAGCCGACGGTGTATTAGTTCCATGTTACAGTTATAGTTTATAGTTTCACGTTATTGTTACAATTTATAGTAACACATTCTAGTCCTGCTGTAAATAAATAAATCACACAACTTATAATTCTGATTTTTTCCCCATTTCCCAGTGATTCGGGCAAAGATTTCGAGTGAAAAGGTGATTGTGGCTCCGAGTGCTGAGCCCTTCAACTCCATCAAACTGATCCAGTATGAGATTAAAGTGATTAAGGTATAATCAGGGTCTCTGGGAAGTCTCGGGAATCTCTCGAGATGGGGAACGGTCTCTCCTGCAGGTCTCACATCATCTCCCACGACCCCCAAATATTCACTTAGTCACAGGGAAAGTGACTGGAGGGCAGTGGGGGGGGAGCAGTGAATTATTTCTGCGCCAATGAAACATCTCCACTCACAGGGGGAATTTGTGTTGTTCCTCCTGTGAGTGTAAGTACGGGGGCTTCAGTGAGAGTGAATATGGGGGGCTCCTGTGAGTGTGAATATGGCAGGAGTCGTATTTGTGTCATGTTCCCCCATAAGATCACAAGTAAAACCCCCTCTTCCCTTTCATTGCAGATGTTCAAGGGCTTTGAGAAGATAAAGGACATTCAATACGTTTATACCCCCCTGGACTCCTCCCTCTGCGGCATCAAACTTGAAGCCAACAACAAGAAACAATATCTCCTAACTGGTAAATACAGTGTTGCAGCCCAACAGCCACCCTCATCCTCACCCTCGTCCTCACCCTCGTCCTCATCTTCATCATCTTCTGATTTTGCTTTAAATAAAGGGCCTGAGTAGCAGTTGTGTAACAAATTCATAAGGACCAATCGGTGCCACAATCCAGTCCAACCTCCAGTGGCCTATGGGGATGGGGCAACGTTTCACAAAAGAAACAAAGGCAACTACAGTTAAACTCTATAAATAAATTGTTACCTGCCCCTCAGCTTATCCGCTACACCAAGTCTTGATTTGTTACCAAACTACAACTCCCACATTCTCATTGAATTCTGGGAGCAGATCAGCCTCATTCCCACACACTCATTGTATTTAATGAATGACATATGTCTCTACCTGTTCATTTCCCCTTTATTTCTAGGCCAAATGTCTGCGGATAACAAGGTTTATATTCAGCTCTGCAACTTGATTGAGCCGTGGGACGACCTGTCCTTCTCCCATAAGAAGAGTCTCAACCACAGATTTCAGATGGGCTGCGAATGTAAAGTGAGTGGTACTTTCCCTTCATCCGCTGAGTATCTGAGTATTAGTACTACAATGAAGTAGCACTGACATATACTCGCTTAGTAAGGGCCTGAGAATGTAAAGTGAGTGGTACTTTCCCTTCATCCACTGAGTATCTGAGTATTAGTACTACAATGAAGTAGCATGACATTCAGTTAGTAAGGGGCTGGGAATGTAAAGTGAGTGGTACTTTCCCTTCACCCGCTGAGTATCTGAGTATTAGTACTACAATGAAGTAGCACTGACATACTCAGTTAGTAAGGGGCTGGGAATGTAAAGTGAGTGGTACTTTCCCTTCATCCGCTGAGTATCTGAGTATTAGTACTACAATGAAGTAGCACTGACATACTCAGTTAGTAAGGGGCTGGGAATGTAAAGTGAGTGGTACTTTCCCTTCATCCGCTGAGTATCTGAGTATTAGTACTACAATGAAGTAGCACTGACATATACTCGCTTAGTAAGGGCCTGAGAATGTAAAGTGAGTGGTACTTTCCCTTTATCTGCTGAGTATCTGAGTATTAGTACTACAATGAAGTAGCACTGACATATACTCAGTTAGTAAGGGGCTGGGAATGTAAAGTGAGTGGTACTTTCCCTTCATCTGTTGAGTATGTGAGTATTAGTACTACAATGCACCTGCACTGACATACTCATTAATGGAAAGATCACTTTATTCTCAGCCAATGCTGTTGAGTAATTCAGTACTAGTGAGTATTACTAGCTGAGTAACAATACCCAAAGTGTGAGTAATGTCTCTGTTCTGTGCAGATCACAACCTGCTACACGGTGCCGTGTTCCCTCCAGGCAGCAAACGAGTGTCTGTGGACAGACTGGCTGATAGAGAGGAGGCTGTACGGACAACAAGCGAGGAATTGCGCCTGTATTATGCGCAGCGACGGCTCCTGCACTTGGTACCGGGGGGGCCCTCCCATCGACAAGGAACTCATTGATATCAGTGAACCGTAGTCACCCCCCCCGCTGATCCAATGGCTCCTTCCATGTTCTCTACCAAAATCTTCCCCCTGGGAACTGAGATCCATAGGGAATTGTTAGATAGAGACTTATTGGATTCTGATCCACTCGCAATGTGGGTCCCGTGGGGCGAATAAGGGTTTTGGGGGTGTAGGTTATTCAAAATCCAACTGCCGGCTGCTTTCACTCCAGTTACAAAGACATTTCTCATCATATTCCAGTGAAATGTAGAGCGTTCCTTCCGGCTGTTACTCTCTGCTCTTCCTAGTTCATTAGATTAAAGGGTTGTTCTCCTTTAAATTAACTCTTAGTATGATATCGAGAGGGATATTCTGAAACAATTTGCAATTGGTTTTCATTTTGTATTATTTGTGGTTTTTCAGTTATTTAGCATTTTATGCAGCAGCTCTCCAATTTCAGCCGTCTGGTTGCTAAGGTCCAAATTCCCCTAGCAACCATGCACTGATTTGAATAAGAGACTGGAATAGGAGAGGCCTGAATAGAAAGAGGAGTAATAAAAAGTAGTAATAACGATACATTTGTAGCCTTACAGAGCATTTGTTTTTAGAAAGTCCGGTTCGGGAATCGGCTTTTTTCGGCCGAAACCTTCTGCCCAGATGAACCAAATCCAACTCCTAATTTGCATATGGACTTTTTGTCACAAAACAAGGAAGTAAAAAATGTTTTCCCCTTCCCACCCCTAATTTGCATATGCAAATTAGAATTTGGATTCAGTTCAGTATTATCCCGAATCTTTAGCGAAGGATTCAGGGGTTCGGCAGAATTCAAAATAGTGGATTCGGTGCATCCTTATTTTCAGATGGGGTCAGTGACCCCCATTTGAAAGCTGGAAAAAGTCAGAAGAAGGCAAAAACTATAAAAAAATGTATTGAAAAGTTGCTTAGAATTAGCGATTCTATAACATACTAACAGTTAACGTAAAGGTGCACCATCCCTTTAATACTCGCGCAGGTATTAGTGAAATCTTGTGACAAAAACATTTTCATTTGTATATTTTTGAAATGATTATGAAACAGAATCGATGTTTTATACTTTATATATATATATATATCTTGTCTAGGAGTCGTATGACTTATAAGACTTACATGGGAAAGTCTGAGCAGATCCGACACTCAACTCCATGTATTAGAGGCCCCGAGTTCTCTCGTGTCTGTGGCTTATAGAACTACTGACTTTAAAGGGGAACTGTCGCTAATAAGAAAATCCACAATTAGAAATCATATTAGAAATCATCAAGTCAGTGCTCTCTCCCCCTCTCAGCATCTGTCTCTCTTCGGTGTCTCTTCGTGCAGGAGTCAGATTTTGATTGACAGGTCTAATATATTCTTGGGGGGGGTATTAGAGCTCACTCACATAAGACATCTAAATTATAACAAAATAACTGACTCTGGCACAATTCCTGCAGGTAGAGAGACAATATCTCTGTCAGTTATTTTGAAAGCCTGGATGTATACATGAATACATTTTCTATACGAAGGGTGCCCTCCAAAGCATGTATTAGCCCTATCTGTCAATCACAATCTGGCTCCGACTCCTGCACAAAGACAGAATGGAGAAAGACAGATGCTGAGAGTGGAAATCAATGAAGAGTAACTTGGTCATTTCAGAAACGGTACAGGGTTTTATCAATTATATTTTGGAAATTTCTTAAATCTATGAATTGTTAATTTTCAAACTAGTTCCCCTTTAATAACAGCACAGGAACTTCCCATTCCCAAACCCCATGTTATTAATAAAATCCACTTGTCTCTGTGTGGGAAAGTCAAGGAACCCCATTTCATCTCAATTTATCAATTGAAGAACATATTTATATATTCCAAATTTGACATAACCCTATGTCCGTCTGACTGAAGATCACCTCGGCCCCCCATAGAAATAAAGTTTTTTTCTATAGTAATCATGATCTTGATGTTGTCCCAGAGGATTTTCCTTTAAGTCAAAGAAACAAGAAAACAGATTGACAAGTCAAAGCTGACTGAGTCACTGGTGGAAGATTGTGTCACCTGGCTATAGAAACAAGACCAAGAAGAACTGTACAGAAAGTTAAGGTAAGACCAAGAAGAACACTACACAAAAAAACTTAAAACAAGATCAAGATGAACTGAATACAATACATGACAAAGCCAAGATAAACAGTATAAAAACCAGGCAATGTTACGAAGAACATCACACAAGACCAAGACAAGGATAATAGAAGCAAGAACAACTGGGCTAAGAAGAACACTACACACAACCAAGACTATCCCAAGAAGAACTGTACACAAGACCAAGACAACCAAGAGACAACCATAAAGAATAGACCAGAACAAGGCCAAAAAGAAATGTACAGAAAGTTAAGGTAAGACCTACAAGAACACTACACAAAAAAATAAAACAAGCCCAAGAAGAACTGTATACAATACATAACAAAACTAAGAGAAACAGTACACAAGGCCAACTCAATGTTAAGAAAAATATCATGCAAGGCCGAGAAGAAAAGTGCACAAAACTAAGACAAGAGCAAGAAGAAATTTGTACAATTCCAAGACAAGACCAAGAGAAGCAAAAACAACTGAGTCAAGAAGAACAGTACACAAACCAAGACTATTCCAAGAAGAACGGTACACAAGACCAAGAGAGGGCCAAGAGAAGCAACTACAACTGGGTCAAGAAGAACAGTACACAAAACAAAGACAATCCCAAGAAGAACAGTACAAAAGACCAAGAAGAACAGTATGCAAGACCAAGACAAGGCCAAGAGAAACAAAAACAAAGATGAACAGTGCAGGAAATCAAGACAATCCCAAGTAGAACAGCACACAAGACCAATACAACCAAGAAACACCACAAAGAATAAACCACAACAAGACCAAGAAGAACTGTACAGAAAGCTAAGGTAAGACCAACAAGAACACTACACAAAAAACATAAAAAAGACCAAGAAGAGCTGTATACAATACATGACAAAGCCAAGAGAAACAAGTCAAGACCAAGGAGAATACTGCAGAAGAAGAAGAAAAGCTGACAAAAGTACCCAAGACTACAACATGACTAAACAGAATAGTACATAAGATGAAGGCGATGCCAAGTGAAACGTTACAGAAAAGAAAATCAAGAAGAAAAGTTCCCTAAACAACCCCATTAACACTTGGTCTTCAGAGGAGCCTTGGCACTGAGGTTGATTCCGTCTCCAGCTTAAATAATAAGGTGATTAAAGGGAAATTGGAGAAATGTAGAAAGAATCTTGGGGCCAATGTAAATGTATAAATAAGGCTAAGAAAGAATTTATAAAGTATCTGCCCAGTAAGACGGGGGCCATGGGGCCAACTGGGAGACCTCAGAGACATCTACAAAGTGACCATATTGATCCTTGTTGCCCAGTGGGTGCTAGAGGTGTGACACTATCAGTTCTCCATACAGACACTGGGACAGTTGAGTTGCAGGATCAGCACAATGAGGTGACAATGGCCATGACCGGGAGCTTTTCTCAGGCCAATGAGAACCTGGCAGTTTGGCAAATGGGATAATCAAGTAACGAGTATGTTCCTTCCTAATGACATCGATTTATTTGCTTTATTCTTGTGTTAATCACAATAAACTACTCCCTGAACCCCAACAACATAACCAGCAGTCAGACTCCCCCTCTTGTTATACAGTATTTCTATTAAACCCACAGTGCGACACACTAACACTTGTATCTTTCTTTAACTCTTTGTATTCTCCTTTTTCTTTGTTTCTTCCCAACTGTGAAATACGTTGCTGTGTTTTCATAGACTATTTATCTATTCATATAAAGTCCAGTTAAAATACAGAATAACGTGTGGATTTTGTTCTGAGACAAACCCCCACCCTCTACTTATATAAATGTATATCCCCATTACTAAAAAGAAACCCAAATGCAGGAATTATAGGAATTATATGTGCAGTGTCAGAAATAAATAGTAGGAACCTCCCAACAACAGTTACAGCATCAGCCATTCTATACATTCTATAGTAACATCACAGAAGGGGCAAGAAAATTAGCATAATATACTACTCAGAGTTCCCTGTATAACTCAGCCTGCAGCCTTGTGCCTTTATATGGTCACAACCCATCAGTGACTTCTAATATCCTTATCATTTACAGTAGGGGGTACATTATCCCTTATAATACATGAGTGATACTCAGAGTTCCCTGTATAACTCAGCCTGCAGCCTTGTGCCTTTATATGGTCACAGAACAACCCCTCAGTGACTTCTAATATCCTTATCATTTACAGTAGGGGTACATTATCCCTTATAATACATGAGTGATAGAGTTCCCTGTATAACTCAGCCTGCAGCCTTGTGCCTTTATATGGTCACAGAACAACCCCTCAGTGACTTCTAATATCCTTATCATTTACAGTAGGGGTACATTATCCCTTATAATACATGAGTGATACTCAGAGTTCCCTGTATAACTCAGCCTGCAGCCTTGTCCCTTTTATATGGTCACAGAACCCTCAGTGACTTCTAATATCCTTATCATTTACAGTAGGGGTACATTATCCCTTATAATACATGAGTGATACTCAGAGTTCCCTGTATAACTCAGCCTGCAGCCTTGTGCCTTTATATGGTCACAGAACAACCCCTCAGTGACTTCTAATATCCTTATCATTTACAGTAGGGGGTACATTATCCCTTATAATACATGAGTGATACTCAGAGTTCCCTGTATAACTCAGCCTGCAGCCTTGTGCCTTTATATGGTCACAGAACAACCCCTCAGTGACTTCTAATATCCTTATCATTTACAGTAGGGGGTACATTATCCCTTATAATACATGAGTGATACTCAGAGTTCCCTGTATAACTCAGCCTGCAGCCTTGTGCCTTTATATGGTCACAGAACAAACCCCTCAGTGACTTCTAATATCCTTATCATTTACAGTAGGGGGTACATTATCCCTTATAATACATGAGTGATACTCAGAGTTCCCTGTATAACTCAGCCTGCAGCCTTGTGCCTTTATATGGTCACAGAACAACCCCTCAGTGACTTCTAATATCCTTATCATTTACAGTAGGGGTACATTATCCCTTATAATACATGAGTGATACTCAGAGTTCCCTGTATAACTCAGCCTGCAGCCTTGTGCCTTTATATGGTCACAGAACAACCCCTCAGTGACTTCTAATATCCTTATCATTTACAGTAGGGGTACATTATCCCTTATAATACATGAGTGATACTCAGAGTTCCTGTATAACTCAGCCTGCAGCCTTGTGCCTTTATATGGTCACAGAACAACCCCTCAGTGACTTCTAATATCCTTATCATTTACAGTAGGGGTACATTATCCCTTATAATACATGAGTGATACTCAGAGTTCCCTGTATAATCAGCCCTGCAGCCTTGTCTCTTTATATGGTCACAGAACACCCTCATGACTTCTAATATCCTTATCATTTAATAGGGGTACATTATCCTTATAATCATGAGTGATACTCAGAGTTCCCTGTTATAACTCAGCCTCAGCCTTGATCCTTTATATGGTCAGAAACCCCTCAGTGACTTCTAATATCCTTATCATTTAAGTAGGGGTACATTATCCCTTATAATAATGAGTGATATCAGAGTTCCCTGTATAACTCAGCCTCAGCCTTGTGCCTTTAATGGTCACAGAACAACCCCTCAGTGACTCTCTATATCCTTATCATTTACAGAAGGGGTACATTATCCCTTATAATACATGAGTGAGTACTAGAGTTTCCTGTATAACTCAGCCTGCAGCCTTGTCCTTTATATGGTCACAGAACCCCTCAGTACTTCTAATATCCTTATCATTTAAGTAGGGGGTACATTATCCCTTATAATACATGAGTGATACTCAGAGTTCCTGTATAACTCAGCCTGCAGCCTTGTGCCTTTATATGGTCACAGAACAACCCTCAGTACTTTAATATCCTTATCATTTACAGTAGGGTACATTATCCTTATAATACATGAGTGATACTCAGAGTTCCTGTATATCAGCCTGCAGCCTTGTGCCTTTATATGGTCAGAAACCCCTCAGTGATTCTATATCTTATCATTTACAGTAGGGGGACTTTATCCTTATAATACATGGTGATACCAGATCTGTATAACTCAGCCTGCAGCTTGTGCCTTTATTGGTCAAGACAACAGTGAACTTCTAATATCCTTATCATTTACAGTAGGGGGTACATTATCCCTTATAATACATGAGTGATACTCAGAGTTCCTGTATAACTCAGCTGCAGCCTTGTGCCTTTATATGGTCACAGAACAACCCTCATGATTCTATTCTTATCATTACAGTGGGGTACATTATCCTTATATACATGAGTGATACTCAGATTCCCTGTATACTCAGCCTGCAGCCTTTGCCTTTATATGGTACAGACATACCCTCAGTGACTTCTAATATCCTTATTTTACAGTAGGGGGTACTTATCCTTATATACTAGTGATACCAGATCCCTGTATAACTCAGCCTGCAGCCTTGTGACTTTATTGTCACAGAACAACCCCTCAGTGACTTCTAATATCCTTATCATTTACAGTAGGGGTACATTATCCCTTATAATACATGAGTGATACTCAGAGTTCCTGTATAACTCAGCCTCAGCCTTGTGCCTTTATATGGTCACAGAACAACCCTCAGTGACTTCTAATATCCTTATCATTTACAGTAGGGGTACATTATCCCTTATAATACATGAGTGATACTAAGTCCTAAATCACCTCAGCTTGTCTTTATATGTCACAGAACAACCCTCAGTGATTCTAATATCCTTATATTTACGTAGGGTACATTATCCTTATAATATAGTGTCTCAGATCCCTGTATAATCAGTCAGCTTGTCTTTATATGGTTCACAGAAAACCTCAGTGACTTCTAATTCCTTATCATTTACAGTAGGGGGTAATTCCTTATAATACATGAGTGATACTCAGATTCCTGTATAATCAGCCTGCAGCCTTGTGCCTTTATATGGTCCAGAACAACCCTCAGTGACTTCTAATATCCTTATCATTTACAGTAGGGGGTACATTATCCTTATAATACATGAGTGATACTCAGAGTTCCCTGTATAACTCAGCCTGCAGCCTTGTGCCTTTATATGGTCACAGAAAACCCTCAGTGACTTCTAATATCCTTATCATTTACAGTAGGGGGTACATTCCCTTATAATACATGAGTGATACTCAGAGTTCCTGTATAATCAGCTGCAGCCTTGTGCTTTATATGGTCACAACAACCTCAGTGACTTCTAATATCTTATCATTTCGTATCATCCTTATAATATGATGATAGATTATGTATAACGAGCTGAGCTTTCCCTTATATGGACAGAGAAACCTTGTTACGATACCTTTCATTTGTGGGGGTAATTACGTTCCTTATAATCTGGTGAACTCAGAGATCCTGAAACTGTGCAGCTGGTCCTAATGCAGAACTAGTGTTCATTCCTTACAACAGAGGGGAATATTTATATACATGTAATCAATTGCGTTACTCCTCAGCCTGCTTAAGTCACTATAACTCAGCCTGCAGCCTTGTGCCTTTATATGGTCACAGAACAACCCTCAGTGACTTCTAATATCCTTATCATTTACAGTAGGGGGTACATTATCCCTTATAATACATGAGTGATACTCAGAGTTCCCTGTATAACTCAGCCTGCAGCCTTGTGCCTTTATATGGTCACAGAACAACCCCTCAGTGACTTCTAATATCCTTATCATTTACAGTAGGGGGTACATTATCCCTTATAATACATGAGTGATACTCAGAGTTCCCTGTATAACTCAGCCTGCAGCCTTGTGCCTTTATATGGTCACAGAACAACCCCTCAGTGACTTCTAATATCCTTATCATTTACAGTAGGGGGTACATTATCCCTTATAATACATGAGTGATACTCAGAGTTCCCTGTATAACTCAGCCTGCAGCCTTGTGCCTTTATATGGTCACAGAACAACCCCTCAGTGACTTCTAATATCCTTATCATTTACAGTAGGGGGTACATTATCCCTTATAATACATGAGTGATACTCAGAGTTCCCTGTATAACTCAGCCTGCAGCCTTGTGCCTTTATATGGTCACAGAACAACCCTCAGTGACTTCTAATATCCTTATCATTTACAGTAGGGGGTACATTATCCCTTATAATACATGAGTGATACTCAGAGTTCCCTGTATAACTCAGCCTGCAGCCTTGTGTCTTTATATGGTCACAGAAAACCCCTCAGTGACTTCTAATATCCTTATCATTTACAGTAGGGGGTACATTATCCCTTATAATACATGAGTGATACTCAGAGTTCCCTGTATAACTCAGCCTGCAGCCTTGTGCCTTTATATGGTCACAGAACAACCCCTCAGTGACTTCTAATATCCTTATCATTTACAGTAGGGGGTACATTATCCCTTATAATACATGAGTGATACTCAGAGTTCCCTGTATAACTCAGCCTGCAGCCTTGTGCCTTTATATGGTCACAGAACAACCCCTCAGTGACTTCTAATATCCTTATCATTTACAGTAGGGGGTACATTATCCCTTATAATACATGAGTGATACTCAGAGTTCCCTGTATAACTCAGCCTGCAGCCTTGTGCCTTTATATGGTCACAGAACAACCCCTCAGTGACTTCTAATATCCTTATCATTTACAGTATCAGCATCACTATGAATATTTGAATGATAGGGGTAAGTGAGTGACTCCAGACAGGGGAGAAGCTGAGTTTTCACCATTGGATCAGTAGGAGCAGGAGGAGGACATTGTTACGACTCACCATTTCCTTGTGGTTGGGGTAATACGTTTGCTCAATTAGTGGGAATTTCTCCGGTCCCAGGAGCTTACAGGCAGAAATCAGCTGAGAAAACTGTGGACAGAAGAGAACTGGGAGTCACTAAATGCCGGGAGAATCAGTGAGAGTTGTATTGGGTCCCATTTTCCCAGTTAGACACACAGATGGGGGAGGAAGTATTTGATAATATTGGGCAATTAGTGAATCAATTGGGGCGATTCACTGCTCTTCCCAGAATTCCTCCACTGAAACAATGTAGCAGCTGTCAGTCTCCTCTTTTGCCCTGTGCACTTTTGTGAAATTGAGAACTGACTGCTACTACATTGGTACATGCAGTCAGAACCGGTGGTGCAGAGAAAGGCAATGGACAGACCGATACAGCTTTCAGTTGCAGTGATATTTACAAATAAATGTTAAATGACTCATAAAATTGGATATTCTTTAGCATAAAGTCCTAGTGCAGCCCCGTGGCAGATGTAAAAAGCAGAGTTATGGGTGAGGCAACTCAGAGGTTAATGTAGTTGCCCTAAATTAAGGCCTCGGACATAGAACTATTGCCCCTTTTAGTGATTATGTTGCTTATTACCTGCCTCGGGCTCCACTTGCACTGCAGACCCAGTAATATCCAGTATATTATATTTTAGCCAATCAGATCATTCCTACTCACCACCCATGGCTTGTCGCAGAAATTGTAAATGGATTCTAAAGAGTTAATGCTGGGGATTCCGGCGTATTGCATTCCAATAATAAGGGTCCGGAAATCCTCGTTCTCCACCATACTGAAGGAATGCTGCCGAATGAGCACGAAATCAGGTCGGAAGGACCTGCAGGGATTAAACATGAGGGGTAAATCCCATGCCAAGATTCCGGCAAAGAATATGGCCAGTGAATGCATTCTGCACTGCTGGTTGTGACTTCTGATGGACTACAAGAACTATAGAAGACCTGGCTCCTATTTCAAGGGTCAGAACCAACACTGTAGAACAAGACAGACACAATGACAGTTACACAGAACTATAAACCCAGTGGGAATGAATGGATATTGGGAAGTTGTATCAGGAGTCAGAAGCAGCAGTGCAGAGAAAGGGACAGACACAATGACAGTTACACAGAACTATAAACCCAGTGAGAATGAGGAATGAATGGATATTGGGAAGTTGTATCAGGAGTCAGAAGCAGCAGTGCAGAGAAGAGAAAGGGACAGACACAATGACAGTTACACAGAACTATAAACCCAGTGAGAATGAGGAATGAATGGATATTGGGAAGTTGTATCAGGAGTCAGAGGCAGCAGTGCAGAGAAAGGGACAGACACAATGACAGTTACACAGAACTATAAACCCAGTGAGAATGAGGAATGAATGGATATTGGGAAGTTGTATCAGGAGTCAGAAGCAGCAGTGCAGAGAAGAGAAAGGGACAGACACAATGACAGTTACACAGAACTATAAACCCAGTGAGAATGAGGAATGAATGGATATTGGGAACTTGTATCAGGAGTCAGAAGCAGCAGTGCAGAGAAAGGGACAGACACAATGACAGTTACACAGAACTATAAACCCAGTGAGAATGAGGAATGAATGGATATTGGGAAGTTGTATCAGGAGTCAGAAGCAGCAGTGCAGAGAAAGGGACAGACACAATGACAGTTACACAGAACTATAAACCCAGTGAGAATGAGGAATGAATGGATATTGGGAAGTTGTATCAGGAGTCAGAAGCAGCAGTGCAGAGAAGAGAAAGGGACAGACACAATGACAGTTACACAGGACTATAAACCCAGTGAGAATGAGGAATGAATGGATATTGGGAAGTTGTATCAGGAGTCAGAGGCAGCAGTGCAGAGAAGAGAAAGGGACAGACACCATGACAGTTACACAGAACTATAAACCCAGTGAGAATGAGGAATGAATGGATATTGGGAAGTTGTATCAGGAGTCAGAAGCAGCAGTGCAGAGAAAGGGACAGACACAATGACAGTTACACAGAACTATAAACCCAGTGAGAATGAGGAATGAATGGATATTGGGAAGTTGTATCAGGAGTCAGAGGCAGCAGTGCAGAGAAGAGAAAGGGACAGACACAATGACAGTTACACAGAACTATAAACCCAGTGAGAATGAGGAATGAATGGATATTGGGAAGTTGTATCAGGAGTCAGAGGCAGCAGTGCAGAGAAGAGAAAGGGACAGACAGACACAAGGAAGAATCAATGGATATTGGGAAAGTTGCTGAGAAAGACAAAATGTTACTTTTGGGTGCACTGACCCCTCTATACAGACTGAGCCCCATGTGAGGGGAAGACAATGAGACGTATAGTTACAAACACAAAACAAAGGTGAATGAGACAATAATCGGCAGAGACTAATGATAGTGTGACTGTGTGTGAGACATCGCTGGGGCTACTGTGTCAGATACTGGTGCAAAGTCATTTAATTGTGGCTGAGCCACAAAGGTTTGACAGCTCCAATATATTATATTTCAGGGGCCCCTGTGTTGTAACACTGTAAAACACTGTAGTCAGTCAGGGGTTAATGATACAGGTATGGGACCTGTTATCCAGAATGCTCTGGACCTTGGGGGTTTCAGATAATGGATATTTCCATAATTTGGATCTTCATACCTTAAGTCTACTAGAAAATCATATAAACATGAAATAAAGCCAATAGGCTGGTGTTGCCTCCAATAAGGATTAATTATATCTTAGTTGGGATCAAGTACAAGCGACTGTTTTATTATTACACAGAAAAGGGAAATTATAAATTTTGATTAAAGTGGAGTCAATGGGAGATAAACATTCCATAATTAAGAGCTGTCTAGATAAGGGGTTTTTGGATAACAGATCCCATACCTGTACTGTAACCTCACACATAATGTCCCAGAGAGCAGAACAGCCCTTTAGGTCTTTTGTTAATTCAACAAAGTTCATGTGCAGAGAAAACCCAGGGAAAATCCACTAGAAATAGATTGCAAGCTCTGCAGCTTAGTTAAAGCTGGAACAGAAACAAAGTAAAAGAAATATTATGGGAGTTTTCCCCATTAGACTTGCACTCTATAAAGGGCAAATAAACCTTCTTGTTCCAGTAGTGTCAGAGAACTCACCAACTACTACTGGGGGGTAAGAGATAGTGAGCTCTGTATAAACAACCCCCTCCCTTTCAACCTTTCTTGGGGATGTAATCAATCCCTTTCCCCAGTGGAAAGAATGAGACAATTGCTGTACATTTTGGGGACAGTGGGGCCATTCTTTTAATAACTGGGATGTGAAGGATTTAGAGACAATATTGGAGCAAACATTGAAAAGATGCTGTTGAATTGGCCCATAATGAGCTATGGGCACAGTGTGTATTGTGATACTGTGTATATATTGTGAGATATGGTGTCTGGACTGTCTGTTATGTGATTTCTCACTGGCTTCACATGGGAAATCACATAAGAGACAGTCCAGCTTTACACCCTCACTGGTGTTCTCTTTACTCACACTTGAGTTTGGCCCTCACTGGCTTTCAGTGGACCACAAGTCCCAGAATCCTCTCTGGACACACTTGAGTGGGAGTGGTTTCTCTGGTCCTCTCTCAGACCTTTGGAGCTCTCTCCAACTCAGGGGAATCACCCTCTAGTTCCTCAGCCTCCTCCACTCCAGGAGGTCTCTAGGGTCAGTAGCAGCGCTCAGTTGTTGCTTCACACCTCCTATAACTATCCTTAATTAACTAATTACTAGATACCTAGTTTAGACAGCTGCAGAACCTTACATGGAGCAAGGAATGGAAGCCCACCCTGCTCTCTTCCATCCACTCCAGGGACCCATAATCCAGTTTTTACTGAGCCGGATCACACATTAGACTGCTTTACAGGCTGCAGCAATACAGTTTTCCCTGGAGTTTTCATTTCAGCAGCTCAATGCCGGTGAAATACACACAATATAGTGCCCTTTACAATATGTATATAGTAGCCTCTGGCAACCAGATGTTTGCTTGTGTACTACATGCGGTGCAAGGCATGCTGGGAACATTTGGTTTTATTCTACAGAATCAGACTCACCTGACAGTTTTAGCCCCATCCTGGGAGCCCTGGAGATCGAAGGTGTAACTGCCGTCTGAATGCGCCACCAGGTTAATGTCGCAGAATTCCGCCTAAACAGAAAAGTCACATGAGAGAGGAGGGGCCTCGGATCAAGGTGAAGGTTAGAAGGTGAAAAGTAGAATTTACACTTCAATATTAGAAAAATGATCACAAATAGAAAATAAAAAGAAAATAGAAAGTCATTTCTGGTGAAAAATCTGAAACCAACTGAACTGAAACAATTTCCCTTTAATGGGGCCCCTGATAAAAGGCAACAGATACAAATGAGTTGGGAGTTACGGGGTTACTCATAGGCCCAGCATGACTAAGTGACAGCAAGAGACTGGGGGGCAACGCAAGAGAGGAGAGAAGAAAGGGAGGGGGACAGATGAGAAGAGAGAGAAGCGAGAGAAACAAAAATGGAGAAATAGCAAATAGAAATAGGGAAGGAAAAAGAAGTGGAAGTAGGAACAAAAGAAAACAGAAAAGATAAAAGTTGGGAAGGAAAAGGGGGGGAAGTAGGAAGGAAAGGATAAGAGAAAAGATAAGAGTTAAGAAAAAAAAGGAAGAAGGAGAAGTAGGAAGAAATCAAATGAGTTTAGAAGGAAAATTAAAGGAAATAGGAAGAAAAAAATAAGCGTTGGGAAGGAAAGGGAAGGGGAAGTAGGAAAGAAATGATAATGACTGGGAAGAAAAGGGAGGTAGGAAGAAAGGAGAAGAGCTGGAAAGAAAGGGGAAGTGGGGAGAAAGGATAAGGAAAATGGAAAAGAGAAGAGAGAGAAGTTACAGGAGAGAAAAGGGAAAAGAAAGAAAGTGATGGGGCAGAGGGATATAAATGAGCTGGAGAGAGTGCAGAGACTAAGTGCAACTAAACTGGTTAGAGGGAGGGAAGAGTTAAATTATGAGGGAGACTGACAAGGTTGGGGTTGTTTTCTCTGGGGGAAAAAAGGCGCTTGTGAGGGGACATGATTAGACTTTACAAGTACATTAGAGGACATTATAGACAAATAGCAGGGGACCTCTGATGAATCACGTCTTTTGGTTTTGAATGATTCCCTAATGTGCTCCCTGCACTCACTGTACCCCATGTGCACCCCAAGTCTTACCTTATCTTATCTACTGGATGGAGGGAAGGAAATCTCTTACCTGTTCCACTCGGATGTCACACTCCCCCTGTACCTTCTTCCCCCGGAAGTGTTTGGCCCTAAAACCCAAAGCAAAGAAAAGGGTCAGATCTGATGGGAAGGAGAGAAAACCGTTGTTGCAGCAGAAGAGACGACTTTCCGAGTTGTTGCTACAAGTGGATACAATGTTGTATATAAGTGGGGCGAGTGCTGTTCCATATAGGATCCAGGAGGGGCACCTAATGCCTTCCAGCCACACAGGGGTTACTTTATATGTCACTGATATTCCAGCAACACAGGGGTTACTTTATATGTCACTGATATTCCAGCAACACAGGGGTTACTTTATATGTCACTGATATTCCAGCTACACAGGGGTTACTTTATATGTCACTGATATTCCAGCAACACAGGGGTTACTTTATATGTCATTGATATTCCAGCAACACAGGGGTTACTTTATATGTCACTGATATTCCAGCAACACAGGGGTTACTTTATATGTCACTGATATTCCAGCTACACAGGGGTTACTTTATATGTCATTGATATTCCAGCAACACAGGGGTTACTTTATATGTCATTGATATTCCAGCCACACAGGGGTTACTTTATATGTCGTTTATATTCCAGCAACACAGGGGTTACTTTATGTCATTTATATTCCAGCAACACAGGGGTTACTTTATATGTCATTTATACTCCAGCAACACAGGGGTTAATTTATATGTCATTTATATTCCAGCAACACAGGGGTTACTTTATGTCATTTATATTCCAGCAACACAGGGGTTAATTTATATGTCATTTATATTCCAGCAACACAGGGGTTACTTTATATGTCATTGATATTCCAGCAACACAGGGGTTACTTTTTATGTCATTTATATTTCAGCAACACAGGGGTTACTTTTTATGTCATTGATATTCCAGCAACGCAGGGGTTACTTTTAGGGATGCACCGAATGGTTTGGGATCCTTCTGCCCAGCCGAATCTAATCCAAATTCTAATTTGCATATGCAAATTAGGGGCGGGGAAGGAAATCACGCGACTTTTTGTCACAGAACAAGGAAATAAAAAATGTTTTCCCCTTCCAACCCCTAATTTACATATGCAAATTCGGATTCGGTTTGGTATTCGGCCGAATCTTTAGCAAAGGATTTGGGGGTTCGGCCAAATCCAAAATTGTGGATTCTGTGCATCCCTAGTTACTTTATATGTCATTTGTATTTTATATGAGAAAAAACTTGGAATATTACAAAACTCAACTTAAAATAAATAAAATCAGGAAACAAAAACTGAATTCACTGAATTCCTATTCATTCCCAAAGGCTCTGCCAACTCTCAAAATCATCTGAAAATCTAAAAAAAAAAACCTCAAATTGAATTTTTTTTTTAAAAGTTTGCCTATTACAACTCCCAGTGACTTTAACATGAACTTGTCAGATTTTAGATCCTGAATTTTTAACTTTAAGTTGTTGGTGCTGAATAAATCTCTAGAATTCAAGATTTTGAAACTCTAATTGGAATTTGTGAGTTTGAGGGAAAAAAAAAACCTGCTGCTCCCGCTGCTCCCTAATAATGTGAGAATGGGACCCCAACACTGGGTATTCCTGTCCCATGGGTGGAGTCTAATCTAGTTAAAGGGGAAGTCATCAATTTAAATGGGAACTCTACCCAATGACTGTGCTTTGTCTAACAAAGGAAAATGTCACATTGGGACTTTCCCAATATCCATTTATTTATAGTTCTGCACTGCTGCCTCTGACTCCTGATACAACTTCCCAATATCCATTCATTCCTCATTCTCACTGGGTTTATAGTTCTGTGTAACTGTCACTGTGTCTGTCCCTTTCTCTTCTCTGCACTGCTGCTTCTGACTCCTGATACAACTTCCCAATATCCATTCATTCCTCATTCTCACTGGGTTTATAGTTCTGTGTAACTGTCATTGTGTCTGTCCCTTTCTCTGCACTGCTGCCTCTGACTCCTGATACAACTTCCCAATATCCATTCATTCCTCATTCTCACTGGGTTTATAGTTCTGTGTAACTGTCATTGTGTCTGTCCCTTTCTCTTCTCTGCACTGCTGCTTCTGACTCCTGATACAACTTCCCAATATCCATTCATTCCTCATTCTCACTGGGTTTATAGTTCTGTGTAACTGTCATTGTGTCTGTCCCTTTCTCTGCACTGCTGCTTCTGACTCCTGATACAACTTCCCAATATCCATTCATTCCTCATTCTCACTGGGTTTATAGTTCTGTGTAACTGTCATTGTGTCTGTCCCTTTCTCTGCACTGCTGCTTCTGACTCCTGATACAACTTCCCAATATCCATTCATTCCTCATTCTCACTGGGTTTATAGTTCTGTGTAACTGTTATTGTGTCTGTCCCTTTCTCTGCACTGCTGCTTCTGACTCCTGATACAACTTCCCAATATCCATTCATTCCTCATTCTCACTGGGTTTATAGTTCTGTGTAACTGTCATTGTGTCTGTCCCTTGCTCTTCTCTGCACTGCTGCTTCTGACTCCTGATACAACTTCCCAATATCCATTCATTCCTCATTCTCACTGGGTTTATAGTTCTGTGTAACTGTCATTGTGTCTGTCCCTTTCTCTTCTCTGCACTGCTGCTTCTGACTCCTGATACAACTTCCCAATATCCATTCATTCCTCATTCTCACTGGGTTTATAGTTCTGTGTAACTGTCATTGTGTCTGTCCCTTTCTCTTCTCTGCTGCGTCTGGCTTCTTTAACATTATTTTTGGAGTCACAACCAGCAGTGTAGAGCATATAAATGTGATATTGTGCAATAAAAATAAATCTGTGAATAAATAAATACATTAGATTTCATTTTAAGGAAGTGGAAAAGACTCTACGAGGCAAGAGGATTCCCAGTAACTTGCTCTATGCAAATTGCTAACAGCTGTATGGAAATAATCCAATTAGTATGCAAATGAGCATAATGCTTCCGATGTATCCGACCCAAATGATCAAATGTGAGAGAAAGAACTGAGAATAAATACAAACCTGTCTGATATCATTTAACCCAGAAACAAACCAGCCTCAGAGCCCATCCACCCCCACAAATACCCCTAACAACCCCCCATTACTCGTATACAACAAAAAACTTGAGACCTACAAGAGAATTTCAGTCATTTTCCATTGTGTTCTTTGTTGTTTATTCCAACCCTAAAGCAGCATTAAAATAGAACAAGAGTTTGGGGCCCTCCTCTGTCTGTATTAAGTAATACATGAGTCTCTGTACTGTATATTTCATATAAATAATGACAGAATAATGGATAATGTACCCCCTACTGTAAATGATAAGGATATTAGAAGTCACTGAGGGGTTGTTCTGTGACCATATAAAGGCACAAGGCTGCAGGCTGAGTTATACAGGGAACTCTGAGTATCACTCATGTATTATAAGGGATAATGTACCCCCTACTGTAAATGATAAGGATATTAGAAGTCACTGAGGGGTTGTTCTGTGACCATATAAAGGCACAAGGCTGCAGGCTGAGTTATACAGGGAACTCTGAGTATCACTCATGTATTATAAGGGATAATGTACCCCCTACTGTAAATGATAAGGATATTAGAAGTCACTGAGGGGTTGTTCTGTGACCATATAAAGGCACAAGGCTGCAGGCTGAGTTATACAGGGAACTCTGAGTATCACTCATGTATTATAAGGGATAATGTACCCCCTACTGTAAATGATAAGGATATTAGAAGTCACTGAGGGGTTGTTCTGTGACCATATAACCATCAAACTTCCCACATTTCCCTCCAATTAAATTCAGAGGAGCCAAATAAACTCAAGTGAAATCCCCAACCTGTGAGTCCAGAGATGATTTTCTCTATTTCTCAGGGAGACGAAGCAGCAAATCCTCCTGGAACTGATTCATCAAATCTCATTCTCCCTCTATAAATCCAAACTCATTGCTGTGATGCTTGGGGGTCACTCAGGCGTTCCCCTCCCCCTCTGGTGGCAGAGACTCCTCATCTCACAACCAGGGACTGGGGTACAGGGAAGTATTTCAGCTCCGCACAGTTTTCTACATAAACAGTCATTAAAGGGAAATATCTGGATAGGAAATTCTGCCACTAAAAGCTCAGTCCAAAGCAAAACAAATACAGAGGCACAAAATCCCATAACCTGATTGTCCTTACAGTAAAGAACCCCTTCCTATGCTGATGGTGAGATCTCCTTTCCTCCCCACCAATGAATCACTCATTCCCCCTCTCTTGGTAGGGAATCCCATAACCTGACTGTCCTTACAGTAAAGAACCCCTTCCTATGCTGATGGTGAGATCTCCTTTCCTCCCCACCAATGAATCACTCATTCCCCCTCTCTTGGTAGGGAATCCCATAATCTGACTGTCCTTACAGTAAAGAACCCCTTCCTATGCTGATGATGAGATCTCCTTTCCTCCCCACCAATGAATCACTCATTCCCCCTCTCTTGGTAGGGAATCCCATAACCTGACTGTCCTTACAGTAAAGAACCCCTTCCTATGCTGATGGTGAGATCTCCTTTCCTCCCCACCAATGAATCACTCATTCCCCCTCTCTTGGTAGGGAATCCCATAACCTGACTGTCCTTACAGTAAAGAACCCCTTCCTATGCTGATGGTGAGATCTCCTTTCCTCCCCACCAATGAATCACTCATTCCCCTCTCTTGGTAGGGAATCCCATAACCTGACTGTCCTTACAGTAAAGAACCCCTTCCTATGCTGATTCATTTATATTCTGGTAAATAGAAGTTACAGTTCCCCTTTAATCCCCCAGGCACATTATATAGAGAATAAGAAGCAGATGGTGTTGGTCAGTCTCAGAACTGAAATTGGCACCGAGGCCCAAAATAACACGACCATCTGCGTCCGACAAACACAATAACCTTCTCCTGCAGCGACTGCTTAACCCACACACTGCCGGTGTTTATACAGAATCAACAGACGATATACACGGTGTCACCCACTGTCACCCACAGCTCTTACAGGAGAAGGAACCCCTTTTGCAAAAAACCCTGTACCCCCAACACCAGGTAGACCCCCTCCCCCCAGGCTAAGTACCCCCTGGGGAAATGCCCCATACTCCATATACTCCATATACTCCATATACTCCATATACTCCATATACTCCATATACTCCATACTTACCCCTCGGCGCAGATTGTTCCAGCAGAGTTGCACCATCCATCTTCTGCATCCTCTGTAATCTGACTGTCACACACATATATATAAATATATATACACACACACATATACACACACACATATATACACACATATATATACACACACACATATATATAAATATATATACACATAAGTGGGATCTATACTGATTTCTCAGACAATGAAACCTTAAGCCCAGAATGATCTAGCGCCACCCAGTGTCTATATGGAGCTACTGCAGGGCTGGCTTGGAGTGATGAGTGAAGCTGCCATATCTATTGTGCTTTACACATTATATTTAGATCTTCTGCTGATTTTTTATTTTATTTTATTTCTGGTGTTTATATAGTGACTATACATTCCTCAGTGCCATACAGAAATGATACATCATTCCCACCAGCTTCTTAAAATCCATGGCCCCTATATCATTCTCATCAGTCCCTGCCCCAGTGAGTTTACAATCTATGGCCCCTATGGCTCCCTACTGTCTCCATCTTCCCCTACTGTCTCCATCTTGTCCTACTGTCTCCATCTTGTCCTACTGTCTCCATTTGCCCTACTGTCTCCATTTTGCCCTACTGTCTCAATTTTGCACTACTGTCTCACTACTGTCTCCATCTTGCCCTACAGTCTCCATCTTGTCCTACTGTCTCCATCTTGCCCTACTGTCTCCATCTTGCCCTACAGTCTCCATCTTGTCCTACTGTCTCCATCTTGCCCTACTGTCTCCATCTTGCCCTACTGTCTCCATCTTGCCCTACAGTCTCCATCTTGTCCTACTGTCTCCATCTTGCCCTACTGTCTCCATCTTGCCCTACTGTCTCCATCTTGCCCTACTGTCTCCATTTTTCCCTACTGTCTCAATTTTGCGCTACTGTCTCCATCTTGCCCTACAGTCTCCATCTTGTCCTACTGTCTTCATCTTACCCCATCTGTCTCCATCTTGTCCTACTGTCTTCATCATAACCTTCTGTCCACATCCTTCCCTACTGTCTCCACCTTGCTCTATCTTCATCTTGCCCTACTGTCTCCATCTTGTCCTACTGTCTCCATCTTGTCCTACTGTCTCCATCTTACCCCTACTGTCTCCATCTTGTCCTACTGTCTCCATCTTGTCCTACTGTCTCCATCTTGTCTTACAGTTTTCATCTTGTCCAACTGTCTCAATCTTGTCCTACTGTCTCCATCTTGTCCTACTGTCTCCATCTTGTCCTACTGTTTTCATCTTGTCCAACTGTCTCCATCTTGTCCTACTGTCTCCATCTTGTCCTACTGTCTCCATCTTGTCCTACTGTCTCCATCTTGTCCTACTGTCTCCATCTTGCCCCTACTGTCTCCATCTTGTCCTACTGTTTTCATCTTGCCCCTACTGTCTCCATCTTGTCCTACTGTCTTCATCTTGCCCCTACTGTCTCCATCTTGTCCTACTGTCTCCATCTTGTCCTACTGTCTCCATCTTGTCCTACTGTCTCCATCTTGTCCTACTGTCTCCATCTTGTCCTACTGTCTCCATCTTGTCCTACTGTTTTCATCTTGTCCAACTGTCTCCATCTTGTCCTACTGTCTCCATCTTATCCTACTGTCTCCATCTTGCCCCTACTGTCTCCATCTTGCCCCTACTGTCTCCATCTTGTCCAACTGTCTCCATCTTGTCCTACTGTCTCCATCTTGTCCTACTGTTTTCATATTGTCCAACTGTCTCCATCTTGTCCTACTGTCTCCATCTTGTCCTACTGTCTCCGTCTTGTCCTACTGTCTCCATCTTGTCCTACTGTCTCCATCTTGTCCTACTGTCTCCATCTTGCATTTCTGTCTTCATCTTAACCTTCTGTCCACATCTTTCCATACTGTCTCCATCTTGTCCTACTGTCTCCATCTTGTCCTACTGTCTCCATCTTGTCCTACTGTCTCCATCTTGTCCTACTGTCTCCATCTTGTCCTACTGTCTCCATCTTGTCCTACTGTCTCCATCTTGTCCTACTGTCTCCATCTTGCATTTCTGTCTTCATCTTAACCTTCTGTCCACATCTTTCCATACTGTCTCCATCATGCTCTATCTTCATCTTGTCCTACTGTCTCTTATATTCTCCTACTGTCTCTGTCTTGACCTGCTGGCTCCATCTTTTCCTACTTTCTCTATCTTCTCCTACTGTCTCTTATCTTCTCCTCCTGTCTCTAATATTCTACTACTGTCTCCATCTTGCCCCATTATACTTGCTATGACAACTGTATTCCCACCTATATGTTCTGATTCGGGGCCCAGAGTACAGGAACCAGTCACATAAAAGAGAAATATGGGATGGCAGGTGGAATGGTTGGAAGGTTCTTGATTTGGCAGCACACAGACAAACAGATTGGATTGGTACCAAACAGCCAATGATTGTGCAGAATATGGACAGGGGAATTTTTTATCAGCAACACCCTAACCCTGAGCTCTCTCTGATTTCAAAGCTGCCATATTGATTGGCCTTGGGCTAATTACTGCTTCCCTGAGCTGATGCTGCAACAAATAGTTCTAATAAAACACAGTAACGGTCTATGGAACTGCCAGTGCCCTTTTAATTAGAATACAATCAATGGCAGTTTAACCCCGCCACAGTCTTTTCCCCTAAGGATTACATACTGGGAGCAAAGGGTAAGAAAACCTATAAATGAATATATAACCACATATAGTTTACCGGTATATTGCTTTTATTTTAATTCTTCAGGTTAGTAAAATGTGTTTAAGTGCTGCATTTGCAATAAGCTATAGGAATGTTCTGGGCACACAATAAGCTATACCCTCATACTGTACTGTCTAAGGGAATCAATATGGCACCTCCTCCTCCCATATGTATAAATACAAATATACAGAGAAGGAATGTTCTGGGCACACAATAAGCTATATCCTCATACTGTACTGTCTAAGGGAATCAATATGGAACCTCCTCCTCCCATATGTATAAATACAAATATACAGAGAAGGAATGTTCTGGCACACAATAAGCTATACCCTCATACTGTACTGTCTAAGGGAATCAATATGGCACCTCCTCCTCCCATATGTATAAATACAAATATACAGAGAAGGAATGTTCTGGGCACACAATAAGCTATATCCTCATACTGTACTGTCTAAGGGAATCAATATGGAACCTCCTCCTCCCATATGTATAAATACAAATATACAGAGAAGGAATGTTCTGGGCACACAATAAGCTATACCCTCATACTGTACTGTCTAAGGGAATCAATATGGCACCTCCTCCTCCCATATGTATAAATACAAATATACAGAGAAGGAATGTTCTGGGCACACAATAAGCTATACCCTCATACTGTACTGTCTAAGGGAATCAATATGGCACCTCCTCCTCCCATATGTATAAATACAAATATACAGAGAAGGAATGTTCTGGGCACACAATAAGCTATACCCTCATACTGTACTGTCTAAGGGAATCAATATGGCACCTCCCTCCTCCCATATGTATAAATACAAATATACAGAGAAGGAATGTTCTGGGCACACAATAAGCTATACCCTCATACTGTACTGTCTAAGGGAATCAATATGGCACCTCCTCCTCCCATATGTATAAATACAAATATACAGAGAAGGAATGTTCTGGGCACACAATAAGCTATACCCTCATACTGTACTGTCTAAGGGAATCAATATGGCATCTCCTACCCAATGCCACAAGCTTTTGCATTAACCCATTGCAGGAGGGTAATAAATATAATCCGCCAAAACCTTCCTGAATCTTCATTTCTTTTCTCTGTGAGCGACACCTCCAGTAAGTGCTGGGGGATCGATAGACTCATCTCCGGGGGTGTATTTATTATTAATGGCTTCTATAGATTATTTTCCCTGCACATCAATATCAGAATAAGTCTGTGGCTTCTCTCCTATTGATCCCCCGTCATGCAGAGAGTAAGGAGCTTATTGTAAGTACATTCCTGTATATTTCTATTCATGCATGTGGGAGGGAGCTGCCATACTGAACTTGCATCACAAACGGCTGGGAGGGTAATGGTTAAACAATTAGGGGTTTGATACAAAGTGGCAGAGAGAGAACTCAGAGAAGGAAACTTTGAGATGAAACCGTTTGTTCAGTGATTGGATGAATCTGCCACCAATGAGAAAGAGGAGAGTTCAGAGTATCACAGAAGATACAGTGCATTGTGGGAAATGAAGTCTTGCCTGGACCAGAGCCGATGACGTGTACATGTTACATGTAGTCAGAGCAGCAGTTCACCATTATTATTGAATCAGGGATGAATGGCTGTTGGGAATTTGCTCAGAATTACATTTTTTTCTATTAGGCAAATATTTTGGGTTTAATTTCTCATTAAAGGAGACATATAGGATAAATGAAAAACCCCTAATTTTGTACCTGCAATACCACAAACTGATTTTGTATTTGTTGTGCCCATAAGGCTTCGCTAACCAAACTCTTAATCTTAAAATAAATCTTAATCTTAAGAGATTCTCCATTACCAGCCCTAAAAGCAGCATCGCGGGCTTTCACCCCAATCTCACCTGATAGCCATGGCTTCTGATTTACTCTTAGAGTATACGGTATATAAATATATAGTAACCCGTTTAGAGATAATAATATCCTCTACACACTCAGATTTATCAAGGGTCGAATTTAGAATTTGAAAAACTTCGAATTCAAAAAGACCAACTGAAATTAAATCGAAGGGTTTTTTTCCACCGAATAGGTCAGTTTGCGATCTAATTCTAATCGTATGAATTGACGTATTATCGCATTTGAATCGTACAATTCAACGTTTTTCCCAAAAAAAACCTTGTTTTTTCAAAGTCCACCAATTGACTCCAGATAGATCCTAGGCGGTCCCCCATTGGCTAATACAGTCATTTGTCAGATTTTAGATGGTGATTGGTCAAAGTCGAATTTTTAAAGAGACAGTACATGATAAATTTCAAAATTTGGACTATTTCCCAGTCGAAGTACACAAAAATTATCTTGAAATCCGAATTTTTGTAATTCGAATTTTCCCTTCGACCTTTGATAAATCTGCCCCTTAGTAATTTAACCCATTACAGATACCGTATATTCCTCTAAATTTATCAGACCCTCATAAGTAGCAGTTTCATCAAAACATATTCCAGTCTGTAAACCCAAAAGAATCCTGCAGAGACAACATACACCCCCCTGGCCCCACTCGCATTTCTTTTACCTCCTTTTGTTTTACGTTTAAGCAGCGGCTTCTATATAACTATATCAGCTCAGAATAACAGCGACCCCTCTAAACATATAGTCCTTATGTCGCTTTGTCTTATCAAATACAAAAAGGCAACAGACTCTCATCTGTTCCTCCGTGGGCTGATCCACTTTATTCTCTATAGAGTCGACGTTAGCAGAAGGGCAGATGGTAAATACGACCCTAATCGGTTTTTTACGTGGTCTCTAACGTTTATCGCTCACTCGCCACGTTTCTGTTTCCCCTCGGCTCTCCTGCAAGAGGAACCACCTTATACAGTCCCACGTTTATATGGAATTTGGGTGCTGGGACAATACAGAGTATTAATAAATCGACTCACACCAACTCACCTCCAACTATTGTACTTCTTAAAGGGGCCCTGCAATTTTTTAATTCTGGGGAGATGGTTCATTAGGAGGGTAAATAAACAGCTTTATAGATGATCAGTTGCAGTACCACTTGCCACCACTATCAGCCAACGCACAGTGTTTCCCATAGTGATGCAACAGATCAGCGCCACCCTCTGTTTTGTGCTGCAGATAAGGGACTGATGGGTGAAATGAAGTTTGGATGAATCATCTGCCAGTTCTTATTATGATTATGGAGGTTCAGGGACTGAAGACAGAGCTGGGGGGCAGGAGAGGAGATGCAGAGGCTCCAGAGGTGATTGGTCAGCAGAGGAGGAACATTATATTCGCTAATGGAAAGTATTAAGTGGGTCTCTGGCGCCGCTCAGGCTGATGAAGCAGGTCTGTAAGTGTAATGCCTGGGATGTACTGAGCCGGCTGAACTACACCTAGAATGTTCCAGTAAGGCAACGGCAATTGTGACCAGTGAGACAGGAATACGTGACCCACTGCTTCATGGGAAACAAACACACGTGTTCCTGAGCCGGATTCATCAACAACATCACGCACACAACACGCAGGTTTAATTTCATTAACTGGTGCCAAACCCACAACACTGACTAATTGATCCAATTAGCTAATTCCACAAGAGTTAACTAACGAGCGAGTAATGTGTAATTATCCATGAGCCAAAGCAGAGAGTTCTGAGATGACACCAAGTGGAGTCTCCGATCTCTATTTTCATTAACATTAATTTCTTTAACGAAGCAGTGTTAATAAAAGCAATTAACTCCATTAAATCTACATGATGTTCCCACAGTCACAGCAACTGCAAGCGCTCGTGTCTCCGACAGCTGGGGTTACCAGAAATACTGCAGCTCTAACTGTAACAGGAAGAGATCACCTGACCAGAAATACTGCAGCTCTAACTGTAACAGGAAGAGATCACCTGACCAGAAATACTGCAGCTCTAACTGTAACCGGAAGAGATCACCTGACCAGAAATACTGCAGCTCTAACTGTAACAGGAAGAGATCACCTGATCAGAAATACTGCAGCTCTAACTGTAACCGGAAGAGATCACCTGACCAGAAATACTGCAGCTCTAACTGTAACAGGAAGAGATCACCTGACCAGAAATACTGCAGCTCTAACTGTAACAGGAAGAGATCACCTGAACAGAAATACTGCAGCTCTAACTGTAACAGGAAGAGATCACCTGACCAGAAATACTGCAGCTCTAACTGTAACAGGAAGAGATCACCTGACCAGAAATACTGCAGCTCTAACTGTAACAGGAAGAGATCACCTGACCAGAAATACTGCAGCTCTAACTGTAACAGGAAGAGATCACCTGACCAGAAATATTGCAGCTCTAACTGTAACAGGAAGAGATCACTTGACATCTGTGCTCAGGTGTCGCTTGCCTGCACTGCTGTGCACCATACTGAATTGTAACTGTGTAAGAGTTTGTCTATTGAGCAGATAAGAAAAATCCATTGGCAAGGTCGATATTGGCCCAGCTGTGCCCTCCCAAAGGCATTATTATTATCATTATTATATTATAATTATACACTGATTTACTTTCTCTTGGGGACAAAATCTGTGCATCAGTTTATCTGCCCAACGCTATTGTCGCTACTCATCAGACTGAACATTCAGCAACATAATTGGGAATTAGTATGTGAAAGACACGGTACCTACTGCTTTACTCCTGCACTCATAATAATACATAATAATGTGTTGGCGCTGCCATACTGAGTGAAGGATTAGCTGCTGAAACTGCCAACTGAAAGGCTGACACTCTGCCTGGGCTTAATTAGCAGGAGAATTCTCTAACCCAATGAGGCCTCTACATCTGTCATTTAATGATTCCTTCTCATTTCATTCTACAAGTTTTACCCCATAAAATACAAAAAGTCCTATTTTCTTTGTCCTTTAACTCAAAGAAGAGTGATAATGTTGCCAACTCCCTGCACCCCTCCCTGCCCCCCTGGGTTCCTGTGTTTCTGGTGTTTGGATTTTAGTACTTAACTCCGGGCGGGGGCTCAGTGTCTTGTGGATGAAGTGAAAATAAGCCCAACTGCCCAAGCTCCATGTTCCTGCAGGAATCTCCTCGGGGGGAATAGAGGGCATCACTGACTAACCAGGGATCCCCAACCTTTTGAACCCGTGAGCAACATTGAGAAGTAAAAGGAGTTGGGGAGCAACACAAGCATGAAAAATGTTCCTGGTGCCGAATAAGTGCTGTGATTGGTCATTTAGTAGCCCCTATGTGGATTGTCAACCTACATTGAGACTCTGTTTGGCAGTACACCTGGTTTTTATACAACTAAAACTTGCCTCCAAGCCTGGAATTCAATAATAATCACCTGCTTTGAGGCCACTGAGATTAACATCCAAGGGGTCAGAGAGCAACATGTTACTCATGAGCTACTGGTTGGGGGTCACTGGACTAAACTGTACGAACATCAGCTCCCTAATAACCTCTTAAAGAAGAATTCGACCCTAACGTTAAAAAACCCTACCCCCCCTACCCTACATACAGAAGACCCCCCCCCTCCCCCCCCGCAGGCAAATGCCTCTAATGTTTTACTTACCCCTCGGTGCAGATTTAGGCATCGGACTTCACGGGCAACATCTTCTTCTCTTCACAAATCTTCAGAATGAAATCAGACTGGTGGCGCATGCGCAGTTACAGCAATTTTCTGTTTCACGACAACCGCACATGCGCCAAAACTCCGGCCGGTCGCATTCCAAACATTAGCGAAGTGGCTAAAGATGGCACCCGTGAACTCTGATGCCTCAATCTGCACCGAGGGGTAAGTAAAACGTTAGGGGCATTTGCCCACGATAACACTTATGCTGGGGGGAGGGTAGATGGAGACAGTAGGACAAGATGGAGACAGTAGGACAAGATGGAGACAGTAGGACAAGATGGAGACAGTAGGACAAGATGGAGACAGTAGGACAAGATGGAGACAGTAGGACAAGATGGAGACAGTAGAGCAAGATGGAGACAGTGGGGCAACATGGAGACAGTAGGAGAAGATGGAGACATTAGGACAAGATGGAGACAGTAGGGCAAGATGGAGACAGTAGGACAAGATGGAGACAGTAGGGCAAGATGGAGACAGTAGGACAAGATGGAGACAGTAGGACAAGATGGAGACAGTAGGGCAAGATGGAGACAGTAGGACAAGATGGAGACAGTAGGGCAAGATGGAGACAGCAGGACAAGATGGAGACAGTAGGACAAGATGGAGACAGTAGGGCAAGATGGAGACAGTAGGACAAGATGGAGACAGTAGGGCAAGATGGAGACAGTAGGGCAAGATGGAGACAGTAGGACAAGATGGAGACAGTAGGGCAAGATGGAGACAGTAGGACAAGATGGAGACAGTAGGGCAAGATGGAGACAGTAGGGCAAGATGGAGACAGTAGGGCAAGATGGAGACAGTAGGACAAGATGGAGACAGTAGGACAAGATGGAGACAGTAGGACAAGATGGAGACAGTAGGACAAGATGGAGACAGTAGGACAAGATGGAGACAGTAGGGCAAGATGGAGACAGTAGGACAAGATGGAGACAGTAGGACAAGATGGAGACAGTAGGGCAAGATGGAGACAGTAGGACAAGATGGAGACAGTAGGGCAAGATGGAGACAGTAGGACAAGATGGAGACAGTAAGGAAACACTCTTTAGTTCAACATCAAATAAAAGTCTGCAAGATGGAACATCCCAGTTTATATAATAAATGGCTCTGTTTCTTGGATTATCCAGTTATTAGAGAGACTGGGAGGACAATTGCACAAGACTAGTGACAGTGTTACTCATTATTATTCACATAACAGAAGCAGTGCAATTACTGTACATGGAGGTGAGAGCAGAACAATAGGGCAGGTCATTTGTGGGAGAATTAATTATGGAGCCCCATTATCTGCCAGAAAAGTTTTGTACAGGAGACGACTAATTGTGTGGATCAGAATCTGTCCAATAAGGCTTCAGTCTGTCTGCCAATGATCTTAACTCTATAGATACTGGGCCGCTGCAGATCTCTGCTTGTACAGCAGTCCTATTATATTATGGTACGACTGTCCTCACTTTTATACACAATTTAGTCCCTCATTGTTCTACTAAAACTATAATCCAGTGGGACAGTGAATCCCCATCAGAGGTTAAAAGGAATTGATCTCTGCGCATTTCTTGGTTCTGCCTCAATGTCAGACTATTGGATTTCTCACTGTAACAATATTATCTGCGTAAATTAAATCCGCTGCTCCCTTCCCTCTCCCAATTAACTCCGAGACTTAGAGACCAGAGATAAAATGGCACCAACACTTGTAATACAGCAGTTTTTTCAGTTATTTTGCTTTTTATTCAGCAGCTCTCCAGTTTCCAATGTAAGCAGTCTGGTTGCTAGGTTCCGAATTCCCCTAGCAACCATACATTGATTTGAATAAGAGGCTGGAATATGAATAAGAGAGGCCTGAATAGAAAGATGATATCTCTCCCACTCTCCTAGCTCAGTCAGTCACAGGCTTCCTCAGTCAGCAGTACAGCAAATATACAGCAAATATAAAGCAAATATAAAGCAAATATAAAGCAAATATAAAGCAAATATAAAGCAATAGCAGTGGCTAAAACATGGGTGATCTCTGTGACTGAAAGTCCCCAATTCAGGGTCTTCACTGGGGAACATGCAGAAAATAAATGCAACCAACATAGTACAGTCAGACATACCAAATAATTACAGCAGTGCAGTAAATAAGAATGTTCTAATCCTGTACAGGCAGAATTCCATTTGCCAAAAAGTAATGTTAAATGGCAGGAAGGTGACACACGTTATACCCGACACCCTGTCCTGTTGGTTCTGAATTATATAACTGGGCCGAGCTCTGAGACACAGAACAGAACTGAAACCAATGACACATGAGTATAAACCCAGTGACAATTAATTTATATCACCATGTTGCTTAGAGTTATATTGCTTCAGGAGTCAGAAGCTGCAGTGCAGAGAAAGGGACAGACACAATGACAGTTACACAGAACTATAAACCCAGTGAGAATGAGGCATGAATGGATATTGGGAAGTTGTATCAGGAGTCAGAAGCAGCAGTGCAGAGAAAGGGACAGACACAATGACAGTTACACAGAACTATAAACCCAGTGAGAATGAGGAATGAATGGATATTGGGAAGTTGTATCAGGAGTCAGAAGCAGCAGTGCAGAGAAGAGAAAGGGACAGACACAATGACAGTTACACAGAACTATAAACCCAGTGAGAATGAGGAATGAATGGATATTGGGAAGTTGTATCAGGAGTCAGAAGCAGCAGTGCAGAGAAAGGGACAGACACAATGACAGTTACACAGAACTATAAACCCAGTGAGAATGAGGAATGAATGGATATTGGGAAGTTGTATCAGGAGTCAGAAGCAGCAGTGCAGAGAAGAGAAAGGGACAGACACAATGACAGTTACACAGAACTATAAACCCAGTGAGAATGAGGAATGAATGGATATTGGGAAGTTGTATCAGGAGTCAGAAGCAGCAGTGCAGAGAAGAGAAAGGGACAGACACAATGACAGTTACACAGAACTATAAACCCAGTGAGAATGAGGAATGAATGGATATTGGGAAGTTGTATCAGGAGTCAGAAGCAGCAGTGCAGAGAAAGGGACAGACACAATGACAGTTACACAGAACTATAAACCCAGTGAGAATGAGGAATGAATGGATATTGGGAAGTTGTATCAGGAGTCAGAAGCAGCAGTGCAGAGAAGAGAAAGGGACAGACACAATGACAGTTACACAGAACTATAAACCCAGTGAGAATGAGGAATGAATGGATATTGGGAAGTTGTATCAGGAGTCAGAAGCAGCAGTGCAGAGAAAGGGACAGACACAATGACAGTTACACAGAACTATAAACCCAGTGAGAATGAGGAATGAATGGATATTGGGAAGTTGTATCAGGAGTCAGAAGCAGCAGTGCAGAGAAGAGAAAGGGACAGACACAATGACAGTTACACAGAACTATAAACCCAGTGAGAATGAGGAATGAATGGATATTGGGAAGTTGTATCAGGAGTCAGAGGCAGCAGTGCAGAGAAGAGAATGAGGAATGAATGGATATTGGGAAGTTGTATCAGGAGTCAGAGGCAGCAGTGCAGAGAAAGGGACAGACACAATGACAGTTACACAGAACTATAAAGCCAGTGAGAATGAGGAATGAATGGATATTGGGAAGTTGTATCAGGAGTCAGAGGCAGCAGTGCAGAGAAGAGAAAGGGACAGACACAATGACAGTTACACAGAACTATAAACCCAGTGAGAATGAGGAATGAATGGATATTGGGAAGTTGTATCAGGAGTCAGAAGCAGCAGTGCAGAGAAGGGACAGACACAATGACAGTTACACAGAACTATAAACCCAGTGAGAATGAGGAATGAATGGATATTGGGAAGTTGTATCAGAAGTTCAGAAGCAGCAGTGCAGAGAAAGGGACAGACACAATGACAGTTACAGAGAACTATAAACCCAGTGAGAATGAGGAATGAATGGATATTGGGAAGTTGTATCAGGAGTCAGAAGCAGCAGTGCAGAGAAGAGAAAGGGACAGACACAATGACAGTTACACAGAACTATAAAGCCAGTGAGAATGAGGAATGAATGGATATTGGGAAGTGTATCAGGAGTCAGAGGCCAGCAGTGCAGAGAAAGGGACAGACACAATGACAGTTACACAGAACTATAAAACCCAGTGAGATGAGGAATGAATGGATATTGGGAAGTTGTATCAGGAGTCAGAAGGCAGCAGTGCAGAGAAGAGAAAGGGACAGACACAATGACAGTTACACAGAACTATAAACCCAGTGAGAATGAGGAATGAATGGATATTGGGAAGTTGTATCAGGAGTCAGAAGCAGCAGTGCAGAGAATGAGGAATGAATGGATATTGGGAAGTTGTATCAGGAGTGCAGAAGCAGCAGTGCAGAGAAAGGGACAGACACAATGACAGTTACACAGAACTATAAACCCAGTGAGAATGAGGAATGAAATGGATATTGGAAGTTGTATCAGGAGTCAGAGCAGCAGTGCCAGAGAAAAGGACAGACACAATGACAGTTACACAGAACTATAAAGCCAGTGAGAATGAGGAATGAATGGATTATTGGGAAGTTGTATCAGGAGTCAGAAGCAGCAGTGCAGAGAAAGGGACAGACACAATGACAGTTACAACAGAACTATAAACCCAGTGAGAATGAGGAATGAATGGATATTGGGAAGTTGTATCAGGAGTCAGAAGCAGCAGTGCAGAGAAGAGAAAGGGACAGACACAATGACAGTTACACAGAACTATAAACCCAGTGAGAATGAGGAATGAATGGATATTGGGAAGTTGTATCAGGAGTCAGAGGCAGCAGTGCAGACAAGAGAATAAGGACGTTGCAGATGTGCAGTGAGATTTTCCTCTGTCCATGGTGCTATTTACTATAAATCAGGATTATGGGGGTGATAACCTCAATGAGAGAAAATATACTGGTTAAAGGAGAACTAAAGCCTAACTAAAGAAGTAGGCTAGAAATGTTGTAACCCTAATACAAGCCCAAGGCAACCACAACCCTTTAGCAGTAAAGATCTGTGTCTCCAAAGATGCCCCAGTAGCTCCCCATCTTCTTTTCTGCTGATTCACTGATTCACATGCTCTGTGCTGCTGTCACTTACTGAGCTTAGGGAGCCACTTATATACTTATATACAGTACACATAGAATAGAAATGTCACAATTTGTGCTGCTGTCACTTACTGAGCTTAGGGACAGGCTTGAATACGTTTTTAAAGGTGTCATTAACCCAAAGTTCCCCTTTACACAACTCCCAGCTGTTAGTGAATATGTAGCTGCTTTACTGCAGTGCTGCACTGTCAGTGCTCCTGGGTGTCAGTGTCGTTAGGAAGGGAGGTGCTAGGGAATTTGCTATAAATCTTAGACCCAGTAGGTGTAGTTGAACTAAATTTCTCAGCAGGGGGCAGCAAGGGCCCCTTATGTCTGATAATCAGGTGGAAGGTTCTAGGGAAGCTCCTTTACCCGTGGGATCAGCAGGTCATTCCCATCAGCCTCTTCTTTCCTACACCCAAAACAGAAAGTCTATGACACCCTTAACTACAACTCCCATCATCCTCTGTGTCGCTACACCAGGAATCAACAGCCTCACTCTCATTGCCCCCAACTCCCAGGACCCAGTACCCTGTGTGTTGTACCTGACAGAGGCCCCGGGGCCCAATCCTTTCTGTGGGATCCGTTTAGTTTTAGACTGTAAGCTCTGTTGTATCAATTATTGGCTGCTTCGTATGTAAATCTCATGTTCCATGTATGTCCCTGCGTATTGTGCTGAGGAACAGGTTAATAATCACGTGATAAGAACAACATTAACCCATTAACTCCCGACTCAGCTTTACCCATTCCTGATCTGTAACTGATGAATCTCTCTCCTTATTATTATTATTATTATTATTATTATTATACCCTCAGTGACCCCTTCCCCTAACTGGGAGGTAAGTACCATAATACAGGGGGGGGTAAGTACCATAATATATAAGGGGGGGGGTCGGTACATTATATACAGGGGGAGTCGGTACATTATATTCAAGGGGGGTCGGTACATTATATACAGGGGGGGTCGGTACATTATATACAGGGGGGGGGGTCGGTACATTATATACAGGGGGGGTCGGTACATTATATACAGGGGAAGGGGGTCGGTACCAGTCGGTGTGCGGTTCCCCGATGACCAGCAGGTTCCGGATTGTCCCGGAGGGGTCGCCGAGTGGTGCCGGGGTCGGGCTGTGTCTGATGGAGCTGAAGAAGCCGGAGGGTTGGGAGACGCTGTGTCCGGCGGGTGGGGGTTCGGGGCGGCCCAGGTCAGACAAATACCCGCTGGGCAGTGACCCCAGGAACCCGCTGTCCGACAGCCGCCGCTTCAGGTAATTCATGTCCCGGCTCTTCCCTGAGGTTCCGCTGAGAGAGATCCAGGGAAATAAAAGAGCGGCTCCTGGTGCTTCTCGGGGTCGGAGATTCTTCAGTGTCCGGAGATTCCCCCGAGACTGACGCGCCGTTGCCGGACAGGTGAGAGGCCCCGATAGTCCCGGTGCTGATGCTGCGCTGAGTCTCCTTCCCGAGGAGCCAATCACTGCTCCCGATGTCACTGTGCGCTCAAGCTCCTCCCCCGGCCTCAGCTCATTCGCTCCTAATGGGAGGGACTGACATTCCCGTGCTCTGGGCTCTGCCACTCCCCTTCCTGTCTGAGATATACCCCGACCCCAATCATCCACCGACCCCACTTTCCTCCCCCTCGCTCCTGTCCCAAAAATCTGACCTACCCATAATCTACACTTCCCTCTTACTGACAAGTGTCCCTATAATAATGACACCCCAGTGTCACCCCCTCAGTGATACAAAACCTGGTTCTGCCCAAATTAAGTCTTAACCATGATCATCAGACAGTAGGACAAGATGGAGACAGTAGGACAAGATGGAGACAGTAGAACAAGATGGAGACAGTAGGGCAAGATGGAGACAGTAGGACAAGATGGAGACAGTAGAACAAGATGGAGACAGTAGGGCAAGATGGAGACAGTAGGGCAAGATGGAGACAGTAGGACAAGATGGAGACAGTAGGGCAAGATGGAGACAGTAGGACAAGATGGACATAGTAGGACAAGATGGAGACAGTAGGACAAGATGGAGACAGTAGAACAAGATGGAGACAGTAGGGCAAGATGGAGACAGTAGGGCAAGATGGAGACAGTAGGACAAGATGGAGACAGTAGGGCAAGATGGAGACAGTAGGGCAAGATGGAGACAGTAGAACAAGACGGAGACAGTAGGACAAGATGGAGACAGTAGGGCAAAATATAGAGAGTAGGACAAGATACAAATAGTAGGACAACATAGAGACAGTAGGGCAAGACAGAGGCAGTAGGACAAGAGGGAGACAGCAGGGCAAGATAGAGACAGTAGGACAAGATGGAGACAGTAGGACAAGATAGAGACAGTAGGGCAAGATGGAGACAGTAGGACAAGATGTAGACAGTAGGGTAAAGTGGATAAAATAGACCAAGATGGAGACAGTAGGGTAAGATTGAGACAGTAGGGCAAGATGGAGACAGTAGGGCAAGATGGAGACAGTAGGACAAGATGGAGACAGTAGGACAAGATGGAGACAGTATGACAAGATGGAGACAGTAGGACAAGATGTAGACAGTAGGACAAGATGTAGACAGTAGGACAAGATGTAGACAGTAGGGCAAGACAGAGACAGTAGGGCAAGACGGAGACAGTAGGGCAAGATGGAGACAGTATGACAAGATGGAGACAGTAGGGCAAGATGGAGACAGTAGGGATGGAGAAAGTAGAATAAGATGGAGACAGTAGGACAAGATGGAGACAGTAGGACAAGATGGAGACAGTAGGGCAGATGTAGACAGTAGGACAAGATGGAGACAGTAGGGCAAGATATAGACAGTAGGACAAGATAGAAACAGTAGGGCATGACAGAGGCAGTAGGACAAGAGGGAGACAGTAGGACAAGATGGAGACAGTTGCACAAGATGGAGACAGTAGGACAAGATGGAGACAGTGGGACAAGATGGAGACAGTAGGGGCAAGATGGAGACAAAAGAAGACAAATATATGGCCATGGTGAGTGGATAAAATGCTTCTCTCAGTCCTGTTATGGTTTTCATGAGCCCCATGTGGGGGATTTATCTTTGCTCCTCATCAGATATAAGAAGACATTTGTTCTCTCACTGACAATGGGTGGGCTTGGAGTGGGTTCTTTTATGTTCTCGTAGACCTACACCCCTACTGGTCTGGTCCTGCTCAGGATCAGAACAACAGTCACAAGATCAATTACATTTTACCTGAGAGAATCATTGGTGTCGCTGCCTGGAGAGGTTTAACTGAAAGAATAGGAGACATAAGAAGAGTTTGCTTAAGCAGAGTCACCAAAACCACTAACTATATACAAATATGAAATTCTGATATAAGTGAAACACACCACTCACAGGAGCACTGACACTTGATAAATTATCCAACACCAGAGATTGTAACCTCTTGGGAGCAGAGACTCACAACTACAATAAGAATCTCATGCTCCAGTCCTGCAGCTCCATAGAAATGATGAATCCCCAATGATTAGAGAAATCATGAGTCTAAAACAAATCCACAGCATCTGAGAGGGGGTGGTACCTACAGGCAGGAGGGGGTGGTACCTACAGGCAGGAGGGGGTGGTACCTACAGGCAGGAGGGGGTGGTACCTACAGGCAGGAGGGGGTGGTACTGATGGGATGGGAATGAGTGATTCATTGGTGGGGAGGAAAGGAGATCTCACCATCAGCATAGGAAGGGGTTCTTTACTTAAGGACAGTCAGGTTATGGGATTCCCTACCAAGAGAGGGGGAATGAGTGATTCATTGGTGGGGAGGAAAGGAGATCTCACCATCAGCATAGGAAGGGGTTCTTTACTGTAAGGACAGTCAGGTTATGGGATTCCCTACCAAGAGAGGGGGAATAAGTGATTCATTGGTGGGGAGGAAAGGAGATCTCACCATCAGCATAGGAAGGGGTTCTTTACTGTAAGGACAGTCAGGTTATGGGATTCCCTACCAAGAGAGGGGAATGAGTGATTCATTGGTGGGGAGGAAAGGAGATTTCACCATCAGCATAGGAAGGGGTTCTTTACTGTAAGGACAGTCAGGTTATGGGATTCCCTACCAAGAGAGGGGGAATGAGTGATTCATTGGTGGGGAGGAAAGGAGATCTCACCATCAGCATAGGAAGGGGTTCTTTACTGTAAGGACAGTCAGGTTATGGGATTCCCTACCAAGAGAGGGGAATGAGTGATTCATTGGTGGGGAGGAAAGGAGATCTCACCATCAGTATAGGAAGGGGTTCTTTACTGTAAGGGCAGTCAGGTTATGGGATTCCCTACCAAGAGAGGGGAATGAGTGATTCATTGGTGGGGAGGAAAGGAGATTTCACCATCAGCATAGGAAGGGGTTCTTTACTGTAAGGACAGTCAGGTTATGGGATTCCCTACCAAGAGAGGGGGAATGAGTGATTCATTGGTGGGGAGGAAAGGAGATCTCACCATCAGCATAGGAAGGGTTTACTGTGAAGTTAATGTGCCCCTCACCTCCATCCACAAAGACAACATGGTACCCAAAATATTGGGCAGTGGAGCACAGTCCTTATGCCCTTAGGTCTGTTACATGTTTATGTGATATGTATTGGAGACTCCATTATATTGGGTATGAAGTCCATGTCTCTGTACATACAGCACATTTAAAGGATAATAGAATAGAGGGGGGGTCATAGTTGGACCTCACAAAAATGTACCAAGTTGTGTTTACAAAAGACTCCTATAAATACAATATTTGTGATTAAATGCAAAGAAAACAGCTTGTGTGTAAGTGACATGGGGAAGACACGATGGAATCAGATTTATTGGCTCTGGGATGTGACGCACCATCTGTTCCTACAGTTTATTCTCCAGTCAGTGCAGAAACAGTTGCTAATAGTCGTAACCAGCAGTTCA
Organism: Xenopus laevis; assembly: GCF_017654675.1. Taxonomy (NCBI): domain Eukaryota; kingdom Metazoa; phylum Chordata; class Amphibia; order Anura; family Pipidae; genus Xenopus; species Xenopus laevis. The sequence continues at coordinate 154,330,583 of NC_054377.1, read as the reverse complement.
TCTGGTGAGTCAAGTGCACTGACACTGCTACAGTGAATCAATGTAATGATGTGTAACAATGTCTCAGTGTAACAATGTGAGACTATAGTTGTGTCAGACAATGAGTAAGTAACAACCAGGTGTAACAATGTCTCAGTGTAACAATGTGAGACTATAGTTGTGTCAGACAATGAGTAAGTAACAACCAGGTGTAACAATGTATCAGTGTAACAATGTGAGACTATAGTTGTGTCAGAAAATGAGTAAGTAACAACCAGGTGTAACAATGTCTCAGTGTAACAATGTGAGACTATAGTTGTGTCAGACAATGAGTAAGTAACAACCAGGTGTAACAATGTCTCAGTGTAACAAAAGGAAATTCCCGGCCCAGTTCTCTGATCTAACGGTCCCTCCTCAGAATCTCAGAAATCACAAACGAGCTGAATTTTCCCATTAGAGCCCGTGATTGTGTTATGTCTATTTTTAGTCACCAGAATTAATAAATTGAATTACTTTTACCTTCACTTGACAATGATTTAAAGGCAAACTGAACCAGGCCAGACACTACAGATGCCCAAGGCAACGTTTCCCCTACCCCAACACTAGAGCTGAAATTTTGGGGAGTCATCTGATTTTTCTCCTCACTGCTTTGAATTCTAAGGGATTTGCTGGTTGCTAAGGCCATGTATCCTGGTAACCAGAGTGGGGAGTCATTATGAGTCAGGTTTGTATTGTGATTTCCTGATCACTTATTTGACTTTGAAGGTGCAGGGAGTTAGATACTCACCTCCAGCAGCGACACTTTAGTCCAAGAGGCAGGAGAGTGGGTCGGGTCAGTTTTGGGGGACGTTGTTACTCCACTTTCCCCACAGTCTCTGACTGGCCCCCCCGCTCTGTTATGTTGTTGAACTGAATGTCCCTGCAGTGACTCCCACTCATATTGCTGCAGCCCTGGTGTATGTGGTTTGCACAGTAAATGCATTGAAAAGCTGTCCTGGTTGCTATGGGAAGTGGGACCCTGGATACGACTATTTGAAAACGGGTTCCATAGTTACACAGGGTGGAAAAAGACTTTCATTAGGTTCAGATTTGTCTCCATGAGAAGCTGCTGAATGTTTTGTAGATTCCTCTCAATCCCATTTCCTCCTATAGGGAAAATTCCTTCCTGATCCCAATCAGCCAATGAGATCAGTCCCTGGATCAGTTCTGCACTAAACATGGCCGACCCATATGGACCAAACCAACGGATTCTGTAGCAGGGGGCACAAGTAGGGGGACGAGCACATAAATGATTGGACCAGTTGCTGCTCCTCTTCAACCAATGGGAATTGACTGATATTCTCTGACCAATCAGTGACTGCTCTACATGCCCAGGTGTTTGGTAACAAGGACATTGGCCCAACCAAATCTCTCAGTGTTTGGTCACGTCAAACCGATTCGTTTACTGAGAAATTACCCCAGAGGACCCAGTAGGGAACTGATAGACATAAATATGTTTATAAATAAAATCTTATTCCCTGAGTTCAGGGGGGGGGGCCCTAAAGTGATTTTGCCCAGAGGCCCAGAAACGTCAAGTTCTTCCAGTGTCCGGAGAAACCAACTAACCCCATGTCATTAGAGATAGTGATCCAGTCCAGACATTTCTTATATTCTCATTTCCTCTTTCCATTTTGTGTGACCAGGAAGTAGGAAGTAGGAAGTAGGAAGTAGCTTCAAACAAACCCAGGACTGGATCATCACCGTCACTGTATTAACCGACCCACAACTGTAAGAGGCAAAACAGAGGCAAATAAATTGGATTTAGTTCATTATGTACTAATGGCATTTGTTTCATTCCCCTGAGCTTCCTGCGCACAATATTGTGACACAATGAATTAGCTCATTAGCTAACGATGAAGCACAGGCAGCTCTCTCCTCTCTCCTCTCTCTCTCTCTCTCTCCTCTCTCTCTCTCTCTATCTCTCTCTATCTCCTCTCTCTATCTCTCTCCTCTCTCTATCTCTCTCTCCTCTCTCTCCTCTCTATCTCTCTCCTCTCTCTCTCTCTCTCTCTCTCTCTCTATCTCTCTCTCCTCTCTCTCTCTCTCTCTCTCTCTCTCTCCTCTCTCTCCTCTCTCTCTCTCTCTCCTCTCTCTCTCTCCTCTCTCTCCTCTCTCTCTCTCTCCTCTCTCTCTCTCTCTCCTCTCTCTCTCTCTCTCTCTCTCTCTCTCCTCTCTCTCTCTCTATCTCTCTCTCTCTCTATCTCTCTCTCCTCTCTCTCTCTCCTCTCTCTCCTCTCTCTCTCTCTCTCTCTCTCCTCTCTCTCTCTCTCTCTCTCTCTCTCTCTTCTCTCTATGCACTTCATGCGACTCCCCAGGGGAAACATCTCATAATCCCAGACTCATACGCTGGTTACTTGGTTAGCTGGTTACTTGGTTAGCTGGATTGTTGGTTAGCTAATTACTTGGTTAGATGGTTACTTATAGGCTGGATATTTGGTTAGCTGGATGCTTGGTTAGCTGGATACTTGGTTAGTTGGATACTTGGTTAGTTCGATACTTGGTTAGCTGGATTCTTGGTTAGCTAATTACTTGGTTAGATGGTTACTTATAGGCTGGATACTTGGTTAGCTGGATTCTTGGTTAGCTAATTACTTGGTTAGATGGTTACTTATAGGCTGGATACTTGGTTAGTTCGATACTTGGTTAGCTGGATTCTTGGTTAGCTAATTACTTGGTTAGATGGTTACTTATAGGCTGGATACTTGGTTAGTTGGATACTTGGTTAGCTGGTTACTTGGTTAGTTTGATACTTGGTTAGCTGGATTCTTGATTAGCTAATTACTTGGTTAGCTAATTACTCGGTTAGATGGTTACTTATAGGCTGGATACTTGATTAGCTGGATTCTTGGTTAGCTAATTACTTGGTTAGCTGGTTATTTAGCTGGTGAGTAAGTTGTAATGACTGGGGGATGGAGTTATTCTATAATGGGACACAAGTGCAGATGAATATTTGGGGCACATTTCCATGTATCACAAACTCCCAAATTATTTACGGAAATGGAAATGTTTCTGGAAGGCGACTGGAGAATTCCATTGATTCCTTTTAGTGATTAGCAAAACGCAATAAAGTCAATGGACATTTTTTTCTTAAGGTGAACTTTAGTCTCGGTGACAATTTTGTCTTGGCGACTTTTTTCTGTGGCGAATTTTAGCCGCAGTTTCACAAAAACATTTGCAGATAGAGAAATGCTGAATTTTGCAGCAAACGCACGGCTGGAAAAAAAAATGTGCTCATCACTAATTGCTTTAAGTCCACATTATTCCCTAGTTATTCCCAAGATTCCAATGATCATTCCTGAGTATCAGCAGCTGAAATAAAGAGCAACAAGTGGACAGGGAGAAATGAAGCTGCAGAACAAGAGGAGGAATCAAGAAAGAACATTTCACCCCCGGGACCAGCACCACTTGGACCTTTCCATTGCTGAGACTCCACAAGGGCAAGTGCTGGAGAAGCTGCTGCTCATTCTTCTGGCTCCATATTCCTGTGGCCCTTAAATACAGGGGGTTTCAACTTTGAGGTTCAGGTTTTAGACGCAGGTGTTGGTGCATCTAAAGGCTAATTAATTCCATTATGTTCTGCCTGTTTGTATTCAGGTGGGTCCATTCCCATCAGTCCCTGCCCCAGTGAGCTTACAATCTAAGGTCTCTATCACATTCCCATCAGTCCCTGCTCCAGTGAGTTTACAATCTAAGGTCTCTATCACATTCCCATCAGTCCCTGCCCCAGTGAGCTTACAATCTAAGCTCCCTATCACATTCCCATCAGTCCCTGCCCCAGTGAGCTTACAATCAAAGGCCCCTATCAAATTCCCATCAGTCCCTGCCCCAGTGATCTTACAATCTAAGATCCGTATCACATTCCCATTAGTCTCTGGCCCAGTGAGTTTACAATCTAAGCTCCATATCACATTCCTATCAGTCCCTGCCCCAGTGATCTTACAATCTAAGGTCCCTATCACATTCCCATCAGGCCCTGTCCCAGTGAGCTTACAATCTAAGATCCGTATCACATTCCCATCAGTCCCTGCCCCAGTGAGTTTACAATCAAAGGATCCTATCACATTCCCAACAGTCTCTGCCCCAGTGAGCTTACAATCTAAGGTCCCTATCACATTCCCATTAGTCTCTGGCCCAGTGAGCTTACAATCTAAACTCCCTATCAGATTCCTATCAGTCCCTGCCCCAGTAAGCTTACAATCTAAGGTCCCTATCACATTCCTATCAGTCCCTGGCCCAGTGAGCTTACAATTTAAGGTCCCTATCAAATTCCCATCAGTCTCTGTCCCAGTGATTTTATAATCTAAGGTCCCTTTCACACTTCCATCAGTCCCTGTCCCAGTGATCTTACAATCTATGGTTCCTAATCACATTCCCATTAGTCCCTGCCCCAGTGAGCTTACAATCAAAGGCCCCAATCACATTCCCATCAGTCCCTGCCCCAGTGAGCTTACAATCAAAGGCCCCAATCACATTCCCATCAGTCCCTGCCCCAGTGATCTTACAATCTAAGGGCCTTATCACATTCCTATCAGTCCCTGCCCCAGTGAGCTTTCAATCCAAGCTCCCTATAACATTCTCAAGACATTAGGTTTAATTTATGAGAAGCCAGTTAACCTGACTCTTTATTTGGGGTGAGCAGGTAACTGGGGTAACCAGACAGACATGGGGAGACTCAGGGCCGCCATCAGGGGGGGACAGGGGGGACAAGCGTACCGGGCCCGGGCATGAAGGGGGGCCCGGCAGCGCTGCATTTTTTGAAGATCCGGGCCCCCCTTACGAGCGCCCGAGCCGTACGTCTTGCCTCTTCAGTGCCGAATGCGGAAGTGCCGAAAAGCCGAAGCCGATGCGCCGAAAAGACCCGAAGTCACGGAAAAAGCCGAAGTCCCGAAGTCACGAAGCGCCGAAAAGACCCGAAGTCACGAAAACAGCCGAAGCCGAAGTCCTGAAGCGGTGAAAAGACCCGAAGTCACGAAAGGAGGCGAAGTTGAAGTACTGAAGCCATGAGTTCAATTCTACTGAACACCAGTTTGTGTTTTTTTTTTTTTAATCCCCTGGCCACCAATGTATTATTTTAATATTCTATAGGCCCCTGCCACCAATCTTTTTTTTAAAACTTTTTTTGTGGGGCCCCAATTTTTTTTTTAACTCGTAAGGGGCCCCTTGCCACCATTGTATTTTTTTTTTTTTAAATTTTTTAAATTTTTTTAACTTGTAAGGGGGCCCCTGCCACCAGTTTTTTTTTTTTTTCCAAAAAAAAATTTTTTTTTCAAAATTTTTTTTGGGGCCCCAATTTGTTTTTAACTTATAAGGGGGCCCCTGCCGCCAATGGTTTTTTTTTTCGAAAAAATTTTTTTTTTTTTTTCAAATTTTTTTGGGGCCCCAATTTGTTTTTAACTTATAAGGGGGCCCCTGCCGCCAATGGTTTTTTTTTTCAAAAATTTTTTTTTTTTTTTTCAAATTTTTTTTGGGGCCCCAATTTGTTTTTAACTTATAAGGGGGCCCCTGCCACCAATGTTTGTTTATTTTTTAGTTTTTTTAAAAAATTTTTGTTGGGGCCCCAAGTTTTTTTTAACTTATAAGGGGGCCCCTGCCGCCAATGGTTTTTTTTTTTTCAAAAAATTTTTTTTATTTTTTTCAAATTTTTTTTGGGGCCCCAATTTGTTTTTAACTTATAAGGGGGCCCCTGCCACCAATGTTTGTTTATTTTTTAGTTTTTTTAAAAAATTTTTGTTGGGGGGCCCTGACCATCAATAGCTTTTTACAACTTGTGTGGGGGGGGTTACTTTTTTAGCGCTGATGTCTGTGTGGTCTTTTAACTGCGATGTGGAGTGGGCGGGATATGGGGTGGAGCTTGGTCGTCAGTGTGGGCGGGGCCCCAAAAATTTTGTTGTACGGGGCCCCGTGATTTCTAATGGCGGCCCTGGGGAGACTATACACACCCCTTGCTGATGCCACAGCTGGAATCTAAATGGCAGTGTCAGGCCGATGTGTCACCCACTGAGCCACGACATTGTCCCGCTTTCAGAATCCCTATGTTTAGTAACAATCCCAGTTTGGGCAGGGGCGCTCCACCAATGAGGCGAGTTGAGACACTCGCCTCAGGCGGCAGCGCCCCCCTGGTTACCAGGGGCGGCAAAAATGCCGCTCCTGGTAACTAAGAGCCGAATTTCCGGTTTTCAACCCGGAAATTCGGCTCTTGTAGTGCAGAGAGCGCAATTGCGCTGTCTGCACTAGCGTCGTGCAGCGCCCCGACCCCCTCCTGCGCAGAAAATGTGAGCGCCGTGAGGAGGGGTCGGGGCGGCAACGGAAGGCCGCCTCAGGCGGCATAAAGGCGCGGATCGGCGCTGAGTTTGGGTCAATTTCCAGTTCAGTGTAAGAACGTAAGATGCTGATGACTGATAAATAATGTTCCAAGAGATAAGTGAATTTCGCTGTGGAAATGACGCCCATAGACAAAAATGGAGGAAAAAAACACCGAGCATCAAAAAAAGATTGTCATCCATAGACATGTAATGCATTTTGGTGAATTTTCGCCATTTTTGGCGAAACTAAACGAAACGGGTCAAATTCACCCATCCCTGTTATTAACGAATAATATGACTGACCCTAATGAAGGGGAGGTGCTTATACCCTTGTGTTATTGTTTCATTGCCCCCTATTGTATTATGGTTGGTAATAAATATCATTTGGGAACAAGTGATTTTCCTCAGGTCTGAAACTTTAACTGTATATGAAGCGTCACTCATAGGGTTGCAGAGTTTTCCTATCAATAACATTGGCATCAAGTATCATTTTTACCGGCCAGGTGGCAACCCCTAGTCACTCAGTATGGCAGCTCCATGGAGCCTATTGGTGAGTCTCACTGCAGTGAAATGGTTAATGGAAATGCTATTGGCAGAGACTCAGCGGAGACTGGAGCTGTTCCCTCGTCTCATTATATTTCCAGAGCTGAAAATCTTATAATTAAGGGCTTCTTGTTGCCCCTCGGCACTGGCAGTTCTGACTGCGCAGGTAGATGAGAGATTTAATGGAAACATGAGAATTCCTTTTGTGCAGAATAAGGGGGAGAGATCCCCCCGGGCACCTGAGGAACAGAGAGAAAGATCCAATGAGAAGCTGAGCCCCCACACCGGAACATTCTATGGAACAAAGAGCAGAAATAATGGGACAGAAATATCTACAGACCCGACACATCACCAGCCAATCACTGGGATTCTGCAACTGAGCCTACAGGGAGGGGTTTAGAGGGGAGGAGCCAATAAGCCTGGGGGTCCGGCTCCATAAATGTAACTCCCGGGACCCCTGAGAATCAGCAGTGAAACGGGCTCATATTTCCTATTCCATTGTTTTCTACCCAACAGGCTGCTCCTGGCGCACTGATGCACAGCTCCTCTTACTGTATCAGATATTCATATTCTCTGTATCACTGTGGGGGGCTACATGACAGACAAGGGGGTATTACAGACATCAGGTGCCCATCCAGTGAAGGGTATAAACAAGAGTGTGGGGGCTCAGTATGTGTCTAATGAATTGCACCCCCTCTCAAGCTCCAGACAGTCTGACACACAATATTCATATTCATTTATTTCTTTGTTTGCTGCAGAGACAACCAGCATGGCAGCTTCCACATCTATAATTGAAGGCTTATTGCAGTACTGTGACACCCTTACAAAATAAGGGAAATGAAGCTTTCCCTTGTACCTTAAGTAATTATATTCCCAGTATACAGCCTCTCCATTCACCCTTAGGTGTGACTGGTTTGTAAGCAAGAGCTCATTCTAAAGTGAAGTATCTGGGCTCTGAGAATGTATTTACCTTTTTCAAAAAAGCAAACATAGAGCAATTTCAGTTTCCCTGTTTAGTCGATGTAATAATAACATTTTCCAAAAAAAACTAACATATTGATACACACATACAGCCCTATTCATTACACTGCTGCATGGGGAGTTCTGTACCTTTAAGGATTAGCACAAACTGCCGCCCCCTACTGATCAATACGTTTATTTACCTTTCTGACACATCTCCCCACCCACTAATAAAAGAAAGAACATGATGTTTTATTTCCATCAATAACATCTCATAGATCCCAGTGATTCAGCACAAATATCATTGGAACTTTATAAATATTCTCACTGCAGTTATTATTCATTATACAGACTGGACTGAGGGATTGTAATACTGCATCATCAGCATAGGAAGGGGTTCTTTACTGTAAGGACAGTCAGGTTATGGGATTCCCTACCAAGAGAGGGGAATGAGTGATTCATTGGTGGGGAGGAAAGGAGATCTCACCATCAGCATAGGAAGGGGTTCTTTACTGTAAGGACAGTCAGGTTATGGGATTCCCTACCAAGAGAGGGGGAATGAGTGATTCATTGGTGGGGAGGAAAGGAGATCTCACCATCAGCATAGGAAGGGGTTCTTTACTGTAAGGGCAGTCAGGTTATGGGATTCCCTACCAAGAGAGGGGAATGAGTGATTCATTGGTGGGGAGGAAAGGAGATCTCACCATCAGCATAGGAAGGGGTTCTTTACTGTAAGGACAGTCAGGTTATGGGATTCCCTACCAAGAGAGGGGGAATGAGTGATTCATTGGTGGGGAGGAAAGGAGATCTCACCATCAGCATAGGAAGGGGTTCTTTACTGTAAGGACAGTCAGGTTATGGGATTCCCTACCAAGAGAGGGGAATGAGTGATTCATTGGTGGGGAGGAAAGGAGATCTCACCATCAGCATAGGAAGGGGTTCTTTACTGTAAGGACAGTCAGGTTATGGGATTCCCTACCAAGAGAGGGGGAATGAGTGATTCATTGGTGGGGAGGAAAGGAGATCTCACCATCAGCATAGGAAGGGGTTCTTTACTGTAAGGGCAGTCAGGTTATGGGATTCCCTACCAAGAGAGGGGAATGAGTGATTCATTGGTGGGGAGGAAAGGAGATCTCACCATCAGCATAGGAAGGGGTTCTTTACTGTAAGGACAGTCAGGTTATGGGATTCCCTACCAAGAGAGGGGGAATGAGTGATTCATTGGTGGGGAGGAAAGGAGATCTCACCATCAGCATAGGAAGGGGTTCTTTACTGTAAGGACAGTCAGGTTATGGGATTCCCTACCAAGAGAGGGGGAATGAGTGATTCATTGGTGGGGAGGAAAGGAGATCTCACCATCAGCATAGGAAGGGGTTCTTTACTGTAAGGGCAGTCAGGTTATGGGATTCCCTACCAAGAGAGGGGAATGAGTGATTCATTGGTGGGGAGGAAAGGAGATCTCACCATCAGCATAGGAAGGGGTTCTTTACTGTAAGGACAGTCAGGTTATGGGATTCCCTACCAAGGGAGGAGGAATGAGTGATTCATTGGTGGGGAGGAAAGGAGATCTCACCATCAGCATAGGAAGGGGTTCTTTACTGTAAGGACAGTCAGGTTATGGGATTCCCTACCAAGAGAGGGGGAATGAGTGATTCATTGGTGGGGAGGAAAGGAGATCTCACCATCAGCATAGGAAGGGGTTCTTTACTGTTAGAACTGTAATTGATCATGGTGGTGTGAACTACAAGTCTCACAATGTACAGGTGAGGGTTGCGCATGTATAAAACAAAGGAATATAGTAAATGTGTTGGTATGTTGCGGGGCAGGGTTACACACAGATGAGTGATGTAATGTATAAAGGCTGGAGTGAGTGGATGTGTAACATAATAGCCAGAACACTACTTCCTGCTTTTCAGCTCTCTTGCTTTCCACTAATTGGTTACCAGGCAGTAACCAATCAGAGACTTGAGGGGGGGGGCACATGGGACATATCTGTTGCTTTTGAATCTGAGCTGAATGCTGAGGATCAATTACAAACTCACTGAACAGTTATGTCCCATGTGGCCCCCCTTATAGTCACTGACTAACTCAGAGTTAGAGAGCTGAAAAGCAGGAAGTAGTGTTCTGGCTATTATGTTACACATCCACTCACTCCAGCCTTTATACATTACATTTTTGCCTAACTAACTATATTAGATACATTTTTTATTTTGTACAGCCTATTTATTTACCCACTTTTTATTTTCACACTGAACTGTTCCTTTAAAGAGGAAATTCACTTTGCAAATATAGTAAATGAGTTGTTCCATTTCCCAGCAGCTCCTACTGAGCATGCTCCCTGACTGTTACTAACGTCTGTCCCATAGCAACTGTTACATACGGTACATGAGTCCCATTTCCCAGCAGCCCCTACTGAGCATGCTCCCTGAGCTTCATTAATAGTTACAGCTGGTGGATGAGATGTTGGGGTTACACTGATGCTGCTGAGAAATGTAACAAATGGTTACAGATTAGAGAGTCACAAGCAGCGAGTGTCACATTTTGAGCTTCACACAGAGACCCACAAGCTGCTGATTGGTGCAGGGAGCTGTGTATAGTGAAAGGTGCGGCTGGTTCCACAAATGGAAATTAACAGTTGAGAGGTGCGGGCAAGAAGGGGTTAAATAGATGTGGGGAGTTGCTCATAGGAGTGGATGGGACTCAGGTAAAGCAGGGGTTACAGACGAGACTCACCTCAAAATGATCAGACTCTGACTGAGGTTTATTATTCCAACCGGACAAACTTAAATAAGTACTAGTTCTGTGTAATAATAATAATAATAATAAACTCACCGATCTGCAGTTTTACATCCTTACTGCTGTCACATGGCCATTCCTCTATAACATACAGTTTGTTCAACGAAATCCCATCGTTTGTTTAGAGCTTCTCTCCCCTCACTGCCCAACCTTAAACTGCCCAACCTGCGGACTAATTGGGCAACGTACTGGTTTAGCCCTGTGCCAGGCTCCTGTCTGTCTTACCCTGGAGATTTAAAGGAGCCAATACCTCAGGCTGGGTGTTATATACCTCCCATCATATACAGCCAGCCTACTGCGACAGAGCTCTTTGTCACCAGATATAAAGGGGATATGATCACTATATTTAAATATATAAGGGGGATATGATCACTATATATATAAATATATAAGGGGGATATGATCACTATATATAAATATATAAGGGGGATATGATCACTATATATATAAATATATAAGGGGGATATGATCACTATATATAAATATATAAGGGGGATATGATCACTATATATAGATATATAAGGGGATATGATCACTATATATAAATATATAAGGGGGATATGATCACTATATATAAATATATAAGGGGATATGATTACTATATAAATATATAAGGGGGGTATGATCACTATATATATAAATATATAAGGGGATATGATCACTATATATAAATATATAAGGGGGATATGATCACTATATATAAATATATAAGAGGATATGATTACTATATAAATATATAAGGGGGGTATGATCACTATATATATAAATATATAAGGGACAATAAAGAAATAGAGAAAGTACAGAGAAGAGCAACTAAGCTGATATGGGAAGGGCTCAGTAATTAAGTCTTTGTTATGGGAACATAATTCAAGGGGAAGTCCGGCTTCCAAACCAAGAGGCCACATAACACAGAAACCCCTAATATACCCATCACAGTTACTGTACCTATTTCTTCAAAAAGTATAAATAAATGTCATTTTCTATGCTGAAGTCCAGCTGTGTAACAATTCTTCTCTTTCTGCATCATTTGAAATCCTGGCAGGGGAGGAGGGACTAAACACTGATGTGACACATTGTACTTACAGACAGACTGCAGGAACTACATTACCCACAATGCATTGCACTGGGATGTTCCTTCCCTTATTGAAATCACATGAGCAGGGAATTGTGGGGTTTGGAGGCTGCAGGTTGAGGACAAATGGCTGTTGATACAAACAAACAGTACAAATGAATATATAGACTTATAAAAAGTTAGGTGACCAAAGTCTCTGAGTCTTCCCCTTGGTTGTCCGACCCAACGATCTTCGTTTCTCCTCGAGTACAAAACAACAGTCCGAAATTTTCTTTAAAAGGTCAGCGCTAATTTAAAGCTCAAGGGAAAAAATATGATGAAAAAGAGAAAAAATTAATTTTTTATAGTGTAGTATTTACTGAGAGTTGTAGTTCCACAACCAAAAAAACTATTTGGTGCAGTTACCCTTTACGATTCACCACAGCTGGCTAGTGAATGGGTACTTACAAACGTTTAGATTTAGCATATGCACATCACGATTGGTAGAGAATAAAATTGTAGGGTAATCCTTCTGAGCTGGAAGAGGTTAAAAATGCGCAAATATAGTGTAAAACCCTTTTTATTAAATATCCTACAAAACCAACTGGTTGCACTCACATTTTAGTAGTTACAACAGGCACATAGTCACTTATCCGTGCAAGTCCGTACTGCTGCAAGTCTTTACTAGCGGTTGCTATCAGTGGCGTAACTAGTTGTTACTGGGCCCCATAGCAAATTCAATTTAGGGCCCCAAAATATTTATAAGTTGGCCTATTTTACCAAGATATGTTAAAATTGCTAATTAATTAGGGTCTCACTGGGCCCCCTACACTCCTGGGCCCCCCTGCAACCGCAGGGTCTGCTTCCTCTATAGTTACGCCCCTGGTTGCTATTGGGGTTCCGACCAGCGTTTCCTCCACAATCCGCTTGCCGCTTGTTGCTTCCTGGACGCTTGGATGTGACGTCAGCCGTCTATGCCTTACGCGTTTCGTCGCTTAACGACTTCATCAGACGCTTCCGTAAGCATACCTCCCAACTGTCCCTTTTTCGGAGGGACAGTCCCTCTTTTGACAGCTCAACCCGCAGTCCCTCATTTGTACTGGAAAGTCCCTCTTTTCTCTGCACTGAACAGCCAGAAAAAGAATTGGCTTTTAGCAGAGAGCCCAGAACAGCCAACAGGTGCAAATAAGATACTTTGTAACAATTTTGAGACACAAAAACACAGTTTAGATAAGGAGAAATATTTTCAAACTTTCATAACCTGCCTGTAATTAGGGGGTGTGGCCACAGAAAGGGGTGTGGTCAAAAAAATTGCTGCGCAATGTGCGGAAATTTTTTTTTTGTCCCTCTTTTTACTTCTAAAATGTTGGGAGGTATGCACGCAAGTGTAGTCTCCGCTATGCCTATGTCAGTGCAGATGAGAAGGATGGCGGCTTTTTAGATTGGAGATATATTTTGCCTGCACAAAGCCATGCTTCTCTAGCAGTCCAAGCGGAACGGAATCTGCATACAATAGACCCTATAAAAACAATATCCTTCCTCGCCGCTGTGTGTAGCCGAGTGCGGATGACATCATCCTCCTCTGGTGTGATAGGATTTTGGTTTTTTAGGATATTTAATAAAAAGGGTTTTACACTATATTTGCACATTTTTAACCTCTTCCAGCTCAGAAGGATTACCCTACAATTTTATTCTCTACCAATCGTGATGTGCATATGCTAAATCTAAACGTTTGTAAAGTACCCATTCAATAGCCAGCTGTGGTGAATCGTAAAGGGTAACTGCACCAAATAGTTTTTTTGGTTGTAGAACTACAACTCTCAGTAAATACTACACTATAAAAAATAATTTTTTTCTCTTTTTCATCATATTTTTTTCCCTTGGGCTTTAAATTAGCGCTGACCTTTTAAAGACAAAGTAACATTAGTCAGACAGCTCAGCAAAGTAGTCAGACAGATCAACAGGAGAGCAGGGGGCTGGGCTTAGGGAATGTTCCAAACCATTAAAAATCATGAAAAATCTGCATATTGTTTAATTGATGTATATTGCAAAGTTGCTTGAAATTATGTTTACTTTTCAAAAAGCTAAAGTTATAATTGTTTGGAGTTCGCCTTTCGGTATTTGGGGATAGTTTGTAGCAGCTACAGAACTGAAGCTTCTTATTGCTATTTGTGTCCTCTAGAGGGCAGCAACTGCTTATTTTCCCTTTATTTCTTTTCAGTCAATAAGGAGAAGGTTTCCCTACAAAATATTTGTTTAACAACCTTGGGCTGGGGGTGGCTGCTGGGAGTTATTAGCATTATTAGTTATAAGGCAGAGGGTTGTGTACTATACACACACATTCAGTTGCCCAGTGTCGGACTGGCGGGTCGCTGACTCCCTGGGACTTCCACCACAGGGGCCCCCACCCCCACCCGGCCCCCCTGCCTCTGCGGCAACCCCCCTACAGACTCCCAGCAGCCCACCCCCTCTGGGCCCCCCTGCCTCTGCGGCAACCCCCCTACAGACTCCCAGCAGCCCACCCCCTCTGGGCCCCCGCACATACCTGTCCTGTATTTGCATTGAGATTGGGGCTGGAGGGGGGGGATCAGGGGGCAGCACGGCTGAAAACAGGTGCAGGTCTTGGCTGGTGGGGCCCACTGGGTTTTTACCTGGAGTCCCACCAGCCCAGTCCGACCCTACAGTTGCTCTGTTGCCTCTTGCCCAGCTCTGGGCCCAGATGGTGAGTCATTGATTACACACATGTGACAGTCAGTGAAGGTTCCCTGTGTTCAGCTGACAGTTAGTTACATGCCAGTGACTGGGCAAATTCACAACATTTTCTTTTTCCACTGACGCCATTGTTTGTGCATTTAATCCCCCTGTCATTTGCCTCTGGACTTGTCTTTCTGCCCCAGGGTTTGTTGGAAAGTTTCCCTTAATTAATGAGTTTCTGAGCAAACAGAGATGGTCCGGCGCTGCTGACCCGCATCCACTCTGGCTGTGCAAATGCACCAAAACATGCGACAGGGTGTGGTCAGGACCCGGCAGAACAGGAATGCATCCGGGATCTGTGCATTTAATGCCCCCACCAAAATCCCAGGCACTGAGCTTGCACTTTCCACCTCTGTATGTACAAGTGGCTCAGAGGCTGTGTCTGCCAACATATTCCACTGCCCCAGTGAGCTTGCACTTTGATTCCTTTATTATTTCCACTAATCAGATCCATCAGAAGTCATTTAACTGTCTAGTGGGGTTAGACCAACCTGTAGCCAATCAGAGTCTTGGAACATCCTCAGGACTAGAAGAACCTGTAGCCAATCAGAGCATGAAGCTAAGCCTGGCATCTGAGTGGTGTCCTGTGTCACATGTCTGAGCTTGGTTATTGCAACTTTTGTTCACAGATTTGCACAAATTTTTGCAGTGGAGACAGTGTTTATATCATCACCAACATCAACATTTAGGGGGTACAACCTCCCTTCATCAGGTGCCAGGACAACAGAGAACCAGCACCACTTCTGCACAGTGAGTAGACTTTGGGTCTGCAGTGTATCAACTACAATACATTCAGCTTGGTTATTGCCAATGACATTTTGATATTCCAGGTAAAAATCCTGACCCAGCAGGGGACAGGCGCCTCCACACAGCCTTAACCACCAACCTGAAGAGTGCGCTGAATGCAGCCTTCCTTGTGCTCCCCAAAAGCTTCTCCAAGGAGGAACTCTACCTGCAGCTTGTGGGGCTCTCCTACAGTACTAGGGGGCAGTTGCACAATAACTTCCCAAATCCGCCTGATTCCTATAATGAAATGATCCAATTAGTTCCTAATCCCTCCCAGTGATGTGCAGTACTCACCTGTATCCAGAGCTCCTGACCACTTCCTGCTTGTAGACTGACCACTTCCTGCTTGTAGATTGGCCACTTCCTGCTTGTAGATTGGCCACTTCCTGCTTGTAGGCTGACCTGTCCCACTACTCAGACAAGTTGTTTCTGTTGATACAAAGTATCACTGATTCATAGGGCATTTATATTGCCAAATGGGCAACTTATAATATAATAAACAGTATTGTCAGCCTGTGGGTTGTTCTGCCCCAGCAGGTGAATAAGAGCCCGAGGGGCAGTACCAGTAGCTCATGGCTTTGCCCAAGAAACTGCCACAGAGCATCACTGGGCTTGTCACCCTCTGGGGGAAGAATCGTGACATGGAAGAGATTTTACGTCAGGTGGTGCAGGACCCTGATTGCAGCAGTGGGATACAGCAGTATGATGCAGCGGTGGGATGTAGCAGTATGATGCAGCGGGGGATGCAGCCGTGGGATACAGCAGTATGATGCAGCGGTGGGATGTAGCAGTATGATGCAGCGGGGGATGCAGCCGTGGGATACAGCAGTATGATGCAGCGGGGGATGCAGTGGTGGGATGTAGCAGTATGATACAGCAGTATGATGCAGCGGGGGATGCAGCAGGGTAAGTACAGGCACAACTGATGGGGCCACAAAGCAGGGGGCATTCTCTGGGGGTTCAGGTGACATTCCTGGGGTGGGGTATATTGACTGGCAGCTTGGTGCACTTGTGGGCACTAATATTGTTCCTGTGTAATGATAGGAGTCTCCCCAGTGTGGCACCCAACCAGCAGGGTGTTTTCCACCCAAAATGCCAGCAGGCTGGTAACTCTGCTCTGCCAGTGTAGAAAGAGTTAAAGGGCTGGAGGGACCAAGGGTGAAATCCACCCCCTCGTGCAACTCATCTGATGGAATGTTCTGGGGCAGCATGTTTTTTGCAGAGGGGGTATCTGTGTTCTGATTGGCTCCCTTCCCCTGCGCCTTAAACCACCACTATGTCTGTCCCCCTGCAGCTCTCTATGGCATTGTGCGATCCTCCAGCCTGTCTCAGAGCACCAAAGGGATCCTCACTGCTGGTAGGTACAGTGTTACCCTAATACATGATGCCCCCCACATGCACTTGATCTGCACTCGCCACCTGCTGCTGGGCCTTAAATACTGGTCCAGGGAGGTGAGTCAAGA
The DNA here is from genome assembly GCF_017654675.1 of Xenopus laevis. Lineage (NCBI taxonomy): Eukaryota > Metazoa > Chordata > Amphibia > Anura > Pipidae > Xenopus > Xenopus laevis. Next base: position 154,313,910 of record NC_054377.1, on the reverse strand, counting down.
AGACGGTGCAGTTCATTAATTGCCCCTTGTTATTGCCCTTGCAGGAGTCAAGAAGACGGTGCAGTACAGCTCCAAGGAATTCTATGAAATGCTGCGGAGGCTCCGGAAGGGCAAATCCTGATGTTTATTGTTTGGCTGTTCTTTGACTCTTATTTACAGTGTACCCCTTTGTTACCCCTAAATATGGTGCCCCCTAATAAATCTCTGTACTGACTTGGTCCAGTCCCAGTGCGCAGTATCCACCCAACTGTATATAGAGACCAGCACTGATTGGCTGAACCACTGAGCATTGTGGGTAATGGCTACACACACATCCCAGGCAGATACTGCCCTAACTATAATCCAACTGTCAGTGTGGGCGCCAGTCAACATGCAGCTGCCAGTTCAACCCCTCACAAACATTTTTTTGATTATTAGTGGAACACTTAGGGGGTTATTTATGAAAGGTCGAGTTGTCTTTTCCATGAAAAATTTGAGTTTTCAAGGGTATTTTTCAGTCAAAATTTAAATTTTTTAAAAACAATTATGGGGATTTATTATATCCCGACCCCAGAAATCGCTCATCCAAAAATACTCCAGCTAAAACCTGCCGAGGTCATTTACCAGTCAATGTGATATTAGTTAGTAGCCTTCAAACAGTCGGGCAGATTTATCAAATTCGAATATCGAAATTGAAGGATTTTAGCGCAAAAGCTTCGATCGTTCAATCGAATAAAAATCGTTCGATTGAATAAAAATCGTTCGATCAAACAATGAAATCGTTTGAATCGAACAATTCGAATAATTTTAAGCGATCGATCGAAGGATTTTTATTCAACCAAAAAAAACTTAGGAAAGTGCTGGGGTAGGTCCCCATAGGCTAAAATTACACCTCGGCAGGTTTAAAGTGACAAAGTATGAAGTCAAAGTATTTTTTAAAGAGACAGTACTTTGACTATCGAATGGTCGAATGATTTTTACTTCCTATCGTTCCAATCATTCGATTAGATCGAATTAGATCGAATTTGACCAATTCGATGGTCGAAGTACCCAAAAAAATACTTAAATTCTAATAATTTTCCATTCGAATTATTCACTCAAGCTTAGTAAATCTGCCCCTTAGTGTATTCAACTTTTTTACATTCAAGTTTATTCTTAAATGAGAAACCATTTGAGTTGTGAGTTCATTCAGAAACAAAATTCAACCTTCCATAAATAACCCCCTTAGAGCCACTGGGCTTTATTTGCCCTTTAATCACCGGTCACATTTCTCTCTCTGCAAAGGTTCAATCAAATTAATTGCCCCCCAGACTGACAGCACCAACATCTGCTGGGACCCAATTATATTATCTGCTGCTCTGGGCACGGTGTGATTTTTATTTGTCCAAAAACTCAGGGAAAGTTATCAATATGTAAATATTATGTGACATCTCACACATTTCTGACAACGCTTATCTGATCCCCATTGTAAGCAGCAGTCCTGTCCTGCTTTATGGCAGCTGAGATTCTAGCTATCTGTATAACAGAACATTCTGTCCCAGTGGCTGCACAGATCCTATCTGATCCCCATTGTAAGCAGCAGTCCTGTCCTGCTTTATGGCAGCTGAGATTCTAGCTATCTGGATAACAGAACATTCTGTCCCAGTGGCTGCACAGATCCTATCTGATCCCCATTGTAAGCAGCAGTCCTGTCCTGCTTTATGGCAGCTGAGATTCTAGCTATCTGTATAACAGAACATTCTGTCCCAGTGGCTGCACAGATCCTATCTGATCCCCATTGTAAGCAGCAGTCCTGTCCTGCTTTATGGCAGCTGAGATTGTGTCCCAGTAGTGGGCAGTTGGGCTTACACTCACACTGCTCTGAGTCTGTATAGGGAAGAGTTAAAGGGAAAGTTGAATAAAATATACTGGGTAGGTAATTATTTATATGATGTAGAACAGATGTTGGATGTGGGGCCAGAATGAGTCTCCTCGGAGCATCTCTGTCTCTGCCGAGTGTTTTGGGTTAAAATTACAGGTGTTTTATTCTCTCGCCTGATGTGAAACCTGAGAAGGTTTTATTTGTCCTTTAGGAGAGCGGAACATTGTGATTGAGACTCTTTGTCTATAACAACAGGTCACATGATATTCCCAATGCTCCCCCCTAACCCTATATATATATGTGGCTCCTGTATATAGAGCTGCGGGGCCCGGGGCCACAACCATCTACTGGTGTTTTCTATAAACAGATTAAATATAGAGCAACCCCCCCCCTGTGCTGGATGGAGGCCAGGAATGATCTCAATGCGACTCATGAGCTGCACTCAAACTTGCTCGTCGCGACTCCTGAACAAACATCTTTATGAGCTGACACTTTATTGTGTGTGGATTTTATTAGAGACATAATTCTTCTATTGATTCTTCATGTGCTAACGAGATTGTCCTTTATTTCCCATCAGCCATCACTGTAACCCCCCCCAATCCCTGACAACTTCTCTGCAAGGGGAACATGTCCCTCCAACAAAATCAAATCCAGATCTTCTGAATGTTATTATACCCCCCCCCCCATCCTATTCCCCTGGGGATTGTGGGAACTCACCTCTGAACTCCATCTTGTTTCTATTTCACTGTATTATAATATGTTCCAGCATGTGAGTCTAAAGGCAAAGTATTCCTCCATATTATTTACCAGCAACGACATTAACCCTGTTCCATTAATCACCGGCTGTACAGGGACTGTTCCTGCTGAATTGTGCTTAGTACAGGGAATACCTATGCTGCCATAGTTTTATGGGATCTCTCTGTACAGACTATGAACAAACTTAGGGGACTGTTCCTGCTGAATTGTGCTTAGTACAGGGAATACCTATGCTGCCATAGTTTTATGGGATCTCTCTGTACAGACTATGAACAAACTTAGGGGACTGTTCCTGCTGAATTGTGCTTAGTACAGGGAATACCTATGCTGCCATAGTTTTATGGGATCTCTCTGTACAGACTATGAGCAAACTTAGGGGACTGTTCCTGCAGAATTGTGCTTAGTACAGGGAATACCTATGCTGCCATAGTTTTATGGGATCTCTCTGTACAGACTATGAGCAAATGCAGGGGCTGTTCCTGCTGAATTGTGCTTAGTACAGAGGAATACCTATGTGCCATAGTTTTATGGGATCTCTCTGTACAGACTATGAGCAAACTTAGGGACTGTTCCTGCTGAATTGTGCTTAGTACAGGGAATACCTATGCTGCTATAGTTTTATGGGATCTCTCTGTACAGACTATGAGCAAACTTAGGGGACTGTTCCTGCTGAATTGTGCTTAGTACAGAGGAATACCTATGCTGCCATAGTTTTATGGGATCTCTGTACAGACTATGAGCAAACTTAGGGACTGTTCCTGCTGAATTGTGCTTAGTACAGGGAATACCTATGCTTCTCAGTTGTGCCAGTAGAGACGTATCTTGTCCATATTTCATGCCCCTTGTGCCAACAGCCCCATTCACACTGTGGTTTTTAGACAAATCTTTAACATAAATATAAATATAGACACAAACCAATAACATTAGTCGCTACCAGAACTCCAACTCCCATCATGCCCAGCAGTCTCTAAAGACTTGCAACTGCTTCTCTACTGGCCCCAAAATCTCAAGTAGCTTTGGATAGAGGGGGGACATTATTTCTTTGTACAGCAGCGGGTGTGTCCCTGAATTGTGTTCCCCCAGGACACGTTGGACTGTCACAGGAGGGGGGAACAACAATTCAATTTGACTCCTGCTGTTACCCCCCCAGTACAGGATTGATAAGGAGATTGTTCACAGAGATTAAAGGGCCACATTAAGTTTCCTCTGTGGTTGAAGCAACATTATCAGCGCTGTTCCTGCACAAACCAGAACTTACAGAAATCTGATATTAGAACTTAGAAACAAGAACAAAAAAACAGGAATTTCCGGCTGGAGACAAATAAAGTGAAGGGATCGGATCCGTCTCCCCCTCCCACCCCCAGAGACCTCGGCTCAGGATTATTGGCTTAATAATTACCCTGGGTGGCAAGTGCTTTTGTTCATTGGCTTCAGGGGAGGATTTTACTCCAAACACTGGTGAGACCGTTACGGTTTTATGTTTCTCTTGCCCGTTGTTTGGGACAATGGAGTCTGGAGCCCCACCTGCTCTCAACGACCCATTCTTCTTATAATATCTGTACCCCACGGGATTTCTACCCCAATATAGACCCCCTTCTGACATTTACTTACCACCCCCCCAACAAATAGGTCGGTATGAAAGGGGCCCCAGATAGACACAGGGGAGGTAGGAGAGGGGCCCCAGATAGACACAGGGGAGGTAGGAGAGGGGCCCCAGATAGACACAGGGGAGGTAGGAGAGGGGCCCCAGATAGACACAGGGTAGCAGGGATTCCAGCAGGAGGGCTGCAGTAAGTTGCAGGGAGTTGTGTTTGGGACGAGGGATGAGACAGAAGTAGAAAGTAAAGGACAAGACAGAACTTGATCAGAGAATGAGCTCGTGTGACTCATGGGAACTGTGACATCAGAACTGGTTGGGCTGGAAATGCTCAGTGGGTGGGGGGTAAATACTGGGGGCCCTTGTGCGCCACATTCATTATTAATGTTCTTCCGTAGGACACAGTTTCCAACTGGGGGGCCCCTCATGTCAGCTGTGGCCCTCAATAGATTCCATTGTATGACGTCATCACTTTCATATTATGTGGCCCCCAAATAATTGTCCCTCTACATCTACTGCCCCCCTGCTCCCAATTTGTGTCTAAAAGTCCCATGTGGGGTGTGAATAAAGGGGGGCCTGACCCCCTCCTTGTGAGACATTCAGAGCCCAAGTAATACCAGAGGTCACAGGAGGATTCTGGGGGTCACAACTGAATATCCAGGGCCCCCCTCAATGCTCAGGCCACAGAGACATGACTTGGAGGGAGAGTCTCACGGGTGGGGGGTCACTGATGATGATGATCAAGATGTTCCTATTGGTTCCTTTTCTCTGCACCCCTTCTTTATGGATCAGCACAGTGAACCCCACGATTTCTCTACTGGATGAGCACTGGCGTCTTTCTCTCATTTAAACGGGTTCTGCACCTTTAACTTAATGTTTAGTATGTTACAGAACGGCTCATTTTAAGCAACGTTTCAATTGTCCTTCATTTTATTATTGTTTTTTAATTATTTGCCTTCTTTTTCCAGCTTTCAATTGGGGGTCACTGACCCAATCTAAAAAACAAATGCTCTGTAAGGCTACAAATGTATTGTTATTGCTACTTTTTATTCCTCATCTTTCTATTCAGGCCTCTCCTATTCATATTCCAGTCTCTTATTCAAATCAGTGCATGGTTGCTAGGGGAATTTGGACCTTAGCAACTAGATGGCTGAAATTGCAAATTAACTGTTAAATAAAAAGCTAAATAAGTCAAAAACCACAAATAATAAAAAATGAAATGCAATTGCAAATTGTCTCATATTATCCCTCTTTATATCAGGGGTCCCCAACTGCCGGGCTGGTCTGTACTGGGCGACCTTTGGACCCAGCTGCACTAATGCATCTAATGCGCCTATTGATTAAAGTCCCAATTCAGTGTGATGTCATTGCCTGATACACCGCACATAAGACGCATCATCACGACACTGTCTGCCCAATCCTGGTCCTTGGAAAAATGTTGCTGCGTAAAACTGGTCCCTGGGGCAAAAAGGTTGTAGATGATACTAGGAGTTAATTTAAAGCTGCACAGCCCTCAATACCTCTCACTATATTTATATATCACTGAGCACTGGTGGGATCTAAGTGCAAAGCTTTATTTAATGGTGGAAGTGGATATTTGGGTTGAGCACAGGGGACATTTAGTGAAGCTGATGTATTACTGGGCAGCTGCCCACACTGTGTATAATATAATTCAGTATATAATATAATTCAGTATATAATATAATTCAGTATATAATATAATTCAGTATATAATATAATCCAGTATATAATATAATCCAGTATATAATATAATCCAGTATATAATATAATAAAATCCAGTATATAATATAATCCAGTATATAATGTACTCCAGTATATAATATAATCCAGTATATAATATACTCCAGTATATAATATAATCCAGTATATAATATAATCCAGTATATAATATAATCCAATATATAATATAATCTAGTATATAATATAATATAGATCATCTCATGCCCCTCCCCTGCAGCACAACGATTACTGGCCACGCCCCCATGCTTCCCTATAAATAAGAATCTCCGCCCACAATCAGTAGAAAACAAACTGAACCCTAAATCTCACACATTGAGGTCCCAGAAGCTCCGGGGGGTCAGTAGCTGCCGTTGGGCTCATGACGTCACCCTGATTATAAACTTGCCAGAGCCCCGCCCCTCAGCCAATCAGCAGCGGCGCCTCTCCACCTGCCTGGAAGCCACTTCCGCCATTCCGAGCGTCTCCTGAGCCGAGCGCGTCTCTCCCGGGAGCCAAGTTCCTGCCAGTGAGTGAGTGAGGGTCACTGACCCGGTATTGAGCCCAGTGTGTGTGGGGGGAGAGGAGCCCGAGTGCAGCGCGACCCCCGGTAACAGCAGCGGATGATCTGCCCCCGCCCGGGGCTCCGACCCAAACAAACAGCCCGGCGGGAAGTGGTGAGTGAGGAGCCGAGAGTGGGTCACGTGACGTCACCTGCGGGGAATTGTACGTGTGTCTGACGTCACTGTGTGTAAGTGTACTTGTGTCTGACGTCACTGTGTGTAATTGTACTTGTGTCTGACGTCACTGTGTGTAATTGTACTTGTGTCTGACGTCACTGTGTGTAATTGTACTTGTGTCTGACGTCACTGTGTGTAATTGTACTTGTGTCTGACGTCACTGTGTGTAATTGTACTTGTGTCTGACGTCACTGTGTGTAATTGTACTTGTGTCTGACGTCACTGTGTGTAATTGTACGTGTGTATGAACTGGGGGGGAGGGGCTGTAGAACATTGAGGAAAGAACCAGCAGTAGATATTTATTAGGGTCTCTGAGCCGCAGAGCTAACACTCTAATGTTCCCTGGGGGCTCAGTGTTGTGTCACACTGGGGGGAGACTCATTGATTTACAGTAAGACTGGGGGGGGGCAGTTGTGTCCCAGGGAGGAGCTTATTCTGCACAAACTCTCAGCCCCTCCCCCAGTTGTATTGACTAATAATGTCCCTGTCATTAACCCTGTCACTGGCAGCAGCACATGATCTGTAACTGAGAGAGGAGAGGGTTAATGGGGGCACAGGGGCCTCAGTGTCACTAGAGGGGGAGGAGGAAACACACATGGGGGGGGGGGTCCTGGGAAGTCCCAATATTCTCAGCCTTTTGCTCTTTCTTGGGGGTCTCAGGGGGGGTGACCGAAATCATTGATATATTCAGGGGGGCTCAGTGCAGCCCCTCCAGCTGGATCTTCTGCTCCCCCGTATCTCATGTCATCTGGGGGCCGTGTGGGGGGGCTTCAGGGTTTTACCGAATCTATTGCCATGGAAACCAATGGGCTGGATATAAGCCCCCCCCCGTTATTCTGTGTGACATGAATGTGATTTTGCACAGACAATAGGGGGGGGGGCTGTTACTGGATCCAATGGGGGAGGAGGTGACAATGGGATCAACACTGAGATACAGGGGGGGGGTGTCGTTTCGTTCAGTTCAGCAATTCTCTCACCCCAGCAATAGTCACAGTGCGCTGGCCCTTTAATGCTCACAGTCCTGTTTCCCCTGAGCCAGTCCCGTATTGCTCTGCACTCAGACTCATGGGGGAAATAATAGTCGCGCACCTTCATATTTGTTCCTTGGCCCTGTTGTCTGGGGGACGCCTTTTCCTGTTGCACTTCTCACTTCCTGCCTCATAGACATATACACACACACATATATATATATATATATATATATATATATATATATATATATATATATATATATATATAGTGAGGTTTCTTTGCACTTTCCCTTTTTATACATTGGCAGAACTGTGTGTGGCTGCAGGTTTGTGGCAGGTGCTGCCATACTGCTCTGATGCCCAGGCCTGACCATGTGAATGAAAAGCACCATCTTATTACATTTGCACGTTGCTCTGTTTGGAAACATCTTCTGGAAGGTCACTGCTGGTTGCCCCTCGTGCTTCCAGTAAGGAGGCGGAGCCAAGCTGCCTGCGTCACTGCTATGTGCGGAATGTGGAGCGTGGGCAATGAGGCAATGGCCTGTGGCATCCCAGCACTTTATTTGTTATGGAGGAAACACAGGCTCCACCCACTACTCCCGGGGACCTTTCCTTTAATGACGATTCTCTCTCATTTGGGTTTCCCTCAATTTCCAATTTTTATCCTTCAATTTTCCATTTACATCGTAAATATCTGTTACATGTTCTGTATATGTTCTGCCCTTTCCCTGATATTTATCTCTTTATAAACTTCTGTGCTTTTATTCTCATCTTTCTCCCTCTCCTACTGGAATATGTCACAGGCCTTTCCCCCATCACTGCTGCAACTGTCACCTATTCTTTCCACTAAAGGGCAACTCATCCTCCTCTGCTCTTATGACATTATTATGCCAATTCCCTGCCATAAAGCAAGACAGGACTGCTGTTTATTGCCAAAAAGGAAGTAGTCACACGAGTACCACGAAATACACTCCCCGTTCAAAAGAAGTAGAGACAGTCACACGAGTACCAGGAAATACACTCCCCCATGCAAAGGAAGTAGAGACAGTCACATGAGTACCAGGAAATACACTCCCCGTTCAAAAGAAGTAGAGACAGTCACATGAGTACCAGGAAATACACTCCCCCATGCAAAGGAAGTAGAGACAGTCACACGAGTACCAGGAAATACACTCCCCTGTGCAAAGGAAGTAGAGACAGTCACATGAGTACCAGGAAATACACTCCCCCATGCAAAGGAAGTAGAGACAGTCACACGAGTACCAGGAAATACACTCCCCTGTGCAAAGGAAGTAGAGGCAGGGCAGAAGTTGGAGTGTTGGCCTTACATGGGGGGCAGAGTCCTGCTTTTGGGCAGTTGCAGGGGGTACCGGGAGTTCTGGTGAGTGGTGTTGGTAGATATATCAGTGCTGAGTATCCCTGTGTGAGTGCAGGGGTACAGTGTACAATGTGGGTAGGAAAATGAATCTCCTGTGACTGTGCCGTGTGATTGGCTGGAGGGCACAAGGTCATGGGAATTTGGGTTGTGCCCCTGGGGGGTAATTAAATAGCCCTGGCACACGCTGTGGCCCTTTAACTGCTCCTGTGTGTGACTCGTGACCCAACTGTTGCACCGGCCCAGGCTCATTGTGTCCAGAATTATTGAGTCAGGGGCCACAAGTGCTAAATCCCCTCTAATCCCCATTCATTGGCACCCTTTGTGTGCTGCTCTGGCCTTAAAGAGACGGCTCCCCTTTTGTGACCTCTTCTGTTGTAGGGATGGGCTTCTCTCACTGCCGAGTCCAGTGTTACTTTGGTGGAGTTTGGGGTGTTTGTGCCCCTGAGAGACCAACTTGCCCCCAGCTTCAGGGTTTATGTACCTGACCTGCCCCTGGGTTTTGCCCCCTCTGTTCTCCCTTTTGTTCTGAGCAGATCCCCAGTCTCCCAAGGCCAAGTAACAATGTCCTTCCTGGGGTGCTCGTGCCACTGGTACTACCCCCAGAGGGATGAGACCCCCGAGTGCTCATCCAATGACAGATCTGTAGTTCTGCTGCTGGACGTTCCAAGTGAAGGTTCAGTTGTATTTTGCCCCAGGCCTGTTCCAGAACATCAGGAGACTTCACAACAAACTCTGTAATTAGACACAGGAATGCTGTGGGCTCAGCCTGAAAGTCGCTGCCCCGCTGAGGATTCTGGGGATTTCTGGGTCACATAACGACTGCGATTCTCATTGTTCAGTTAGTAACAATATCCTCCCCATGTATTGAATTAAAATTGGGGCTGATGGGGGGATGGGGAGCCTGTGTTTGTCTGTGGAATTACCAGGCTCATAATAATCTTACAGAGCAGGATTACTTGCCCTTTATTTGCAGCAGTGCTGTCTGGAGACACCTGTGTGAGATAAGAGACAAAGGCTGAGGCAGAACAAACAAAACCACTGAATTACCAGAAGATTTAATAGGTGAAATGTAAATCTTCAGTGACAGGAGAAGGTAAGGATGGTGCTCCTGGCCTCCTGTTGTGGGATTAGAACTCTGTGCAGAACAGATTAGTCTCCCAGTTGCTGCTTACCCCAAACTCATTGTATTCTTATTATGGGGCCTATGGGGCCCCCAACAAGCTCAGCCAACTGCCATTTACGGGTCAAAAGTTTTATCCCTGTGAGCTCAGGGCCACTCTAATCTTCCCACAATACTCGCTTAATTGCTCCGCCTCTTGACTCCGCCTTAATCCTATTCACACTCACCTGATGGGCGGAGCCTGGAGAGAAATAGGGATAAGGGAAAACCAATTGGAGATGCTGCTGCTTTATTTTGTGTGCGGTGACCTGTCAATTAGTTATATATGAACAATAGTCCGTAGCAACACGTGTGTCCTACATGTGATCCTCTAGTATTTTTTTAATATCAAATGAGAATGGAGGAAAGGAGATCTCACCATCAGCATAGGAATGGGTTCTTTACTGTAAGGACAGTCAGGTTATGGGATTCCCTACCAAGAGAGGGGAATGAGTGATTCATTGGTGGGGAGGAAAGGAGATCTCACCATCAGTATAGGAAGGGGTTCTTTACTGTAAGGACAGTCAGGTTATGGGATTCCCTACCAAGAGAGGGGGAATGAGTGATTCATTGGTGGGGAGGAAAGGAGATCTCACCATCAGCATAGGAAGAGGTTCTTTACTGTAAGGACAGTCAGGTTATGGGATTCCCTACCAAGAGAGGGGAATGAGTGAAGTGATTCATTGGTGGGGAGGAAAGGAGATCTCACCATCAGTATAGGAAGGGGTTCTTTACTGTAAGGGCATGTGGTCTCCACGGAGACAGTGTTTTTTTCTGTTTGGGGGGGACACAGAGGGGTGTCACTAGGAGAAGTGCTGTGGGAGTGACAGATATGAGACTGACTGGCAGCTCTTACTCATATTTAATTAAATAGGACATCACATTATTTGTGTGCTGGGGACTGTGAGAGGGGGGGTGTAATTTTGGGGGTGCAGATGGATGTTGCCTCTATTATAGAAATTCATTGTTTCCTTTCAGGGGCCCCAGGAATGGAGAATCCGTTGGATGTTTTGTCTCGGGCGGCCTCATTGGTTCATGCAGACGACGAGAAACGTAAGTCCTGTGTCCCCCCCCCACATTTTTTTGTATCCAGTCAGTGATTGGCTGTGCTGTTGTGCAGAGCGAGGGGTTAATGATATACTGTCCCCCAATAACAAGGAACATGCGGTGTCTGTGAGGGACCCCCCTGCACCACATGCAGCCGCTGCTTCCGCCTCCTCAGGTCAAAGGTTGGGGGGGGGGGGGTTTGAAGGGAACAACTGTGGGTATTGGGGTTTCTGCACTTGGCTCCAGTTTGCCCTGCCCCCTCTATCCTGTCACCCCAGGGCCACATCTTATTAGCGCCAAAGTGCCCCGAGTTTGCCCAAATGTCCCAACTGACTATAACTCCCAGCACCCTCTGGCAGCCGACAGGAGTTGCCATAGGGAGGGTTGGGCCCAGGTCAGTGCAGAACAGAAGTCAGGGTTCTGGGGGTATTGGGTACAACCCAGGGAAGTGACCCGTGTACGACCCCTCCGACTGGTTCCTGTAACGAACGACAAATGTATTTCCTGTCCCTCGTCAAATAATATATAATATATCCCTTTAATTACCCCAGACATGTCCCTCATCCCTTTAATGACCCCAGTCCTGTCCGTATATCCCTTTAATTGCCCCAGTCCTGTCCGTATATATCCCTTTAATTACCCCAGTCCTGCCCTTATATCCCTTTAATTGCCCCAGTCCTGTCCTTATTTCCCTTTAATTACCCCAGTCCTGTACGTATTTCCCTTTAATTGCCCCAGTCCTGTCTGTATATCCCTTTAATCGCCCCAGTCCTGTCCGTATATCACTTTAATTGCCCCAGTCCTGTCTGTATATCAGGTCTGTTAAAGGGACATTGTTCAGGAAGGAAACTGTCTGAGTTGCACCCGGCGCCTTTATCTGGGGTCGGTTGGGCAATGTGATCTGTGAGTAACGTGACACCAGCCAGGGAATCCGACCGTCTCCATTTGTACTTTCCATGTCTTGGCTCCAGGGTCCAACTACCCACCTTCTATATCACTGACCCCCAACCAGTAGCTCGTGAGTTACATGTTCCCCCCAACCCATTGGATGTTGCTCCCAGTGGCCTCAAATCAGGTGCTACTTTTTGAATTTGTGGCTTAAATGAAAGCTTTAGTTGTATAAAAACCAGTTGTACTGTCACACAGAGTCTCCTGTAGGCTGTGAGTCCACAAAGGGGCTACTAATAGCCAATCACAGCCCTTATTTGTCACCCCAAGGGACTTTTTCATGCTTCTGTTACTCCTCAACTCTCTTTACTTTTGAATGTGGCTCACGGGTAAAAAAGGTTGGGGACCTCTGTTCTATACAGTCCCACCCTCCTTCTATACTGTCTCACCCACCTTATATACAACCCTACCCACCTTTTGTACAATCCCACCCCCTCCTATACTGTCCCACCCACCTTCTGTACAGTCCCACCCACTTTATATACAGTCCCATCAACCTTATATACAGTCCCACCCACCTTTTGTACAATCCCACCCCCTCCAATACAGTCCCACCCACCTTCTATACAGTCCCACCCACCTTCTATACAGTCCCACCCACCTTCTATACAGTCCCACCCACCTTCAACAAAAGCCTCTTGGTCAACTCCGCTCTTGTTCTTTGAACTTGCACCTCCTCCCTCTCCTTTCTACCCACAAACTGCCCAGAAATCATCACTTACCCTCACGTGCACTGACCCAGTGTTACATTTGCACAGTAGTGGGAGAGCCCTGATCATAAGAGCTTGCAATCTGTAAGGGAGAGGAGGAAAGACACATGATGAGGGGAATCAGTGCGGAGTGTGAGTGCAGAGTAAGTGAGTGAGGTAAGTGGGTGGGTTGCTGAGACTTATAGGCTGGAATGGTGTCTCCCTTACTGGCTCTAGTTGGCCTTATGGGAGTTATTAGCCTGAAGAGCTTACAATCCTTACTATAGAGCTTCACTTGTGAATTTATTGGCCCTTGAATAACCTATGGGGGGGTCACATATTCTGGCACATTCCAATCGGGGGGGGGGGGGGGTCACTCACATTCCCAGGAGAGAATCACTCGCTGCCCAACACAGACCTTTGGAGCAGATCTAAAAGTCCCAGGAATGTGAGTGGTACCAGTGATGGGCAGCAGGTGGCGCAGTGAGTGCAGAATCACAGCAAAGAATGTTACTACTGCTGAGTAATGTCAAGGATTTGGGGAATGTGAGGGATATTTACCCTTTAGAGTCTGACATGTTCTGCTTGTTGCACTGGGTCTTTTGTCTCCTCAGTACAATGTTACTGTTACTCCTGTTACTCCTCTTCTTATTCTAATCACTGAATATTTTCCTTTCTACCCCAATATACATTCCATACTGCCCCCTGTCTGCTGCTCCTTAAACTTGTGTGAAGAAGTAATGCCCCGGGGGTAGTTAGTGGTGTGTGTGCTTAGGGAATTAATGCTACAGGGAGTACTTATAGTTGTGGGTAAAGATACTTGGAGTAATGTATTTCCATACAGTAGGAAGGCGTTTTCATGTTTGTCCAGCAGGTGGCGCAGTCTCATTCTATTCGAAGGTTCCTGCAGGTGAAGGAGAATACAAATAAGTTTGGCAGTGAAATGGTTTTGGGGCCGGGCCCAGAGCGTTTCGGTTATTCAGAACAGAGACCCCAATGGCTCCAGCAGGTGTTACACAGAACAGAATAGAAACCTTGGGATATAAATAGCGTGGGATCCTATAAATGGGATATTGCGTTTCCGTTGCCGAGTCGCACAGATTGGGGCTGATTTCATTCACACAGGGGGGTCGTTAAATTGTGTCGGATCCCTTTGTGATTCCTAAATGAAACACTTTCTGGAAAGGGTCGGCTTCTCCTGCAGTGAAAATGTTCTGCTCCCTGAGTCACAATCACTGGCAAATGAGACTTTGGGCTAATTATCTACCTATAACTCTTCCATGCAACTCCCAGCACCCTGTGATAATAAATCAGCTGTGATTTGTTTCTACCACAATCCCTTGATCATTCCTTCTCTGTATATTTGTATTTATACATATGGGAGGAGGAGGTGCCATATTGATTCCCTTAGACAGTACAGTATGAGGGTATAGCTTATTGTGTGCCCAGAACATTCCTTCTCTGTATATTTGTATTTATACATATGGGAGGAGGAGGTGCCATATTGATTCCCTTAGACAGTACAGTATGAGGGTATAGCTTATTGTGTGCCCAGAACATTCCTTCTCTGTATATTTGTATTTATACATATGGGAGGAGGAGGTGCCATATTTTTATTTTATCTGGATTACTGATTTGGGTGTTGGGATGATCATATGGATTTGGGCCCCGGATCCTGCAGTCGGGGGGGCTCTATGATTTATACTCGTTGTTGTTGCTCAGCTGGATCTGTATAAACATCTGGGCTCTGACAGTGAGATTTCGGGTGAATACCTAAATTCCCTGCCTCTGACTGTTCCACCCCCACCCCCTTCCACACTACATATGTTGTAGATCCACAACTCCCATCATCCTCTGTGATATCTCAAAGGAGTTGGTCCTTATGTATGTCACATGATCAGTCCCTCTTTGCTCAACCTGAAAGCAACAGACATAATATGTAGAAATGTAGTGAGAGGAAGCAGGGGAAGATGATGGGTTAATAGAGTGTAAGGCTGGGAGCATCTATACAAGGTGCTGATAATATAATGAAGGGTAAACCCAGGATTAACAATAGGGCATGTAGGGGTAATGTGATGGATAATAAGCATGGGGTAGTTCTATAAGGAAGAGGAAGCAAAGGAGTAATAATGAAACACATTACTGTTGTATGGGAGTAACAGTGGGATATGATGGGGTAATAAAATAATCACATGACTTAACTGTTCAGGCATAATAAAAATACAAAACAGGTAGGGCTGAGGAGGAGAGTTATTAGGAGTAACAGTGGGGCAAGTAGGGTTAATGGGAGGGAGAAGTAACAGTGGGGCAGAGGGGGTTAATAAGGAGGGAGTAGTAACATTGGGACAGAAGGGGTTAATGGGAGGGAGGAGTAACAGTGGAACAGATGGGTTAATAAGGAAAGAGGAGTAACAGTGGGACAAGTAGGGTTAATAAGGAAGGAGGAGTAACAGTTGGACAGAAGGGGTTAATAAGGAGGGAGGAGTAACAGTGGGACAGAGGGGGTTAATAAGGAGGGAGGAGTAACAGTGGGACAGAGGGGGTTAATAAGGAGGGAGGAGTAACAGTGGGACAGGGGGTTAATAAGGAGGGAGGAGTAACAGTGGGACAGAAGGGGTTAATAAGGAGGGAGGAGTAACAGTGAGACAGAGGGGGTTAATAAGGAGGGAGGAGTAACAGCGAGACAGAAGGAGTTAATAAGGAGGGAGGAGAAACGGTGGGACAGAGGGGTTAATAAGGAGGGGGCAAAGATGTAGGGGGAGGTGCAGGTGAGATAGTTGATGGGACTGGAAGGAGTTAAATAAATCTCTGGGTTGTTTCAGGGGGCGTGGCCAAGTTGAGGCTGCTGTTTGAGTGACGGGGCAGTGGGTGGGATTGTGCAGCAGAAGCAGCAGGATCCCGTGGGCAGGAAACGTTTGGCGCATGTGCAGATGTGACGGGACCAGTGAGCATGCGCAGCCTCCTCCCCGTTCTCCGCGCTATGGAGTGAGAGAGGAGGAGGAGCCTGCGTGTCAGTGAGGAACTTGCAGCGGGACTGTGAGGCGCTTCTCTCTCTTTCCCATCGCTCTCTGGAAATCGCTCTGAGCCGCTTGTCTCCCCCGAGTCTCCGTACCGAGAGCCTTGACTTTCCCGGGCCTTTTGTTACCGGGGCCGCATCTCCCCTCAATGCTCGCTCTGACCATGGACCTGCTCAACTACCAGTATCTGCACAACATGAACAACAACAACATCGCTATTCTCTGCTATGAAGGTAACTGGACTCCTCTCCCACAATCCTCTCCGTCTCACTGAGCATGCTGGGAAATCTCTCTCCCCTTTACTACTCCCCTGTCTGCTGTGCTGAGCATGCTGGGTATTGTCTCTCTCCCCTCCCCCCCACGTGTCTCTCACTTCCTCTTTATTCTACTAAATATTTCTTGCTTTCCTCTCCTTTATGGGGGGCTGGCTCTTTGGCTGCTCTTTTCCATTTTGGCGGGCTCTATATCCAGGTTACACTTTATTTGGTGGGTGGCTCCAACTACACCATGTGGTTACAGTTATTTGGGGGGGGCTCAGGTTGGCACAGTATCGATTTTGGGGGGGCTCTATATTCCCAGGGTGCAGTTATGGGCAGGGTTTGCAGGTTATTTGGGGCTCTATATCCCAAGGGTGCAGTTATTTGGCAGGGTGCAGTTATTGTGGGGGGGCTCTATATCCCAGGGTGCAGTTATTTGGGCTCTATATCCCAGGTTACAACATGTATTTGGGGGGCGCTCCTATATACCAGGGTGCAGTTATTTGGGGGCTTCTATATCCTTCCGTTGTTTCTCTGTTATTATGGGGAAGGGGGGGCTCTATAATACCAAGGGATCAGTTAATTTGGGGCTCTAATATACCAGGGATAAGTTATTGAGGACCCCTTGGTCTCTTATAATCCGGGTGCAGTTATTTTCGCACTGGGCCTGTGCAGTTATTTTTGGGGGTTCTATATCCAGGGTTCGCGTTAATTTGGGAGGGCATCTATTTATCCCAGCACAGTTATTTGGGGGGGCTCTATTTATCCAGGTGCCTATTTTGGGGGCTCTATTATCCCAGGGTGACAGTTATTTGGGGGGCCTCTAGTATCCAGGTACTTATTTGGGTCGGCTGGGCTCAGTTGTATATTCCGGGTATTCACCAGGGTTACAGTTATTTGGGGCAGTATTACCAGGGGCTGCGTTATTTTCGGCGGGTCCTCTTTATCCAGGGTGCGTTTATTGTGGGGGCTCTATTATACCAGGGTGCAGTTATTTGGTCGAGGGGCCTATATACCAGGGTGCATTTATTTGGGGCTCTATATACCAGGGTGCAGTTATTTGGGGGGGCTCTATATCCCAGGGTGCAAGTTATTTTGGCGGGTGGCAGTTATGAGGGGGCTCTATATCCCCAGGGTGCAGTTATTTTGGGGGGCTCTATTATCCCAGGTACAGTTATTTGGGGGGCTCTATATACCAGGGTGCAGTTATTTGGGGGCTCTATATCCCAGGGTAACAGTTATTTGGGGGCTCTATATCCAGGGTTACCAGTTATTTGGGGGGCTCTATATTACCAGGTGAGTTTATTTGGGGGGCTCTATATCCCAGGGTACAGTTATTTGGGGGGGGGCTCTATATACCAGGGTACAGTTATTTGGGGGGCTCTATATCCCAGGGTACACTTATTTGGGGGGGGGTCTATATACCAGGTGCAGTTATTTGGGGGGCTCTATATACCAGGGGTACAGTTATTTGGGGGCTCTATATCCCAGGGTACACTTATTTGGGGGGGGCTCTATATACCAGGGTGCAGTTATTTGGGGGGCTCTATATACCAGGGTACAGTTATTTGGGGGGATTATTTATTTCCGCCACTTGTTATTGTGGGCAGTTTCTAAGGAAAATCCCATAAATCAGCCTGTTAGTAAATACTCCCAATAAGTACTATAAATACTCCCAGTTTCCTGCTGTTGCCAAGTGGAATTTTCCAGCTGCTTTCCATGTGGATGTGTTAGACGTCGGAAATTGCTCTCCTCCAGTTCTTGTGAACTGCAACTCCCACCACCCCCTAAAGCACTGGTTCTTAGCATTGGCTCCCCAGTTGTTACATCACTACAACTCCCAGCATCCTCCCACATAAACTGAACAGTCTGAGTTCTGCAACATCCTAATGGGGCTTCAACTTCCCTGTTTGTTATAAAGTATGTGCCTGACCACTGTTGTACTGCGCTCCTGAGTATGTGGGTGCTTTAGAAATGTATTCCTATCGTTTGTTTGTGTGGTTCTTAGTACAGTCAATCTTTACTGCTTAGCTCATAGGATAATGCTGAGATGCTGCAGATATAACTCTGATCCCCATTGTAAGCAGCAGTCCTGTCCTGCTTTATGGCAGCTGAGATTCTAGCTATCTGTATAACAAAACATTCTGTCCCAGTGGCTGCACAGATCTTATCTGATCCCCATTGTAAGCAGCAGTCCTGTCCTGCTTTATGGCAGCTGAGATTCTATCTGTATAACAGAACATTCTGTCCCAGTGGCTGCACAGATCCTATCTGATCCCCATTGTAAGCAGCAGTCCTGTCCTGCTTTATGGCAGCTGAGATTCTAGCTATCTGTATAAGAGAACATTCTGTCCCAGTGACTGCACAGATCCTATCTGATCCCCATTGTAAGCAGCAGTCCTGTCCTGCTTTATGGCAGCTGAGATTCTAGCTATCTGTATAACAGAACATTCTGTCCCAGTGGCTGCACAGATCCTATCTGATCCCCATTGTAAGCAGCAGTCCTGTCCTGCTTTATGGCAGCTGAGATTCTAGCTATCTGTATAACAGAACATTCTGTCCCAGTGACTGCACAGATCCTATCTGATCCCCATTGTAAGCAGCAGTCCTGTCCTGCTTTATGGCAGCTGAGATTCTAGCTATCTGTATAACAGAACATTCTGTCCCAGTGGCTGCACAGATCCTATCTGATCCCCATTGTAAGCAGCAGTCCTGTCCTGCTTTATGGCAGGGGCATATATGTGAAACCTTTTGTGGGAATTAGTTTTCTTTGCACAGAGGATTTGTTCCTAGCAATCAGTACAGCTCCCAGTGTGCCATTAGCATGACTTAAATCATAAGAAAGCTCAGTAAAGCAGAGGAAACAACTGTCCAGTTTAACGTGTTCATTTTTTAAAACTGGATTTAAATCTAGCGGATCACTTCCATGATTTGGTTTAAAAGTTGCCCCCAATGCAGCCCTGATGCTTCCCGTGACATGGACTCACTCGGCCATGAGTTTGTTTTGGAGAAATCACCAACCTGGGATAAAGTGACATTTACTCTGGTCTATTCTTTTAAACCCTGCCGAGTTCTTTCCTTGGATTTGAATGAGGAAATGTTTGTATCTGAGGGGAACGTTGCTCGTTATCCCTGTTTTTGGTCTATTTTTTTAAATATCATTTGGTTTGAAAACCTGTCTCACCTCCAGCTGAGGTGCACCATGGGAAACTACCCAGAATCCCTCCCAGGGGTGGATGGAGAGCAAAATACAGTTCCGTTTTATTGAGGAACTCTCTGTTTATTACATGCCCCCAAGGGTTTCTCATGTTGGCAGCAAGGTATTTGGGGACAACAGATTGGTATCCAATTAATTAGCTGAGTTGTAATGGGACACTAATTGGCATAATTGCTGCTCTTTTGTTCTCATTAATTAGCCCAGTCTGAGTGCATGGGGGAGTCTGTTTTCCCAGCAGCTTCTCTTCTCATTCATCCGCTGCTGAAGGCCTTTTCTTTCCTTCCTTCCTTCCTTCCTTCCTTCCTTCCTTCCTTCCTTCCTTCCTTCCCTTCCTTCCCTCCCTTCCTTCCCTCCCTTCCTTCCCTCCCTTCCTTCCTTCCTTCCTCCCTTCCTCCTCTGTTGTGATTGGCCCCCAGTCCTGTAGGGAGAGGCTGATGGGGGATCAGTCAGGTGCCTTGTTTAGATTGAATTAAATTGAATATGTCCCAAGGGATACAACTTCTCCCATCAGTCCCTTATGTGCAGCACAAAGCAGATGGTGGCACTGTTCTGTTGCAGTCTTATGAGTAACAATGGCCTGCGGCTGCTACTGGTGGGAAGTGGTACTGCACCAAGCAAGGAGTCCCCGGCTTAGGGAAGCGCAAGGCATGAATTGGGGAACTATTTTGCTTTGAGGTCTCTCACCCTATTGTTTTGGGGTGCCAGAGGCAGGAGAGGGAATATGGCATTAGCCAGATGTTGCTCACTGTGTGCCAGGTGAGGGGCAGGTTGCTACGGGTCATGGGGAACATGGGGCTCCATTGTGTTATCATTAAATGTAGATATCAGCAGAAGGGCTATCCATTAGAGGGGGCTTATTCTATCTTTTGGGGCTCTAAATCCCATCTGAGACAGCCATGTCTTTGTGTGGTTTTCTCAATGTGGCCTTAGAGCGTGGGCTGTGCGGTGAGTAGTAGTTCAGCAGACTCAGTCCGGCTCTGTGCTCCACTTGTTTACATTAAAGACATTTGCCGGCAAAATCCCCTTATTTTGTGGGTACAGAGAGAGTATTGTTGTGCCTAAATGAGGAGATTGTTCCCATAGGGAGAGATTATTTGGCTGAATGGGGCTCTTGTGTGAGTCATTGGCTGCTCTGAGATTTTTATAGCTATAGGGGCATCTTCACTACTGCCCTCGCCTGGGGTGAGAGTGTGGCTTTGCATAGCATGGACCTGTCCCTGACTACTGGGAGATGTATTATCTTCAGCTGCTTATTGGTTGATTTAATGTGACGAGGGGGCAGGCCTTTTGGTTGGGGGGTATGTAGCACTGCGCTGCTGCTGCCCATGAGAATAAGCCCCACAGCTTGTACTGGAGCTTTAGCACTCGTCTGAAATAATATGGCTGCCCCCATGGCTACACAGCAGCTTGTTTATATAAACTATAGTAGTACTTATCTGTTATCTACTGTGTATCCTGTGCTTGAATGGCTGCCCCCATGGCTACACAGCAGAGTGTTTATATAAACTATAGTAGTACTTATCTGTTATCTACTGTGTATCCTGTGCTTGAATGGCTGCCCCCATGGCTACACAGCAGCTTGTTTATATAAACTATAGTAGTACTTATCTGTTATCTACTGTGTATCCTGTGCTTGAATGGCTGCCCCCATGGCTACACAGCAGAGTGTTTATATAAACTATAGTAGTGTTTCTTAAGCAAACACATCAGTTTTACCAGTGCAGGGCAACACTACATTATATTTTTATTACTTAAAAACTTATTTTTTGACGTTACTTTTCCTTTAAAGTGGTGTTGCTGTTCTGCTCTATGGGAAACCCTAAACGTCTTGTTGCTACAGGAGGGGGGTGCAACTGATTCTTTACATCTCCTGCTTTTATCCATTAAAGGGGAAGTTCACCTTCCAAACGCTTTTCAGTTCAGTTGTTTTCAGTCTGTTCCCCAGAAATAGACTTTTTTCAATTACTTTCCATTATTTCATTTTTACTGGTTTTCCAAAATCTAAGTGTAAAGTTGAATGTTCCTGTGTCTGGTGTTTGAGTCTGACAGCTCAGTAATTCAGGTGCAGATTCTGTTACAATTTTGCAACTTTTAGTTGATACATTTAGTTGATAAATTTCTCATCTCTGGAGAATTAGTAACTATTGTATCAAGTCTAACAGCTGCCTGTAATAAAACAGCAGGGACAGAGATAAGAAATGTATCAACTAAATGTATCCATTTAGAATAGTTTACAGGGTCGTCGACCCCCCTACCAGAGTTGCTTTTGAAGGTGAATAAAGGCACTTTCACAATTCTATATCAGAAAAACGTCACACATATAAAATAGAAAGTCATTGGAAAAAGTCGTTATTTCTGGTGATCTGTCGGGAAAACAACCAGTTGTTTGAAGGTGAACCACCTCTTTAAAGGGTCTCCCACACGTCCATGTAAGCCCCCTTTACAGTAGAACACCCCCAATTAGCCTGTTTCCTGCACAGTGTTCCAGCCGACCCCTTCATGGCAAATTTCTCCTTCCAAGGACAGGCGTTGGTTTATTCCTAAACTTCCAGTCCCACCAACCCCCACAGTAAATAATTGTCCCATTGTGACAGACACCCCCCCCCCCTGTCTGTACATGAGCAGTCTTTGAAGAGCCGTGCAGATGTCTCGGGCTTGTGATGGCATCTCTCCCAGTGTTTGTCCCCCATCCCCCTCTCACAATTCAGTGGCATCACTCTGCTCCATACAATGGGATTACAAGGAGCCTCTGGGTAGTTGCTGAACTCAGCAGGATTGGATTTTGCTGAGGACACGGGTTCGTGTTGGCTCGGTCCTTTGATTCCTCTCTTTGTTCCACGACTCAGCCAGAGATCTGCCTCCTTTGTGCCCCGGCCTTGCCCTGTTTACTGTCGCCTTTTACTGTCATTTAATTCTGTTTCTCGCTGTTATCAACTACGGGATGGGGACCTGTCCCTAAAATCTCCACACTAAATTCACCTTTACTCAAAAGGGTTTTCCCTTCTGCTGCTGTTATTGCCCCTTGAACTGCTTCTCCATATTTACCCTGTGGGGAGGAGCTAAATTGCTATTTGGGGTCAGTAGCTGCTCCTGTATAAATGGAGATCACTTGTTGCAGCAGTGGGGTCGTGTCTGTAGGAGGGAAGGTCACTGTGTAGAAGAGAAAGAAGTGTCCTGTGTACAACAAGCTGAATGTGGGAGGAATGTCGGAGAAACATACAGCCCATTCTTTCTGCTGAGCCGACAGTTGCTGCAGCTGGCGGCTCTTTTTAGGGACATGTGACGCATTTAAGTGTTTGAGAAGCAGGTTTTCGTTTCCTCGGCTCTTGTACAGAGAATTTGGCTTGGGGTGACCTGTTCTGCACCCGGAGGCCTGATTGATTTAGTGGGGCAGATAAGTGTTTTGGGTCAATTAGGGATGCACCGAATTCAGGATTCAGTTCGGGATTCGGCCTTTTTCAGCAGGAAAATCCTTTTGCCTGGCCGAGCCAAATCCTAATTTGCACATGCAAATTAGAGGAGGGGAGGAAAATCGCGTTACTTTTTGTCATAAATCAAGGAAGTAAAAAATAATTTCCCCTTCCCACCCCTAATTTGCATATGCAAATTAGGAATTGGTTCAGTATTCAGCCGAATCTTTTGCAAAGGATTCAGGGGTTCGGCCAAAATAGTGGATTCGTTGCATCGATACGGTTAATTTAAAGGAACAGTGAAACCATGGGGCATCTGCGCAGGCCTGGGATACATGTCCTGAGCTCTACCCAGAGTGCCCATCTCTGTACAAATTCCATTTTTTTTGTTCAGAGCTGAATAATTCTCTCTGGAATCTGCTGAGAGAGAACTTGTGGCTGTCGGGTGAGGCAACGCGGAGTCTGGGGGCCCAAGGCAACCGGCTGACTGCCAAGCCCCTCCCAAAGGTTAATTCTATTCTTATAAACAGATGGGCAGGTGGCAGAATAGCTAATGGGGAGAGGGTGGGTAGGATGGATATGTCTAAAAGTCACTGACTCCACCATTACCTGCCTGTGCTGGAGGAGTCCATTTGTAGCTGATACAGGAGGTCACATGGCAGTAGTGAGGGGGCTACGTCTATATGAAATCCCCAGGGGGTAATAATGCTTTGCAGTTGCACAGTCCTGGGATCTTGGCTAAAGACAGTTCATTCCTTGGCCAGTTTGTGGTGCTGAGTGAGTGTCAGCTTCTTAGGTCAATCTGTATATTGCTGGAAGCCACATGGAGGATTGTGTTTGGGGTTTTCTGCTGCCAACACCCTGTTTGTACATGTTGTCCTTATGCATCAAGCTTTATTTTCTCTATCATTAAAGGTGATATACTCAGCTTCTCTCCCAGGCTTCTAGTTGATCAGGCTCAGTCCTCTCCAGACAGCAGTGCTGTAAGTGAGACTTAGGGGCAAATTCATCAAGGGTCGAATATCGAGGGTTAATTAACCCTCGATATTCGACTGGGAATGAAAATCCTTCGACTTCAAATATCAAAGTCGAAGGATTTTGCGCAAAAACTATGATCGAACGATCGAAGGAATAATCCTTTGATCCAACGATTAAATCCTTGGAATCGAATGATTCGAAGGATTTTAATCCAACGATCAAAGGAATATCCTTCGACCAAAAAAACTCAGCCAAGCCTATGGTGACCTTCCCCATAGGCTAACATTGGGTTCGGTAGCTTTTAGGTGGCGAACTAGGGGGTTGAAGTTTTTTCTTAAAGAGACAGTACTTCGACTATCGAATGGTCGAATAGTCGAACGATTTTAAGTTTGAATCCTTCGATTCGAAGTAGCCCATTCGATGGTCGAAGTAGCCCAAAAAACACTTCGAAACTTGAAGTTTTTTTTACTTCAAATCCTTCACTCAAAGTTAATGAATTGGCCCCTAAAAGTCACAGTGAGACTGATCGTGCCACGTGCAACTGACCTTAATCCCAAAAGCACCACTGACACCTCTTCCCAAACATTCCTTATTTAGCCACATTGCTGTGTTTTGGGAATATACTCCTATTCTACTGCTTCCTAACATCTGGATTCTGCTATTGTTGTGGGATTTATGGGCATGAAACTCATCTAGTTGTGTGGATTGGCCTGTCTCGGGGTATGATGGGAGTTGTAGTTAGGGATGCACCGAATCCACTTTTTTGGATTTGGCCGAACCCCTGAATCCTTCACAAAGGATTCGTCAGAATACTGAACCCTAATTTGCATATGCAAATTAGGGGTGGTAAGTGGAAAACATTTTTTACTTCCTTGTTTTCTGACAAAAAGTCACGCAATTTCCCTCCCCACCCCTAATTTGCATATGCAAATTAGGATTTGGTTCGGCCGGGCAGAAGGATTTGGCCGAATCCGAATCCTGCAGAAAAAGGCCGAAACCTGGCCGAATCCCGAACCGAATCCTGGATTCGGTGCATCCCTAGTTGTGGTTCAGAGTGGGCTTTGGACCCTTCTGTTGCGGCCATACAGGAATCTAAAGCTGCCCATACACGGGCTGATAAAAGCTGCTGACAGACTGAGTTGGCAGTTTATTGCCCGTGTATGGGGCCTTCCGACGATCGATATCCGAAAGTCTGCCTGATGTAGATCAGACAGGACTAAAAATCGCATCTGTTCGTTGATGCGGTCACGCGATCCGATCGCCTTTATACCCTTCGTTATGATCCAATCATTAGGCCCTAGGCCCCACGATCGGATCAGCCTGATATTGCCCACCTCAAGGTTGGTATATTGGGGAGAGATCTGCTTGTTTGGGGACATCGTGCGAGCGGATCTCTGTGTGTATGGCCACCCAATCTGATTGGTGGTCATACATGGGCTGATAAACTGCAGACTGACCCAATCAATATCTGGCCGAATGTTGTGCAGATGTCGATGGATCGCTGTCACGTCTGTTTGCGCAATCTGACGGCCCATCCCTAGGGCCCACGATCGGATCAGTCTGATATCGCCCACACATATCGGGGGAGATCTGCTTGTTTGGGGAGCTGGTACGAGCGGATCTCAGTGTATGGCCACCAGTTGTTTCAGAAGCAGAATTGTTGTGGCCGAGGAGTGTGACGGCATCAAAGGCAGGCGGGAGACCTTACTCCCCATTTGTTTCTCTTTCATTGTTTCATCTCCGTTGTCTCCCCAAAACGTCTCCCCACTACAGCATTGACTGGGGAAGGATAAACAGTCTGCGCCTTTGATCTGCTAATGACTTTGGCTCCTTTGAAGTTCAGGACTTTGTCCTTCCTTGAGTTTCACACGAGGAGACTGAGGGGACCACGGAAATCATTCCCACCTGCAGCAGCCGTTTGGGGAGAGAATTCTCTCACTGGATTTCTTTATTTGTTTGTGGTTCCATTGGTTGTGTATTGTCAGACGCCTGTGTGTGGGGCCCCTCCCAGAATGCTTTGTGCTCCGTTGCTTCATACAGGCCCGGACTTTCTACTAAAACCTCCATTTGCCTCATTCTGCCCAAACTTGTCTGGGAAACACAAACTTGCTACTTTTCCCCAGTGTTGTGACTGCCGGTGCACCTCCCACACAGGATGCGGCTGATCTAGGCTGGTGCTGAGTATTCCCAATTGCAGGGGTTGGTACAGAGCCACATTGTTAAAGGGCAACTATCGCAGAAATGAAAATTTAATAAAGAGATAAGAAACTTTCTAAATACAATCAATTAAATATTCTGCATTGTTTCTGAAATAATCAAGTTTATCTTCACTATTCCTCTCTCAGCATCTGTTTCTCTTCATTCTCTCTTCATGCAGCAGTTGGGTGTCAGATATTCACTGACAGTTACATCCAATATATCTTATAGGGGGGCTCCTTTTGCCTAGAAGATGTATTAGAGCTCACTCTATTAAACTCACCAGACATCATGTCTCTCTACATGCAGGATTTGTGCAAAAGGCAGTTATTTTGTTAGATTTTGTTTGTACTGGAATCAGTTATTTGAGTGAGCTCTAATACATCTGCTAGGAAAGGAGCCCCCCTATAAGATATATTGGATGTAACTGTCAGTGAATATCTGACACCCAACTGCTGCATGAAGAGAGAATGAAGAGAAACAGATGCTGAGAGAGGAATAGTGAAGATAAACTTGATTATTTCTGAAACAATGCGGAATTTTGATTTGATTGTATTTAGAAAGTTTCATCAGTATGAGGAAGCTTGTATGAAATTTTCATTTTCACGATAGTTCCCCTTTAAATATGTGTGCGAGGAAAACACTTGGAGGCCTGTTTATCAAAAGCTGAATTTGTGAATTTAAGTTTTTTTTTTTTTTAACTAAATAAACTTTGCCATAAACATTTCATTGTTTATTAAGACCTTTGGATCTTACAAACTTGATCAAATAGAATCTGAATTCTCTACAACATGAGTCCCCAGCCTCCGGGCCAGTCTTAAACTGGGCCACCGAACGACCGAATTGGACCCCGACCCCCTGGAAAGTAGTAGGTTACAGGGAATCCCTGGCCTATTTGTGATACGGAGAGAAATAATATACAGCTCTGTGCCCCCCAGGATTTGGGCTTCGTCCAGTGCAGACAAGTTTTTGTGGCTATTTGATGTGTATATTTGTACATGGAACTCAATGAGGCAGGAACTATTTTTCCTCTGTTCCTTCCTTTCTACACATGGGAGTTCGCTGCCATACTGATTCCCATAGACCGTACAGTATGAGGCTTTGTGTTGTTATTGTGGGTAGTGGTACATTGCAATCCATAAGATGATTTGTGCTTGTGCAGACACATTCCCACAGCTAAACAGCAGCCGGCTAGGAAACAAAATCATTGTGTGTGTTTGTTGTCTGTGCTGTGGTTTTTCTCCCGGTTGCAGTGAGAGGTGCAGTTGCACAATACAACAAAGGCAGTTTGTAGGGATTATTTGTGCATCACCTGCAGCCCCAGCCCGGGAATCTCTCCTGTACAAACACAGGCGCTGCTGTTTGGGTGAGAAATTACAATGTGGCCTGAGTTAATATTTACTCCTGTCTGGGAGGAACTGATTTGTAATCTGTGAGTAGTGATGTGTGCTGGGCTGCTGGGAGTCCCAAACTCCACTCTTTATATACAGAATTATAATCTCATGCCTTTATATACAGGATTATAACCATCCATTGAGACCTTTATATACAGGATTAAAATCACACACTCAGGCCTTTATATACAGGATTATAACATACGCTCAGGCCTTTATATACAGGATTATAACATACGCTCAGGCCTTTATATACAGGATTATAACATACGCTCAGGCCTTTATATAGAGGATTATAATCACACACTCAGGCCTTTATATACAGGATTATAACCATACACTCAGGCCTTTATATACAGGATTATAACCATACACTCAGGCCTTTATATACAGGATTATAACCATACACTCAGGCCTTTATATACAGGATTATAACCATACGCTCAGGCCTTTATATACAGGATTATAATCACATGCTCAAACCTTTATACACAGGATTGTAATCAAACGCTCAGGCCTTTATATACAGGATTATAACCATACGCTCAGGCCTTTATATACAGGATTATAACCATACGCTCAGGCCTTTATATACAGGATTATAATCACATGCTCAAACCTTTATACACAGGATTGTAATCAAACGCTCAGGCCTTTATATACAGGATTATAACCATACGCTCAGGCCTTTATATACATGATTATAACCATACACTCGGGCCTTTATATACAGGATTATAATCACATGCTCAAACCTTTATACACAGGATTGTAATCAAACGCTCAGGCCTTTATATACAGGATTATAACCATACGCTCAGGCCTTAATATACATGATTATAACCATACACTCGGGCCTTTATATACAGGATTATAATCACAAACTCAGGCCTTTA
The DNA here is from genome assembly GCF_017654675.1 of Xenopus laevis. Classification (NCBI taxonomy): domain Eukaryota; kingdom Metazoa; phylum Chordata; class Amphibia; order Anura; family Pipidae; genus Xenopus; species Xenopus laevis. The sequence goes on along the minus strand of NC_054377.1, from coordinate 154,285,683 downwards.
TATACAGGATTATAATCACACGCTCAGGCCTTTATATACAGGATTATAATCACATGCTCAAACCTTTGTATACAGGATTATAACCATACACTGAGACCTTTATATACAGGATTAAAATCACACGCTCAGACCTTTATATACAGGATTATAACCATACACCAGGCCTTAATATACAGGATTATAATCACACGCTCAGGCCTTTATATACAGGATTATAATCACACGCTTGGACCTTTATATACAGGATTATAATCACACGCTTGGACCTTTATATACAGGATTATAATCACACGCTTGGACCTTTATATACACATACATACCTTATAAGGCACAGGGAGTGTGTTGTTGCCTGCAGGGAGTGCTATTTCCCACAGATGATAAAACACCTGAAAATACACTTGGCAATTTAAACTGGCAGCTATACAAATATGTCAGATGTTTAATGGTGAGTGGGGCCCTATGTGACATTGTGCTTACATAGGGATTCTAATCACTGGGACATAAGGGGATATTGTTTTTTGCATGTTTTTTCTCTTCTCCTGCCGTTTTTTTTTCTCTGGCATTTTTTGCGTTAATATAGACGCATTACAGAATGTTTAAGGTCGGCTGTAAGTGGCCTTGTGAAAGGTTGCGGGGATTCCCTGTTTTGGTATTTATAGTAGGAGAGTAATTTATAGCAAGCGAGGCAATAAAATCTGGTTTGTCAGTTGCAGGAAGGCTGGTGCTTTATATCCACGACTTCTTGTGGGGGCCCAACTCCCAACTGCACTTGTGTACAAGGTTTTATTCTTATTATTCTTTGCTGTTCTTCTAAAGGTGGTCCTACACAGAGAGATGCACCAAACAATATGCCCACCTTGACATGGTCGATATCAGGCTGATCGTGGGCCCTCATAATGAAAGGTAGACTGGATCGCAGGACAACAAATAGATACAGTCTGCAATCCAACAGGGTTATTACCCTTACCAGATAGACATATGGCTGACTCTTGGCCAGATATCCATCAGAGAAGCACATTGGAGGGCCCCATAAACGGGCCAATAAGCTGCCAACTCGGTCTGTCTGCAGTTTTTATGGGCCTGTGTAGGGCCACTTTAAGTCTCTTGTATAGAAAAGGCAGAGAATTGTGTTGAAACAATAATGTCACCTGTCGTGTTTCTGGGAATTCTGGGCTTCGAGGGCCTGTTGGATATGCTGCATGGGAACCATAGAAAGTGATTCAAGGCTGGCAAAGGGTTAAGTGCCCCTGAAGTCTCTTGGCCGCTCATGTAGAGGGAACATTCATGTGTGTGACTGGCCAGCAGTCTCTTGAGCATTGGCATAGCCTGTTCAGTGATTGAGTACATATGGCCAAACGGTGCATTACAACCAGCCCTATATCCACATAATGATCCTGTTATTCCTATTCTCCCTTATCCGGCCTCAGTCCTGCCAGTACCTTCTCTCTCGCTGCTCCATTCAGCTGGGGCTGGAAGTGGAAAATTACAGAAGGCTGTCGGTGCCAGATCAGACCTGGGCTGGATTCTGGGTCACTTCATGCTCTTTGGTTAAATAACTCGCCGCTGTCTGGGTTGGCACAGAACGTGTTTGTGCTGGGGGCGGCCAATCGTTTATCTTGGGCTTTTTTCATGGGCAGAGTCACCGCTGGAGAGATATTCCGGTACAACGTAAATAAACGTTTCTATACAGGGCTGTATTTAGTGGTGGCGCCCGGGGGTACACAGCCTTTTTGCCTTCTTCGCTTTTTATATAAAGTACAGCCGTCCGACCTATGGCCATTTCCAGCACTCCTACACTAAACTGCCACCTCTTGCCCCAATATTCCTTCTTGCTCTTCCTAAAAGGGGTAAGCGATAAGCCCAAGGCAGGGCAAACAAACCCACCGAACATTGATCATGTATAAACCTCTCCGGTTCTTGAAATGAGTTCATTCAAAATAAAAAGTTTGGGGGCAATGATATTATGGTGGCAACAGTATTCTATTAGTGCAACCCACTTTCCAAAAAAACGAAGGATGATTTGCAGATCAGCGAAACGTGATATTCAGTTGATTTGCGAAGATCTCATTCTCATTGACGTTTTTGGAAACCTACAGGGTTCTGTTACCAGTTGTAACAATGACAGATGGGACTTGACTTAAGTGATTTACCCACATATGTATTAAAAACTTTTCCCAGGAGCAGTAACCAGACCAGTAAGATGTTTGCTTTTAAGCAGGTGACCAGTAAATACTACCTGCTGATTGGTCGCCAAGGGTTACTGCTCCTGGGCAAACTTTATTGCCTTTTATTACATAACCCCCTTAGTGTTTTATGCAACTCCTTTCAGCTGAATTTTACATTTCTTTCCACAGGGGAAGCAGCATTACGGAGTGACCCCAGGGTGCAGCCGCTCCCCATGTCCTCTGCTCTATCCAATCACCGGACAGCGCCTCCCCCCATCAGCCCCAGCAAACGGAGGTTCAGCATGGACCAAGGAGACGACGAACTAGAGTGTGACAACGACCATGTCTCCAAAATGAGTCGGATGTTTGCTCCGCACATGTAAGTTCCTTTTCTGATCCCATGTAGCACCCTGGTCTTGCCTTTGTGGTCCCGTGAAGCACCCTGGTCTGGCCTTTGTGATCCCGTGAAGCACCCTGATTTGGCCTTTGTGATCTCGTGAAGTCCCCTGGTCTTGCCTTTGTGATCCCATGTAGCACCCAGGTCTGGCCTTTGTGATCCCGTGAAGCACCCAGGTCTGGCCTTTGTGATCCCGTGTAGCACCCTGGTCTGGCCTTTGTGATCCCGTGAAGCACCCTGATTTGGCCTTTGTGATCCCGTGTAGCACCCTGGTCTTGCCTTTGTGATCCCGTGAAGCACCCTGATTTGGCCTTTGTGATCTCGTGAAGTCCCCTGGTCTTGCCTTTGTGATCCCATGTAGCACCCAGGTCTGGCCTTTGTGATCCCGTGAAGCACCCAGGTCTGGCCTTTGTGATCCCGTGTAGCACCCTGGTCTGGCCTTTGTGATCCCGTGAAGCACCCTGATTTGGCCTTTGTGATCCCGTGTAGCACCCTGGTCTTGCCTTGGTGATCCCGTGTAGCACCCTGGTCTGGCCTTTGTGATACCTTGTAGCACCCTGGTCTGGCCTTTGTGATACCGTGTAGCACCCTGGTCTGGCCTTTGTGATACCTTGTAGCACCCTGGTCTGGCCTTTGTGATAGCTTGTAGCACCCTGGTCTGGCCTTTGTGATCCCGTGAAGCACCCTGATTTGGCCTTTGTGATCCCATGTAGCACCCTGGTCTTGCCTTTGTGATCCCATGAAGCACCCTGATTTGGCCTTGGTGATCCCGTGTAGCACCCTGGTCTGGCCTTTGTGATACTGTGTAGCACCCTGGTCTTGCCTTTGTGATCCCGTGAAGCGCCCTGGTCTTGCCTTTGTGATCCCGTGAAGCACCCTGATTTGGCGTTTGTGATCCCGTGTAGCACCCTGGTCTGGCCTTTGTGATCCCGTGTAGCACCCTGGTCTGGCCTTTGTGATCCCGTGTAGCACCCTGGTCTTGCCTTGTGATAGTATAGCATTGTGGTTGGCTGCTTCCACTATACTTGTGAGTGTCTGAGTTACAGTGTAGAACCCTGGTCTCTTTGTTGTGATACAATGTGGCACCCAGGACTTTTCACCTGAGGGTCAGTTTTAGATAATGGCACCAGAGTTGGGCAGTAAACACATTTGTAGTGAGTCGTAGCATCTGAATAGTGTCTGCATGGAAATATTTTATATTTAGATGTATTATATATATATTCAGCTGAAGGCTGTTGGGGATGCAGAGAGTAGGGTAACCCAACATATCGGGGGGGGGGGCACCTACACTCTGAGGTGCAGCTGCTGAGCCGACACATGATCCCATGGCAGTTGTTATGGGTATTATGTACAGAATGTTTCCTATGGGATCATGGGAAACTCAATAAAATAAAGAATTGTAAGGGGCTGTCAGTTTGGGGGTCACTGCTCAGAGTCTTTATATCTGTGGCCCACATGCCTCTCATGCCTCAGTGAGGGAAGTGAGATCAGCCGGCGGCTCTTTGATAAGTGAGAGCCTTTTCCCTGGGAGCTGCTTGGGATTCCTGACATGCCTCCTGCTCTTGGCTTCCCTGGGATCAGTCACAAGACATGGAATTTCTTATTTACCTTCAGATACATCAGAGCTGTTAGTCAGTGGCTGGGCCTGCAGGAATGTGCTACAGGTTGGGCGCAACAAGCAAACCCCCAACAAATGGCTACTGGGCCCCTTTAGGATGGGGGGGGTCATCTGATTTCATGAATCTCTTTGTAGCCAATATAAAGGCAGCTCATCTATTGAATGGGTTTTCTGTCTGTGTAACTGTAAATAAATCCATGGTGTAAAGGTGGCCGCGCAGATATACACTAGTTTGCTGAGGTTTAAAATGAGCGGATCTCTCCCCGATATGCCTGGGAGATATTGGCCTGAGCCAATCATGAGCCCCGAGATGGGATCACAACTCCGAAAACACAGGTGGTCTGATTGAGGACCACATCAGTGATCCAATGCGCTCCTTGATCTGATGGGATTTATAAACCTGTGGGATTTACATCAATTTTCAGCCAAATATCAATCAGGGAAGCTCCATCTTGGTCTGTCTGCAGCTTATATTGGCCTGTGTATGACCAGCTTAAGCCTATAACCTTGGCCAAGAGCAAGTGTTGCCTTTAAATGTTACTGCGCATCAATCGGATATTTGTATTGGTTGGGGGCCACTGATCGGGGACACTGACTGCTCTGGGGGTCGGTTGGATGTTTGTGTCTGTGCAGAAGAGGTTTGTGGTTACACAGAACAGACAAGGAATTTGTACCTATTTTTCCCCAGACTTGTCCCAACAAGCAACACCCGAGGGGCTGACTTGGCTGCTCGATCCTTCCAGCAGTTGGGGAGGGATGAGAGGGGTTTCTTGGTTCTTTCCCTTTGTTCTCACAATGTGGCCCCCTGTAACCCTGTTTGTAATGCAGTGTTTTCATGTGATGATTTTATAAGGAAGTTGGCTGAATTTAAACATTTTATTTTAGTTCTTGGTTACACGTTCAGTAATAGGAGTGATATAATAATGTGCTCATAATGATGCGATTCATACATATATTTCTTATAAATTGTGTATTCCCATTCTCCTTGCTGTATGGTTTGCTGAAACAGAGCTTACAATCTAAGTGTCACACTCTAAGAACAGTTTTATTTATTTGGACAGACACGGGGAGAACCTACGGACTTATTGCTCTGTTTTCTAGAACTTTGCAGCGGCACACAAAGCAGATTTTGTATAGGGTTACTTCCCCTTTATGGGACTGAGGCAACAACTTGGCTTCAGATAACTCTCTGTACTGTAATATATTGTTCCCCTTGTGTTTATCTGCTGTTACATAAACTAAAATGGTTCTGTCCCAGAAATCTGAGTGCCAGCGAGTCTTCCTCATTAGCCGGATTAATTCTATTTCTTTTTCCTCTCCATTCCTGGGGGCCACTGTGACCCCACACCCGGGTGAATGTTGCGCCTGTGCATAAAGGTCGGACAGTGGAGCTGCAGTTGTCGGACAGACGGAGCCATTTTCTCCTTTTCACAATTCAGCAGAGAAACAATGGGCCCCTTTATCCCTGGCGGAGAGTCTGCTCCCAAGTGCTGACATCAGCCGTTTCCAAACAGGGCGCCCTTTACAATTAAGAGTCCTCACCCCGAGCCGACAGGCTTTTCAGCAGCCCCCCCCCCCCCCCCCGCATGACATTTTGGCTTTGCAAAGTCAGTATAATGAGGTGGATGGTGTGAAAGTTGTGGGCCCAGGGCACCGATATTGGGGGGGCTTATTATTTATAGAGAATAGAACTATCCTGGGAGTTGTACTTGATCCACAGCTGAATGGCTACAACTCTCTCCGGGGCATAAGCCCCAGGGGTTGCTGCATGGGGGGGGGGGGGTTATTAGCAGCTGATGTCTGGGTAGAAAAGGAGGCAGAAGGGACATGACACAGTGACTCCTTCCCTGCTGTGTCAGTCTAGACAAGAGACTATTCAGGCTTCCTCCTGCTCATGGGATTAGCATTTAGGGGTCAGCAGTTTGACCCTCTGTCGGGACTACAACTCCCAGCATCCCATCTACAGCCATAGCTTGCATTCAGTGGCCCCACAGCAGGAAGATATTTGCCCGGAGGTTCATATAGAAAACTTAGCCGGCGTCCGAGCAAACTGTGAGGTTTGTGCAAAAGTCGTAGAACAGATGGAGCCTGTGCGGCAGTCGGAACAGACAGGATTTCCCCAAAATACGGAGAATATCAGAGACTTGTTACACAATATCCTTCCCCCCTCGCTGCTCCAGTTTGAGGCTGTAAAGTGACGCCCCAGGCATTAGGACTAACAGATGTTTCCTGAGGTTGGGCAGAGGGACGAAGGTTCCCCCTCCCAGGGGCAAATCTGTTATGGAGACTGTTGCTAGAGACACCGAAAGCCATTTTAACTCTTGTCAGCTCGGTCCCCCTCTAATATGTGATATTTGGCGATTAAGGGGTTAAATGGCATAGGCCTTTGGACTGAGTTTAATTCAGTTCTGACCCACTGCAGACAATGTGTAAATTACCATCGTTCGAGCTCATTAGTAATATCCAAGCCTCTCAAGGCCCCCATACACGACAGACCAAGTCGGCAGCTTCCCCGATCGATAGATGCCCGGCAGGTTAAAAAGTCCCGTCGGATTGTGTCCGACGCATGTATGCAGTCCCGCGATCCGACCACCCATATCGGATTCATTCTGATCCAATCATTGGGCCCTAGGGCCCACAATCAGATCAGCCTGATATCGACCACTTCAATGTGGCATATCGGGGAGAGATCTCTCTGTCTGTGGCCACCTTAAGTGAGCACCCAGTGAGTCTCTGGCTGGCGAGAATGCTGTACATTGGGGAGTCATGTCAGCGGGTGTAACTAGAGGTTACTGGCCCCAAGCAGCAGCAGCATTTAATGAGGTAGGGTGAGGGGGGCACATTATGGGGCCCTGTTGGATCCATGCACTCGCTAGGCCCCCCAGTGATTTCCATCTTTTATTTATACTTTTCCACCCTAGGGGCAGGGATGTAGAATGACCCTCATGACAATAACAAGGAGGTGTACACGGGAGTGTTTGGCCCAGTTTCTGGGTGACATTTAGTTGAGAGACAAGCACGATGATAAAAATGAGTGTGCAACTTGCAGTACCACTTTCCACCAGATGCTGCCACTTAAATGCCTTGCATAGACTGCAGTGGAACACTGCCACCACAGAGATGGAAATGTAATGACATTTTAATAAAACCTCTCCCAAAAAGAAAAGAGCTCTCGTTTTACCAAGTAGAGAAAGTAGCTGTGGTATTTGCCTGTTATGATAGTTTCTGATGCGCTGGCTCATTAAACATTGTGCTACAGGGAATAGGGGAGAGCACAGACCAATCAAGGCCTCGGGTCAGTGGGTGCTGCCTATAATAACTTGCCCTTTATTCCCATATTATGGTGTATAAGTTTGAGCGTTTGCATAGTTGTCACCCTGAGGCACAGCCAGGAGCTCTCGGAGCTGCATTCAGGTCTGCGTTTCCCTGCACAGGCCGTCTCTCCCTGCTGCTTCTTGAGGGGACTTTTATTCTGACATGTTGCCTGCCAGTGTTTTTTTTTTTTTTTGGGGAAAGGGGCCGAGTGCCAAGTTAGAGAGGCCCGGGGATTTGTTTGCAGGACGAGGAGCTGCCGAAATGCTCTTTGGCAATGCTGAGAGTGAGGTTTGTAAAATCCTTTCATTTCCATCTCCTCCGACTTTCTCAGTCCATATGGCAACGCCGCACTTCCAGCTGCAGTTAATTTCAGGCCTGGGAAGGCACAGAGTTGGCTGCTAAATGAGGGGCCGTATAATAGCTTGGGGGCTTCACATGACTCTCCCTAATATGGCGCCTGCTGCTTCTTGGTATCATGGTGGCCAAATTCAGGGTTTCCTTTTCTTGGTGCTTCCAGCAAAGCCTCACTTGTATCTGAGCACAAACAACTGCACCGCTCTCTGAAGAGGATTTATTTCCCCTTAGCATGTGATTCTGGAGCAGAAAGAGCCGTGAGGGGCAAGTGTCCGTGGTGTTGCCCCCCAGTGTTTATCTGATTGTACAGGTGGATATTTAGCAGATGAGACTAAAGGTGGCCTGGTCTGAAAGTCGGCCAGATCTCGATTGGATGGGACTAAAAATCCCGTCGGATCGCAGTCGCATCTGTTCGTTGATGCGGTTCTGTGATCCGACCACCCGTCTGCGTTCGCTAGGATCCGATCGTTGGGCCCTAGGGCCCACGATCGGTTCAGCCCGATATTGCCCACCTCAAGGTGGGCATATCGGAGGGAGATCCGCTCGTTTGTTGACATCACCAAACGAGCAGATCTCTCCATGTATGGCCACCTTTAAGGGACTTTCCAATCGGATTTAATTTGGGTTGGTTTTGATTACAGTTGGGCTGGGCAGACAATCTCAGTGTAATGGTGTCGATCATTAGCCCCATTCAGATGTGCCTCCGGCCATATACCAGCAATGTCATCTCTGCTTTCTGATGTCCAGCTGACTAGTGATGGGCCAATTTCTCCCGTTTTGATGCCAGCAACAACTTCACCACCGGCGACATTGGAAATCCATTAAAAGCAATGGGCATCTAAACCGTCGTCTGCGTGAACGGTTTTTTCGCCAGTTACTACAGTTGACCTCTCCTCAGCACAAGCCTGCATTATATTCTGACCATTGACCTGGGAATTGGCTTTCAGGTATCTGACCGGTCTGTATAATACAGATATCTGTCTGAACAATCCGAATATTATGTTGGCCTGCATTGCACCTAGGGTTGCCACCTGGCCAGTATTTTACCGGCCTGGCCGGTAAAAATTAAGGTTGATCCCATTGTTATTAATAGGGAAAAAAGATAAATATATTGGAAGGCCGGTATTTTTTTTCCCAAAAAAGGTGGCAAACCTAATTGCACCTTGTGTGGTACGGGAGAGCTGAACAGTTGGATGCTGTATGTACACGGTTGGGCTCAGTATTAGTGATGTGTGCATCCTCCAAAACTATAATCCTCTCCTCACCCTAACCCACCCCTAGGGAACCCACACCTGCCCAAGGCAATGGGTGCTTTCTGAACTCAAACTGCCCATGACATTACAGAGCTGGGGGGCTCAAGGTGGCAAGTCCAATAGCTGAACCCACCACCCGCACCTACAACGCAACTTTGTGACCTGATACCCAGTTGGTATTGTATATATACCTGTGCATCACTAGTGTGTACCGCTCACAGATTTAGGAACACCCCCCTACCCCATGTGCAGCAGAACTTACCTTCATTGTATGAACTTAGAAGCAACCCCTTCTCCTTTAAGACTATAAGCTCTAATAACCTTCTTTCTTTTCTCTAATGGCTATTTGTATGTAATCTGTTTATATATAATGTACACTTCTGTTGTACTGCACTGCAAAATCACTTACCAGTTAGTAATAACCACAAATCAATTTTATGCACACATTTAATGAATTTATTTTGGTTTTGTCTAGAACCAAGAGCCTTAACGGCGATTACCGGAAAGAGCACAGAGACCGGAGCCGGAGCCCTATAGAAAGAGCAGCAGCGCCGACCATGAGTCTCCACGCCAGCCATTTGTATGGTATCCCACCCCTGGCGGTGGATCAGCCTCTGGCACTTACCAAAAACAGCATGGATGCTTCACGAAGCATGGGAATTGTGCCCCCCATGGAACGGCAACAGGTGAGGCAACTGCTTTTATTTCCACCAATACACGTGTTGGACTGTAACTCATTGTCCCAAACAAATGTATATTTTTAATTACAAGTGGTTTAAGGCGGCAATTTCTCTTCCTTCCCAGAACCGACCTTCTGTGATTACGTGTGCGCCGGCAAGTAACCGCAACTGCAGTCTGTCTCACTGCCCCACAGTCACCCACAGTGGTTGTGCCTCTGCTGCGCCAGGCAATTTCCGACGGCCATCGAACAGTGAGTGCACTTTCTGCTGTTACAGGGGATTGAGACATTTGTGTTTAACACATGACAATCCAACCGATTACTTGCCAGGCAATAGTACCAGCCCCATAGATTCTATGGTTCCTTAAATCATGTATTGTCTCTGTGTCCCATCAGGGTTCAATCACTCTAGAGATTTGATTTTTGCTGTCCTAGTTTTCCAAGTCATTTAATCATTTCAATTTTAAAATCTTATTCCACGATGACACTGTAGTCCTGGTACCAGCCGGAGATCTCGGGGTGTGCAGGTAGATTGTTGCAAGCTTTTAGGGGTACTAATCCATATTTGATGCAGTGCAGTCATTAGAAGATCAATATGCAATGCAAACTGGCAAGTTGTGAAGTTTCTAAAAGGTTATTAATTTGGCAAATTGAGTCCTGGTGCAATCATTCCAAATTCAGAGGCACGGCAGGGCCTGCAAAACCCTAGTGCTCCAGTTCTGATTATTCACTTTCAAGTGATACTGTAGTTTAATGTCTCCCTTCAGCTGTAGGGAACCTGATTAGCAATAGCAAATAATGATTGGGTGGTTAGAAAGTTCCAGTGAGACTTTCCCTTCTCTGTTCCTCCAGCTACGACTGCCTGTGACCCTGTGGTGGAAGAGCACTTTCGCAGAAGTCTCGGCAAGAACTACAAGGAACCGGAGCCCGTTGCCAATTCTGTGTCTATCACCGGTTCGGTTGATGACCATTTTGCCAAGGCCCTTGGAGATACCTGGCTCCAGATTAAAGCTGCCAAGGATGGTGGGCCTAGTAGCCCCGAATCTGCCTCACGAAGAGGTCAATCGCCCCCTTCGGCTCATATGATGAACCACAATCACTCCCCATCCGTCCTCTCCTAAAGAGACCTCCGAAAAAGCACCATTAAAGAGCGAGTGCATGATATGACTGAGCTACAGACCAGTGTCGGGGGGAAGCACATCAAGTTGGGCTTTTCTTTAATAACTTGTATACTTAACCTGGCGTTTCTCCGATGCCTTTACTCTCTAGCAGGAACAATTGTTTTCTAATATTCTATGGCGTCCTGCCTCTGTTACCAAAGAAACCTCCACTGCAGATTTGCCGCCTGTTCTGAGAAAGAAAAAAAAAAATCATCATTTTGCAGGAAGCGACGCTGTTGCGAAAGTGCTTCAATCCATGACTCTCCCTCTTTGCCAGCATTTGTTATGTGCTTATTGGCGTGAGTGTTTCCCTTTCTCCAGTTGAGTTACATTTGTTTGTATTTACTTGAAAAAGGATCATTAAGTCTTGATTTGCACTACGGAGGGCCAGCATGGGGTTTGCCTGCCCGACTTTTCATGAGATGCGAATATTTAGAAAGGAAACTGCTAGAAATGGAAGTGAAGGGGTTACGAGGGACGTGACTCTCCTTGTAGAAAGGGCACACACATAGAGAACATAGAATCCTCTTTCCCAGTCTTCTTTCTCGTAACTGGACGGCAGATCTTCTCAGAGACTGGCGGCGTGTGTTGTTTTGGTTGGCAGACAGGTCCGACAGGATCACTCTGCATTCTTTATGGGAAAATAAAATAGCTGGTATCTATTCTACACTTCTTAACCTCCTCAGTCCTGGACATAATAACTTACTGCTGGCACAGTTTAACTTTGGATAAGATTTTAGTTTGGTTGCTACCGTTTTCTCGTGGTAACCAGGCCGAGCCTCCGGATAGGCCAATCCTAATCAGTTTATTAATCTATGAATATGTGTGGTACAGGACGCTTGGGCGTTCATCTTGGTAAGCAATGACTTCATGTGCCCTTTGTGTGTGCGCTTGGTGAGCTTGTGAGTGGAACCGTATCTAACCGGCTAAATCTCTGTTACATGTCGGACTGGGCTGCTGTGTCATGCCATTAGGAATTTTATTTAACCCTATGTGGAAACCCAAGCCAAGGGTGTGTACATTCCTCTTGTTAGACCCTGCCCCCTTAGCAGAAAATAATTCTTAACTCAAAGGTAAAGGCAAAGTAGACCTGGTTCATTGCTTAGCTTTCTAGAATGTAGTCCTTGTGTGCGGTGCATCATTCCGACGTCTTCATTTTAGGGACTTTAGCACATTATATACCACTGAGTTTATTTTAAAGAGTGCAGGTATTGCATGGGCAGTGATGTGTTGCAAAATGCGTTGTGTTGGCTCAAGCTAGTACGTTGGCAGAAAGAGTCTGAGACTCGCTCGTAAGGTGATGTACCAAGAAAGGGTCTCTGGGGTTAAAACACATTTCACAATCCTCATTCTCGTTAACGCTTGGCATCTACCCCCTACTCCCCGTAGGGCACACTATATATATATATATATATATATATATATATATATATATATATATATATATATATATATATATATATATATATATATATATATATATATATATATATATACATATACACAACTATCAGACCATCATTACGCTGTGCGTAACGTATGTACAGAGAAATTTGTAGGTTTTTTTTTTTTTCTCTTTGGAAGAACAATTAATTTGTTAATGAAATGTAGCTATTTAATTGTTTGCCTTTCTCTTATTGTAATCATTAATTTTTGTTCTGTTTTCGTTTGGAGAGAAAAAGTTGATCTTTTTTTTTTTTTTTTGTAGATTTTATGTGTATTTGTGATACAGTAAAGTGCAGGAACACAGTTAATCTATGGAAACACTGCGTTTAGGATTCCCAGCCCGCTAGTGCATAGTAGTGCCACAGGCTACTCAACGTGGGGTCACTCGTGCCTGGAAATGGGAACTGTGGGAGAATGGGACTTTCTCAAATCAAATTTCATGTTTTGGGGGATTTTTGTATAGAAAAGGATGTGGTGTTTTGTACTATTTCCTAGTAACTTTATTAAAGTAGCCTGACTGGCCTATCTGAGATGGGCAACTCCCTGCAGGCAATTAGGCACAAGTGACACAATCAGAACACAACTCACGACTCACAACTGTACAGACACTTTGTATTGTGTGATGCAATAGGCCAGCCTGTAACCTGGGGAAGGAAGTGCTTACAACTGGCAGGATGTTATTACCTGTGACATCATTGTTCAGAGAACAAAAACAATTTGGAATTCTGACAAATGAAAACCAGGAAGGGGTGGGGGTGTCCCTCTTTTCATTTTGAATGAGCTGCTTTATGACACAGAGCTGTTATTTCATGATTTAACCAAAAAAAGTGTTTTGGTGCAAAACAGGATAATGAGCAGTTGCTCTGTGCCTGTAGTTTTAGGGGTGCCCACTTTTGCCCCCCCAGCAGCTGCCATTGACTGGGACCACAGATCTCCCCTGACTTCCATATCTTGGGGAACCCCTCCTGGTCCTGTTACCCCCCATTCTCTCCTTTATTGTTTGTGCAGATGAACAAGAGAAGCAGCTTTGGGCCTATGAGATGAGTTGTACTTGAAGAGCAGCGTACAAACAAGTCCCACAGAGGAACAATCTGCATGACTTTTACTTTTTTCCAAATATTTCCATGTTTGTAAATCTGTAAAATAGCGTTTCTGTTGTGGCCTCGATTTGACTGAAACTGAAAGGAAAAAAAAAAGTTTGGCCGGGCCATTTCTTTTTTTCTTTTTTTTTTGTACTTAAAGTATAAAGTAGCCTTAAGAACAATAAAGTGCTCTTAAACCACTGCCTGTCCCTTCTCTTGTTTCCTAATGGTGGATTTGTTCCTACACACAGTATTGTGCCCACGACTCTGGGACCAGAAATCCTGGCGCAATCACTTGCCTCAAAGAGATTTCAACCCAAAAGAGAGAACATTCACAACCAATTTCCATAAAGCAGTTGTACATGTGTAAGTGTAATGTTAATGGTTCCACCAGCCTCCTCCTCATGTCCACCTCACTGTGTGCCTCCAAGGATGTACCTGAAGTACTTTGTAAATCCCTCTCAGCAGTCAGGCCTCCTATCCCATAATCCCCTGCTCCAATCATGTGACTAATGGCAGAGAGATTCTCCTCAGCAGCCAGACCTCCTATCCCATAATCCTCTTCTCCAACCATGTGACTAATGGCAGAGAGATTCTCCTCAGTAAATCACGCCTCATATCCCATAATCCCCTTCTCCAACCATGTGACTAATGGCAGAGAGATTTCCCTCAGCAGCCAGACCTACTATCCCATAATCCCCTTCAACCATGTGACTAATGGCAGAGAGATTCTCCTCAGCAGTCAGGCCTCATATCCCATAATCCCCTTTTCCAACCATGTGACCAATGGCAGAGAGATTCTCCTCAGCAGTCAGACCTCCTATCCCATAATCCCCTTCTCCAACCATGTGACTAATGGCAGAGAGATTCCCCTCAGCAGTCAGACCTCCTATCCCATAATCCCCTTTCCTGTTCCTTCAACATGGCAGTGGGCACATAGGGTTAATCCCCCTGCTGGAAGGAAGGTACAGGAAGTGATGCAATAAAAGGGACTCCCCTTCGCCTTGGCGCCCATTCTTTTTCTTCCTGTCAGGAAAAATACCCTCTCAGTTAACAGAGCTCCTCTCCCTCTGTTGATGATCCTGAGCCGAGATATCCTCATCTTATGTGAGCACAGGACGAGCCGGCGGGCTCACGGCCAACCGTTGCCGCCAGCGCAATAAGGCGCAATGCCGCTCGCGTAGCGGCGCATGCGCAATAAGACGCTGAAGCGCCCATTACTCCATCCTGAGGCGCGAATGCGCAGGCGCAACTTCCGGGTAAGCTTAAGGGGCAGGATGGCGCCAAAAGAAGAAAAAAAAAAAAAAACTTTATTTAAATCCCCTCAGCTACTACATTAAATCAGTAGAACACTGTATGACTGTTCCCAGGTGTAAGTAGTTGCCTATGGGAGTAACTTAACGCTAGGAGCACAGGTGATTAAACAAAGTAACCTGTTTTGCGTGTATATTTACAGGCTGTCTGTAATGAGCAACAGACGATCACATTCAAGCTCCAGAGGGTAAGCATTGGAGGAGAGTGATTATGGGACTAACAAACAAGCTACAAGACAGTAAGTAAAATCCTTTTTCTAGGAACCATGATCAACACAAAAGAGGGACATCTAAGCCTACCTCAGGAAAAAATACCAGACATACAGGACCAAGTAAGACGACTTCACTCAAACCCCAATCCTTCAGCAAAAACTTGTCAAAAAATACTGGGGAAATTCAGCTCCACTATAAACTCGGTCAAATGGAGCAGAATACATATGAGAACACTGCAAAGAGAATTCCTGATTCAATGGAACAAGAATCACTCAGAGTCACAACAAATCACTCTATCGAGGAGCACGATACAATCCCTAGCCTGGTGGCTGAAGGAACAGAACTTAAAGAACCCGATATCTTTAAAACCCAGAGCTTGGGTAACCATCACCACGGATGCCAGCAGGTTGGGATGGGGAGCGCATTGTCAGAACTTGACATGTCAGAACACTTGGTCCTGGGAAGAAAGCAAAAGAAGCTCCAACTGGAGGGAGCTGAATGCAGTACTATGGAGTCTGCCAAAATTTCAGAAACTCATTCAAGGGAAAGAGGTCCAAATAAGATCCGACAACCTCACGACAGTCAATTACATCAACAAACAAGGAGGAACAAAATGTCAAGCTTTATTGAACACGACCATAACTATATTTGCTTGGGCAGAAAAGAACCTGAAAGACATATCAGCAACATACATCCCAGGAGCCCAAAACTCGCTAGCAGATCATCTAAGCAGAAAATTCCCAGCGATAGGGGAATGGGAACTCAACCAGGAGATCTTCGAAATGATATCCCACAAGTGGGGGCCATTTTCAATAGACCTCATGGCAACTGCTCAGAACAAGAAAATCCAGACATACTGTTCTTGGAAGAAAGACAGTCGAACAACATACTGGGATGCGTTCTCATTTCCATGGAAATTCCGAACAGCCTACATCTTTCCACCGCTGGCAGTCATCTCGAAGGTTATACAGAAAATCAGATCGGACAAAGCGAACGTAGTGATCGTGACCCCTTGGTGGCCCAGGAGAGCCTGGTTCCCGATGTTAATGCAACTGAAACAAGAGGAGCCATTTCACCTCCCGACTCTACCATCAATCCTACACCAGGGGACAGTACTACACCCAGACCCAGACAGCTGGGCACTAACAGCCTGGAGATTGAAAGGAACAGGCTAAGCCAGCTAGGACTATCCGACTCCACAATCACCACGGTGTTAGCATCCAAAAAGAACTCAACACACATCAAGTACGCTAAAACATGGGATACATTCACACAATGGTGTAATGAGAAAAAACTTGATCCGGTGACGACTTCAGAAATCACCTTACTAGAGTTTTTACAATCAGGAGTTGATAGAGGATTATGCCTTTCCACACTAAAAGGGCAAATAACGGCAATTTCCTCTTACACAAACATGCAATGGGCATCCAATCAATTGGTCAAAAAGTTTCTTTTAGGCATAAAGAAGCTTAAGCCCATTATCAGATCAGAAGTTCCTCCCTGGGACTTATCCTTGGTCCTGAATGCACTAATGGATAAACCTTTTGAGCCTCTAGAAAATGTTCCCCTAAAGGTTCTATGTCTAAAAACAGTATTTTTACTGGCCATAACAACAGCAAGGCGTGTAAGTGAGTTACATGCACTATCCATCAAAACTTCAAAAATGACTTTCTTTGCAGACAAAGTGGTATTGAAGACAGCAGATGGGTTCTTGCCTAAAATTACATCCAAATTCCACCAATGCCAGGACTTGGTATTGCCATCATTTCACCCTGAACCTAGGAATGAACATGAAGAAAAGCTACACACCTTAGACATAGTCAGATGTCTCAAGACTTACCTCAACAGGGTGGCAGACTTCAGGAAAACAGAATACCTACTGGTCACAACCAATGGCAAAGGAGCTGGAAACAGAGCCTCGAAAAGCACGATTGCGGGGTGGATAAAACAATGTATCCAGATGGCCTACTCATCACAGGCAGCACCTGAACCAGTAACTAAAGCACACTCTACTAGAGGGATAGCAGCTTCATGGGCACTCCGAGCCCAGGTATCCGCAGAAGACATCTGCAAAGCAGCCACATGGTCTTCTCTTTGTACCTTTTCCAAACACTATAGGTTTGACACTTATTCCAAAAGCCTAGCCGGATTTGGACATTCGGTCCTAGCAGCAGCAACTTCTAGCAAATAAATAAGCTCTGTTAACTTATGGGGGTGTTTCTATTCCTTATTCCCTCCCTATGTTAAGCTTGTTAAATCCCTATGTGCCCACTGCCATGTTGAAGGAACAGGAAAACTGAAAATCATATCATACTTACCGAGATTTTCGTTTCCTGGACTGAAACATGGCAGTGGGCAGGGGCTTCCCTCCCAAGGGTATTTTCACTCAGTCAGAAAGAATGGGCGCCAAGGCGAAGGGGAGTCCCTTTTATTGCATCACTTCCTGTACCTGCCTTCCAGCAGGGGGATTAACCCTATGTGCCCACTGCCATGTTTCAGTCCAGGAAACGAAAATCTCGGTAAGTATGATATGATTTTCAGTTTTTCCAACCATGTGACCAATGGCAGAGAGATTCTCCTCAGCAGTCAAGACCTCCTATCCCATAATCCCCTTCTCCAACCATGTGACTAATGGCAGAGAGATTCCCCTCAGCAGTCAGGCCTCCTATCCCATAATCCCCTTCTCCAATCATGTGACTAATGGCAGAGAGATTCTCCTCAGCAGTCAGGCCTCCTATCCCATAATCCCCTTCTCCAATCATGTGACTAATGGCAGAGAGATTCTCCTCAGCAGTCAGGCCTCATATCCCATAATCCCCTTTTCCAACCATGTGACCAATGGTCAGAGAGATTCTCCTCAGCAGCCAGACCTCCTATCCCATAATCTCCTTCTCCAACCATGTGACTAATGGCAGAGAGATTCCCTCAGCAGTCAGACCTCCTATCCCATAATCTCCTTCTCCAACCATGTGACTAATGGCAGAGAGATTCCCCTCAGCAGTCAGACCTCCTATCCCATAATCCCCTTCTCCAACCATGTGACTAATGGCACAGAGATTCTCCTCAGCAGCCAGACCTCCTATCCCATAATCCCCTTCTCCAACCATGTGACTAATGGCAGAGAGATTCCCCTCAGCAGTCAGACCTCCTATCCCATAATCCCCTTCTCCAACCATGTGACTAATGGCAGAGAGATTCCCCTCAGCAGTCAGGTCTCATATCCCATAATCCCCTTTTCCAACCATGTGACCAATGGTCAGAGAGATTCCCCTCAGCAGCCAGACCTCCTATCCCATAATCCCCTTCTCCAACCATGTGACTAATGGCAGAGAGATTCTCCTCAGCAGCCAGACCTCCTATCCCATAATCCCCTTCTCCAACCATGTGACTAATGGCAGAGAGATTCCCCTCAGCAGTCAGACCTCCTATCCCATAATCCCCTTCTCCAACCATGTGACTAATGGCAGAGAGATTCTCCTCAGCAGTCAGGTCTCATATCCCATAATCCCCTTCTCCAACCATGTGACTAATGGCAGAGAGATTCCCCTCAGCAGTCAGACCTCCTATCCCATAATCCCCTTCTCCAACCATGTGACTAATGACAGAGAGATTCTCCTCAGCAGCCAGACCTCCTATCCCATAATCCCCTTCTCCAACCATGTGACTAATGGCAGAGAGATTCTCCTCAGAACTGACACACAGGATTCCCAGCAGTGAGTGATTAGTGCACAGGGAGAATATGAGGAGGATTTTAACTGAATGATCTACTGATAAGAAGAGACTGCTTGTTGTTATGATTGAGGAGACGTCTGATACACAAGGTACTGCTGGGACTGTCCTGTTGCTTCACTGCTCCACATAATGTTTTTATTGTTGCCTTTAGTATGAGTGAGTTATTAAAGCAAAAATTTTACCCCAAAATGATGACTTAATCACCAGTTTATATCATATTACGTGGCATATTAAAGAACAAAACTGGAATATATATAGTGAATAAAGTACCCCCTCTTGTAAAATATAAGGATATTATAAGTCACAGAGGAGTTTCATGACCATATAAAAGTACGAGGCCGAAGGCTGTTTTTATATCATGGAACTCCGAGGTAACTTCTAATATACTTATATTTATGCAACCGGGGTACTTTATTTATTAATATACACACGGTTTACTGAGTCATGTGACAGAAATGACATCACTAGTCACCGTTTATAACTGATGACATCAGAACTCACTGTTTATAAGGATGTCATTTACTAGATATTGCTAGCTTTTGTGTATTATATAGTGAATAAAGTACCCCCTCTTGTAAAATATAAGGATATTATAAGTTACCGAGGAGTTTCATGACCATATAAAAGTACGAGGCCGAAGGCCGAGTTATACAGGTCATGGAACTCCGAGGTAACTTCTAATATCCTCATATTTTACAACTGGGGGTACTTTATTTATTATAATACACACATTTTAGTGAGTCATGTGACGGAAATGACATCACTAGTCACCGTTTATAACTGATGACATCAGAACTCACCGTTTATAACTGATGACATCAGAACTCACTGTTTATAAGGATATCATTTACTAGATATTGCTAGCTTTTGTGTATTCTATATAAATCTTGTCCTTTCTCCACGTGACAATCACAGGAAGGAGAGGGGGAGCTGAATGGTGGGAACAGCAGTGATAATAAAGCGAGTTTATTGGAAACATTGGCCTGACATCTCAGCCAAACTGCTGCTGAAGTGATCCAACATTCAGTAATATTCCATTGTGTGCAGCTTAAAACTGCCACAAATGTGACGGCTGCTATAGAATTAAACGCCCAAAATGGTGGAAATGTCTGCACAGTGCTCCTCTGTAAAAGTGTTAGTTTAATATGACGGAACCTTCCAGTCACCCCCCCCTATGATCTGACCTGCAGCTAGAGAAGAAAAGCCATCCTCATACATGGCCAGTATATTCAGTTGCTTCAATAGTCCAAATGCTTTATTAGAGTTCTGAATGCACTGCCTCTGTGTAAATATTGTTGTTTTTGGGAGTGTACAAGTAACCCCCCTGCAGTCAGCGTCCCCTTCAGAAATGTGTCTCTAATCTGAGCGGGATGGGGGGGTCTGACGTGACAATCACAGGAAGGGGAGTGGGAGTTAAATGGTGGGAACATCACTGATAGTAAAGTGAGTGTATTGGAAACATTGGCCTGACGCATTTTCTCACCCAAACACACTGAGACCTGCCCCTCCCTGAGCTTTTCCAGCAGATCCCTGATAACCCCGGCCCCTCCTGCGGATACATAATAATCTATTACCTATTAGCTGATCCATTGCAGTCAAGTTCAGCAGTGGCCCTATATGTGGCCCTACACAGTCCTGCCTCCCATTTGCTCAAACAGGAAAAATCCTTCCTGAGTCTTAAAGCTGGATCGGACCAATGAGAGGATCACTTGTTTAATAAAAGGAGCAAGTATCTAATGCAGGGAACTAATGAAAGGAGGAACAGGGAATGAGAGAGTGGAAAAGTTTGAAAGCTCCTCGTAGTGGGAAGTGAGGGGGGGAAGAGCGACTGCCATTGGGTTGGGTGTGAGTTCACAAGTTACCATCTGAGGAACAAGTTCATAGGCTCTAACCTGTCATATACCCATGTTCCCTTCTGTGCCCTGTTTCTTACTCATTATATTAGAGTCAGGACCTCGTTATTGTCATTAAATATGATCCAAGAATCTGGCCAACTGGCTACAGCCTCAACTCCTGTGTAAGAATAACTTCCAGCTGCCTGGCTGACCTTTACTCATATATCAAATGGCACCGGCTAGTGAGCTAAGGGGGCCCAGACTGAAGGCCAGTTACAGGAGATTTGGGGTGAGTGTTTACTTGTGCCCTGTGTACCCCTGGAACTCTAGCAGGGTGACACCCCAATGTTTCTATATATCTGTAACCTTGTTATGAGCTAAGGGGGCCCAGTCTGAAGGTCAGTTAGCGGGAGATTTGGGGTGAGTGTTTATTTGTACCCTGGGTACCCCTGGAACTATAGCAGGGTGACACCCCAATGTTTCTATATATCTGTAACCTTGTTATGAGCTAAGGGGGCCCAGTCTGAAGGTCAGTTAGGGGGAGATTTGGGGTGAGTGCTTATTTGTACCCTGGGTACCCCTGGAACTATAGCAGGATGACTGTTACCCCAATGTTTCTATATATCTGTAACCTTGTTATGAGCTAAGGGGGCCCAGTCTGAAGGTCAGTTAGTGGGAGATTTGGGGTGAGTGTTTATTTGTACCCTGGGTACCCCTGGAACTATAGCAGGATGACACCCCAATGTTTCTATATATCTGTAACCTTGTTATGACCTAAGGGGCCCAGTCTGAAGGTCAGTTACGGGGAGATTTGGGGTGAGTGTTTATTTGTGCCCTGGGTACCCCTGGAACTATAGCAGGGTGACTGTTAGCCAAAAGTTTCTGTATCTCTGGAACCTAGTTATGAGGCAAAGTCCGAGCCAAAGGCCTGGCCAGAGCATGACCAAGGGAGGCTTGAAATGTGAAAACCCTGATGAAGAACATACTAAAAGTGACTTCACAGGTGAACTTTGCCTTTAATCAGCACTACCCTCACCTATATGCAAGTTAATAAATGATAAACCAATAGGGATATAATTAGATTAATATCAGCCAGTATCACAGTGCAGGAGTAACAGCTCTCCTATTATTGCCCCATTTCTATATACATTATAGGAAGGATTATTAGGCAGGAATTAAGATATTGCAGTCACTGGTTATTCATTTTAGATTGTACTCTCTGGTGGTCAGAACATGGCCATTCTTTATGAATCCATAAGCAGTTTGTGTCCTGTTCCATGATTGGTCAGGTTGAAAGAAGCAAGTCAAGGAGGTAATGCGGTTCTGTTTGTGCCAGTTCTGTGGATTTGCAAGCTGCCCCATATACTCTATTCAATTATAGCCAGTAATGGCCTGATCTGTGTTTATCATGAATATTCTTTAAAATAAATGTCAGGCACAATTCAGCAGGAACAGTCCCCTAAGTCTGCTCATAGTCTGTACAGAGAGATCCCATAAAACTATGGCAGCATAGGTATTCCCTGTACTAAGCACAATTCAGCAGGAACAGTCCCTAAGTTTGCTCATAGTCTGTACAGAGAGATCCCATAAAACTATGGCAGTATAGGTATTCCCTGTACTAAGCACAATTCAGCAGGAACAGTCCCCTAAGTCTGCTCATAGTCTGTACAGAGAGATCCCATAAAACTATGTGAGCATAGGTATTCCCTGTACTAAGCACAATTCAGCAGGAACAGCCCCTAAGTTTGCTCATAGTCTGTACAGAGAGATCCCATAAAACTATGGCAGTATAGGTATTCCCTGTACTAAGCACAATTCAGCAGGAACAGTCCCTAAGTTTGCACATAGTCTGTACAGAGAGATCCCATAAAACTATGGTACATAGGTATTCCCTGTACTAAGCACAATTCAGCAGGAACAGTCCCCTAAGTTTGCTCATAGTCTGTACAGAGAGATCCCATAAAACTATGGCAGCATAGGTATTCCCTGTACTAAGCACAATTCAGCAGGAACAGTCCCCTAAGTTTGCTCATAGTCTGTACAGAGAGATCCCATAAAACTATGGTACATAGGTATTCCCTGTACTAAGCACAATTCAGCAGGAACAGTCCCCTAAGTTTGCTCATAGTCTGTACAGAGAGATCCCATAAAACTATGGTACATAGTTATTCCCTGTACTAAGCACAATTCAGCAGGAACAGTCCCCTAAGTTTGCTCATAGTCTGTACAGAGAGATCCCATAAAACTATGGTACATAGGTATTCCCTGTACTAAGCACAATTCAGCAGGAACAGTCCCCTAAGTTTGCTCATAGTCTGTACAGAGAGATCCCATAAAACTATGGCAGTATAGGTATTCCCTGTACTAAGCACAATTCAGCAGGAACAGTCCCTAAGTTTGCTCATAGTCTGTACAGAGAGATCCCATAAAACTATGGCAGCATAGGTATCCCCTGTACTAAGCACAATTCAGCAGGAACAGTCCCCTAAGTTTGCACATAGTCTGTACAGAGAGATCCCATAAAACTATTGCAACATAGGTATCCCCTGTACTAAGCACAATTCAGCAGGAACAGTCCCCTAAGTTTGCTCATAGTCTGTACAGAGAGATCCCATAAAACTATGGCAGCATAGGTATTCCCTGTACTAAGCACAATTCAGCAGGAACAGCCCAAGTGGGTAAAACTAGTGGCCCTTTATGGGTATATGAGTTATTCAGAGATTTCCCAGGTTGCTGGTGACAAAAAGTGACACCACAATCAAACGAAGCTGCATGGTGAGGTTGGTGATGATGGTGATGATACGTAACCCTGACATACAGAATGAGTGAATTGATTTCAACAGGGGATATTAAGGGGAGGGAATTATACAAATAAATGAGAAAAAGAGAGAATAAAGAGAATTTGTTGGTTTATTTGAGCAGAATAGAGCTTAATGGATCGTTATACATATTTGTGTTAGAAAAATGTTTTGTTACAAAAATGAAGCGAGTGAGAAAGTTCCAATGAGCATCTTAAGTGTCTCTCCTGATCCCCTTTATACCTCCAGACCCCTCAACCGACCTTGTTCAATAACCTTGCTCTTTACTGCTGGGACACAAAGCTACTAACAATGAAAATATAACCTTCTCTTTTCATAAACGGAATAAATTCACATTTTATTTCTTTATTTCCCAGGGGGAAGGGGGATTATACACAATTGCATGCCAAATGAAAAATATAGCAGCATGCACCGCATAAATACTCCCCTGCTCTGGGGCAAATATTGCTGCAGATATTTATAGACACATGGTGTTGATATTCACCGAGGCCCATGGGGGTAACACCGGGGCAGTTCAGTACTTGGAAATCAAAGTCTATAAAAATAACTGAATCTGTGGTTGGAAACAAGATCTGGAGGAGAAGGGGTTATTATATAGATACATGTATTTTAATATAGATTCTGTTACACGGTGCGGCTCTCTGCATAGATGAGTGCACAGCGAGGGCGACGCCATATTGCACAGGGGTGACATTTCCGTTATTCTTCAGACAACCTCATCATCACTCATGTCCCAGATCTGGAGAGAAACAAAGGAAACAGAATCAAGATGCAGCACAAGTCCCTTTAATAACAATAACATATTCTCTTGTGGATTGTAGGAAAGCCAATGTCATTCCAATATATAAAAAGGAATTACGATCTCAGCCTGGCAATTATAGACCAGTAAGTCTGACATCTGAGGGGGACAACTTATTTGAAGGTTAGTTAAGGGATCCCATTTAAAATTATGTTCTGAAGAATTGCATTCTGGGTAGGAATCAGACAAACCTGATAGGACACATAAAAGCCACAGCTTAACCCTCCTCTTTAGGAAATCTCTATTTTGGGAGGGAAGTCGGAGAAACTGCTGCTGACCTAGAGCTGTCCTGAGAGCGGTTTCATTTCAGAGCATTAGAAGAAGGAATAAGATATGCTGGGGCACACACCCACACACACACACCCACCCCCCTTTACTAATGGGCGATGCTTATGAAGACCATACAGTTAAGTGCAGGGTACTGGTGAGGACGGGCTTTTGAAGTAACAAAGTAACGCAGCAACTGAAGCTCCTCCAAAAACACAACCACATGTGACCCCTGGGCCACTGAGTCTTGGCTATTGTATGGGGAGTGTCTGGAACCCCCAGAATGAATTGTGACTGCCATAAGCAGCATGTGCACATCCATTTTACTGCATTGTTTCCATTTACCCCATAATTATTATTATTAACATGTATTTATATAGCGCCAACATATTGCGTAGCACTGTAAAGTAAATGTGATTATACAACTAAATCACATGAATTCTATACATAGAACATATGGAGTTACATACATCACAATCAATACAGGTACAAAAGGTGAGGAAGGTCCTATGCAAAAGAGCTTACACTCTAAAGGGAAGGGAGTAATACATAAGGTGTGGGAGTGGGCAAGATGGAAGTAAGTGGGTGAGAAATGTGGTATTGTATGTGGTGTTGTGTTTGGTAGTTAAGCAGAGTGAGGGGAGGCTTCTCGAAAGAAGTGCGTTTTAAAAGAAAGACTTTGGGAGAAAGTCAGACAGACTGTGGGAAAGTCTTGAATGTGAGCATGTGAGGAGGTAATGAGAGAAGAGTTGAGGAGCAGGTCAGTAGAGGAGCGTAGTAAGCGAGTGGGTGAGTATATAGAGATGAGTTCAGAGATGTAGGGTGGGGCAGAGTTATGAAGTGCTTTGAAAGTCAGTGTCATTAATTTGAATTTGATTCTGAAAGGTAACGGAAGCCAGTGCAGGGATTGACAGAATGGCGAGGCAGAGGAGGAGCGGTTGCTGAGGTGTATGAGCCTCGCAGCAGTGTTCATTATGGACTGGAGAGCTGAAAGTCTCTGGAGGGGGAGGCCAATTAAAAGAGAGTTACCAAATAGGCTCCTCCCAGCTCCATCATGCACATACCTAGATCATACATGTCCAGCATAAATCTACATTCCAGGACAATGAGCCTGGCAGAAGTACTTTCCCTGAGAAGCACTACATTACAACTTACTTACATTACTTACATTTCAAGCCATATTTATACGTACAATGTTCTACATCAAAATGGCCCTTACTTAGAAGGTTAATACATGGACAGCAGGAAAAGTTACATTGTCCTAAAAATTATGACCACAGAAACTAAACAGTTAATATTTCTGGTTATTCTAAACACGGGTGGGAAACAGTTAATATTCTTGGTCATTACAAATACAGGAAGGAAACAGTTGATATTTCTGGTTGTTACATACACAGGAGGGAAACAGTTCATATAACTTTATTACACACACACAAGAGGGAAACAGTTCATCGATCCAGTTATTACATACATGGGATAGAAACAGTTCATAGGCCTGGTTATTACATACACAGGAGGAAAACAGTTCCATATCTAATTTAACAAAGCCAGGATAACAAAGGGATTTGAACTAGACTTTTAGATGTCTGCTCACACAGTACAGATGTAGAACAGACTGCATAATAACCTACTAGTTCACATCTATGCAAGATGTTACAAACAGTTCATAGGCCTGGCTATTACATACACAGGAACAAAATAGCTCATAGATGTGGTTATTACATAGACAAGAGAGAATTCGTTCCTATTTCTGGTTATTACACAGGAGATCATTAGTTCATAAATCTGGTTTTTAGATGCACAGGAGAGAAAGTTATTATTTCTGGTTATTACATAAGAAGGAGGGAAAATAGTTCATATATCTGTTTATTACATACACAGGAGAGAAACAGTTCATATATATGGTATTACATCCACAGGAGGGAAACCGTTAATATTCCTGATTATTACAGACACAGTAGTGAAGCAGTTAATATATCTGGTTATTACATACACCATGGGAAAAGTTAATATTTATGGTTATTACATAGACAGGAGGGAAACTATTCATAGATCTAATTATAACATACACATTAGGGAAATGGTACATCACATACACACGAGGGGTAACGTTAATATATCTGCTTATTGCAAACACAGTAGGTAAACAGTTAATATATCTGGTTATTAAAAACACAGGAAGGAAATGGTTCATATGTCTGGTAATTACAGACACAAGAGGGAATCAGATATATATATATATATACAGTATATATATAGATATATATATATATATATATATATATATATATATATATATATATATATATATATATATATATATATATATATATATATATAAATATATATATGTGGTTATTGCAGACTCAGGAGGGAAACCCTTAATATATATGCGGTTATTATAGACTCAGGCGGAAAACAGTTAATATATATATATATATATATATATTTATATATATATATATATTTATATATATATATATATATATATATATGCGGTTATTACAGACTCAGGGTGGAAACAGTTAATATATCTTCTTACAAACACAGGAGGGAAACCGTTAATGTATCTGTTTATTAAAAACACAGCAAGGAAATGGTTCATATGTCTGGTAATTACAGACTCAGTTAATATATATGCTTATTACAAACACTAGAGGGAAACAGTTAATATATCTGGTTATTAAAAACACAGGAAGGATATGGTTCATATGGTAATATATATGTGTTTTTACAGACTCAAGAGGGAAACAGTTAATATATATGTGGTTATTACAAACACAGGAGGGAAACAGTTAATTGATCTGGTTATTACTAACGCACAAGGGAAACCGCTCATATATATATATATCTAGTTGTTGGAACTTGAGCCAGGGATGAGAGAGAGCACGTGGCACAGAAAGGGTGGTTGGTCCCAGTAAGCTGCTCGGGTTTAAGAGTTTTACATTTCTCACCAAAGTAACCGGGAGTTTGAAAAGGTCAATTGCTGGGAAAGGAAACCTTCCCTAAGAGCACAGTTCAGAGGGGGCCACTTGGGGGTTAAATATTGGGGCCACTCTTTGTGACTCTGAACTGAAGACAAACAATAAAGCAGAGAAATAAAATCTCCATAAATCAATTGTCACTTTCCTGGGAATGTGTGAGACACACTGATGATTATAAATCTGGCCCGTTGGATATTGGGTCTGTCCGATGTCTGAATAAGGGATCTGTGCACATTACAGGCTGAACCCCCCAACTGCAGCCTGACTGAGCTTTAGGTGACACACTCCATATTTACTGTACATCCCATTGATCTGAACAAACATCCTCATCCTGAGCTGTACATTTAAAGGGGAACTTGCACCAAGGCTTCATCTTTCTTTCATTGTTACTGTTTGTGAATGAACTTTTCAGACATTCAGCTGGGAATGAGCTTGATTTCTGCCTGTTGGGGAGTTGCAGTCACAATAAGGGATGAATGGGACTTTTCCAGCCTCAGCTACTATGTAACCATATAGAGCAGCCCCCAATCTGAGAGTCCAACAGCTGCAAGTAATGCAGAGAACTTTATGGGTCTGTACTGGATAAATCCATCTGCCGCACTAATCATATTCCTGAACACAAACCCCAATAAACCCTGTTATTTCCCAGTGGGGTGGTCCCGGCTGAGCTTTACAGGGCCACAGA
This sequence comes from Xenopus laevis, assembly GCF_017654675.1. NCBI lineage: Eukaryota > Metazoa > Chordata > Amphibia > Anura > Pipidae > Xenopus > Xenopus laevis. Next base: position 154,257,567 of record NC_054377.1, on the reverse strand, counting down.
ATCCGGTCACCTTCCAAAACTTTATTAACCATTTCATAGCAGAATGAAACCAGTTCCTAACTAGACTCAGTCCTCTGATGCCACCCCCCAAAGAACTGGCACAGATGCCTAGCGAGGGGGTAAATTTGTAACCAGACTGTTTGGTCATTTTGGGTAAGAGCCCTGGAATAAATCTGAACCCACAGACAGCGGAGAAACTTGAATACCCTCAACTTTAAAAAAAAAAAAAAAAATAGTAGAAAATACATGCTGGTGGGAAGATAAACTTCCCCTTTAAAAATAACAGTAGAATTGTATAATTTAGCAAACTCTATGCACCTCCTTCCCATAGCAGGGGGGGTAGGGGGTCTCACGGCAATACAAGAGACATCTCTTCCTGGCACAGTTGCCCCCCTTCCCCAATTAATCTTACCTCAGTGACAGGAGCAGCCTGGCCAGACACACCCCTGTCAGATTAAGTGTGTGTGTGAGAGTGTGTGAGTGAGAGTGTGTGAGTGTGAGTGAGAGTGTGTGTGTGTGTAGTGTCATGTAGACAAGCCTCTGCCCCAGTAGAGCTTACAATCAAATTTCTCAACCACACACAGATCTGTGGAAATATCCCCTTGCCCAGCTGGGTTGTAGGGTTATATGCCTCATAATAAATATAAAAAAACCTTTAATTACACAAAAATGACAGCATTACTCCTCCCCCACTCCCAAACTGAATCCTTTTCCTACTGCTGCTATTCAAATAGGGATCCCATTGTCAGTCTGAAAATTATAGGCTTGTTAGTCTGACATGAGCAGTAGGAAAGTTTACGGAAGGGGTAACAAGGGATAAGACAACATTGCAAATTACATAGTTACATAGTTACATAGTTAAATTGGGTTGAAAAAAGACAAAATCCATCAAGTTCAACCCCTCCAAAGTAAAACCCAGCCCCATACACACACCCCTCCCTACTGTCACATAAATGATATATACCCATATCTATACTAACTATAGAGTTTAGTATCACAATAGTATAAGTTTGTACCATCATGATTTTATGGGTAACAGAACTTTAATTGCCTTTAAGGACGGGGCGAGCAGCAGGAACCTTGAGTCTGGGATAGCAGTGGATGTGATCTACTTTGCTAAAGCATTTGTTACAGTGTCATAAGAGAGAGGGAGGAAAGGACAGCTGGTGGCTGGGTCAGAACCGGGGAGGAAAATAGATAGGAAGATGTATGAAGCTGAGGCCAATGATTATTTCCCCATGTCCCTGACCGTTCACCTGCCATTTACTAATTACTGTCACTTTGAGAGAGAATGTTCTGGCAGATCCGTGAGTTCCTGTATTTTTCCTGAAAATTAATGCACAAGAGGAGGTCGGTTTCTTTTTGGATCTGGAAACTTGTATCCATGGCAACAAGTATTTGCAGTCAACGTGTGACACGGAGACAAAACTATGAGGGCCCGGACCATGCTGAGAGTAAAAGCAGCAAATGGTGTTTTTATTGCCGTTCAGCACGTCTGGCACATGTGCAATCACATTGCGGAATTACATGCAGGGGCTGCTGCGGCTCCATCCCAAATGAACATCGATCCGGTTCTGGGGAGCACAAAACCTTTCCTGTATGTACAATATATACACTGGGGTCATACAGAAGGGTTGGGTGATGGATAGTTGCACTTACTCATCCCAAACCCATTATATCACTATTAGTGATCGGCCAATCTGACCCATTTCGCCGAAAATTTGCCGAAATGTATCAAAGTCTATGGCAACCAATTTTTTTTGGACCCATTGGAGTCTATGGGCGTAATTTTCGCAGCAAAATATTTCACTCATCACTAAGTCAACTCCCTCACTGCCTGGGGCCCCATAGAAAAAAATATATAATTTGGGGTGTTCAATATGAAGCCCTGACTCTCAGAGTTTCTATCAGCAGCTGGTTGGCTCTGCCCAAACCTCACCTGATCCAGTAAGAAGGGACAGCTCAGCAGTTTCTATGGCGTTGGATCTAATTAGCACCCACAAACTAATTGCTGTCATAAATGACTTGGGAGAGAAACTGAACACAGGGAGCACGTGGGGCCCTATTAAAGCTGCACCCCACCCCTGACACACTTATGGAACATGCCAGAACAAAGCCCACAAATCTCACCTCTAAATGGGTCAGTCAGGGAGCGGCCCGGCAGATCTTGCTACGCCCTTAGCCAAGTGATGTAATTGTAGCACAGAAATGTAAATTATAACGATGTGTCTCACTATCAAATAACAACATTCACTTTAATGAACAAACCGGGATATAATTAGTGCAGAGAGGAAAGTGAATCATCAGCCGACATTGGCCTAGGATTGAAATATTCCTGCACAGCACCCACTGGATCCCCCACAATGGGGCTTTATAAAGAGGCAGATACATTTAGGAGATAGTCCCCCGGGGAAGATAAATCCTGTGAGGCAGTTTTATCCCATTTCCCTCCCCCTGGAGAGGCAGAACAGATTAAGGTGGATACAGAAGACTATAAAATAATCACATAAAGCTAACGAACTCTCTCATTAACTGCTGTGAGTCACACAGGGCCTGTAGCACCGGCCCAGCTGAATTTCACACTACTGTGACACAACAATATGGCACCTGTATGGCACAACACTACAACACCTGTATGGCACAACACTACAACACCTGTATGGCACAACACTACAACACCTGTATGGCACAACACCTGTATAGCACAACACTACAACACCTGTATGGCACAACACTACAACACCTGTATGGCACAACACTACAACACCTGTATAGCACAACACTACAACACCTGTATGGCACAACACTACAACACCTGTATGGCACAACACTACAACACCTGTATGGCACAACACCTGTATAGCACAACACTACAACACCTGTATGGCACAACACTACAACACCTGTATGGCACAACACTACAACACCTGTATGGCACAACACTACAACACCTGTATGGCACAACACTACAACACCTGTATGGCACAACACTACAACACCTGTATGGCACAACACTACAACACCTGTATGGCACAACACTACAACATCTGTATTGTACAACACTACAACACCTGTGTGGCACAACACTAGGGCACATGTATTGCACAACTGCACATGCACCACTTGAAAGATTATAGTTACCTAAAGAATGACCTTGCCTAATATTCTGTGCTGCTCTGTGATACCTCCTGTTACCCCATAGTCCCAAATCCCACCTAATTCCATCTCTATATAATAGCAGCACAGTAGATGAGGTTTAAATAAAATATATAAAATAGCGATGCACTGAATCCACTATATTGGATTCAGCCTTCGCAAAAGATTTGGCCAAATACTGAACTGAATACGAATTTGCATATGCAAATTAGGGGTGGTAAGGGGTGTATGGCACAGCACTACAACACCTGTATTTCCTGGTACTCGTGTGACTGTCTCTACTTCCTTTGCACGAGGGAGTGTATTTCCTGTTACTCGTGTGACTGTCTCTACTTCCTTTGCACGAGGGAGTGTATTTCCTGTTACTCGTGTGACTGTCTCTACTTCCTTTGCACGAGGGAGTGTATTTCCTGTTACTCGTGTGACTGTCTCTACTTCCTTTGCACGAGGGAGTGTATTTCCTGTTACTCGTGTGACTGTCTCTACTTCCTTTGCAGAGAGTGATTTAGACAAGCAGTTTGTTGAGAGTGTGCTGAGATCTACTGATCACCAGCTAAAGATCTATTGATACATCCTGATCTACCTTTTGGGCCCCCCTGATATAACACATCCCAATCCACACACTGTGAGACAATGAGTTGCACTTCCCATACAGATAAGAGGCAGATGAGATGCCAGTAAAGGAATCCTGGAAGCGGCTGCAGACAGGGCAGTTACTGTGGGAGAATGTCAGACAGACTGACAGAGCCAGACAGCAGACAGCAGGTTATAGAGATAAGGGGGGCCCTAATAAATGAGACTCTGGGGCGGCACTATCAGGACACAACACTCATCACTGACAGACCCACAGTCTCATTCAATCCCTCTTGTCCCACAGAGATTATATTCCTGCTGCCAGGGGCAATTAGGCTAATTAGCAAAACAAGACTCAAATGATCTGACTCTTCAGCACAAGAACAATTTACAGTTTGCTGAATAGAAATGAAAAACAAATGTAAAACTAAATGCAAATTGTGAACCGTCCCTTTAATGTTCCTGTCTGTGGTGTGTGAGTGTGAGTGTGAGTGTGAGTGCAGCAGCTCAGTGATCCATTAGTTGGTCCATTTCTCAGTAGGATCTATGGGGAATATAAGTGTAACTATTGTATCAAGTCTAACAGTTGCCTATAATGACACTCAGGGATTCTGCTCAGCAGGGACAAACACATGGATCAGTTAAAGGGTCGCTGACCCCCTCCCACAGCTGCTTCACAAACACATATGAAGAGGAAACATTAAACTTTACACTTCAATGATAGAAAAACTGTCACAAATAGAAAATAGAAAGTAATTGGGAAGAGTCTTTATTGCTGGTGAACTGTCTGAAACCAACTGAACTGAAAACATTTTTGGAAGGTGAACCACCCCTTTAAAGATTTGCCCAAGGGAATGCTGGGTATCAGCAGGGTTAATGAGCATGCCATTAGTAGAAATAGTTAGGAGGGATAATTAAAAACAGATTAGATTGGCCAATCACAGAGGAGAGAACCACTGGGCATAGAAGTTACCATGTTGAGAGTAACAGCTACATGTAAGGTTGAAAAAGATGGCAGGGAGTTGCTCCAGGGCAGGGAGTTATTAGGCAGTGCAAAGGGAACCACATTTACACACTAAAAGATTTCCGTTTCCAATAAACCCCCCCCCCAGTCTCTCCCCACCAAGTGTTTGCACAGAAATAGAAGGATTCAGCAGGTTGTAACTCGTTTGCTCTTAATTACTAGATAAATCCGCTGCCTCTCAGGGCAAATTAATTACAGTCATGGGCTCGTTCCACTAAGCAGTGCTGTCCAACTGCATGTAATGGGCCTATTACTTCTCATGCACGGCTTTATATTGGACTTATTTGTATTTTTGTATTTATATAGGGCTATATTAAAATGATGGCGTCATACAATAAAGTCTATGTAGCCAGACTGGGGTCCATACAAATGCTCTAAAGGGCCACATCTGTCCCGCAGGCCTCCAATTGGACAGCCCTGCTCTAAGGAACTTTCTAGAGCAGCTTACAACAGATTTCCAACCTGGGTCTGCCCCAACTCATGTATAAAGAACTTTCCCAGAGACCAGTGATGTGAATTAGAAATTGCAAGTATTTTGGGGGAAAATATTTTATTTAATTTGTGTTGTTGAATGCTCGTTTCTTTTTGTATTAGCAAGAGCAAGAGTATGTTATAGCAGTGGATTTCCTGGTACTCATGTGACTGTCTCTATTTCCTTTGCATGGGGAGTGTATTTCCTGGTACTCATGTGACTGTCTCTACTTCCTTTGCACGGGGGAGTGTATTTCCTGGTACTCATGTGACTGTCTCTACTTCCTTTGCATGGGGGAGTGTATTTCCTGTTACTCGTGTGACTGTCTCTACTTCCTTTGCACAGGGGAGTGTATTTCCTGGTACTCGTGTGACTGTCTCTAATTCCTTTGCACGGGGGAGTGTATTTCCTGGTACTCATGAGACTGTCTCTACTTCCTTTGCATGGGGGAGTGCCCCCCCCTCAATCTGCCGGGGTTTATGGGATTTCCTTCAGGAATTATGAAACAAATGACCCGCTTATGGGGCATCACCAGTGGTATAACTAGATGTTACTGGGCTTTTAGAGGTTGTCCTGTTTTACCATTATCATTAATTAGGGCCCCACAGGGTCTGCTTCCTCTGTAGTTACACCCCTGGGTATCACATCTACAGAACCATAAATTGGGGATGAGAGGGAGCAGCTGTGATGTCACCAGTGTGTGACACATTAAACCCCATTGTGTCCCCCCATGTGACTACATTCTCCCTCTCAGCGGTCACTTTACTCTATTTCCACTGCTATATAAATACTCATACTGACATTATTTCCATATTATTCCTCTGTACTCCCACATAATTCCCACATCATTCCCATATTAATCCCACATAACTCCCACATTCTCCTATATTAATCCCACATCATTCCCATATTAATACAACATCATTCCCACATTTCTCCTATATTAATCCAACATAATTCCCATATTAATCCCACATCATTCACACATTTCTCCTATATTTATCCCACATCATTCCCATATTAATCCCACATCATTCCCACATTTCTCCTATATTAATCCCACATCATTCCCATATTAATCCCACATCATTCCCACATTTCTCCTATATTAATTCCACATCATTCCCATATTAATCCATCATTCCCATATAAATCCCACATAATTCCCATATTAATCCCACATAAATCCCATATTAATCCCACATAATTCCCATATTAATCCCACACCATTCCCACATTCTCATATATTAATCCCACATAATGCCCATATTAATCCCACACCATTCCCAAATTTCTCCTATATTAATCCCACATAATTCCCACATTTCTCCTATATTAATATCACATAATTCCCATATTAATCCCACATCATTCCCATATTAATCCCACATCATTCCCACTTTTCTCCTATATTAATCCCACATCATTCCCACATTTCACCTATATTAATCTCACATAATTCCCATATTAATCCCACATCATTCCCACGTTTCTCCTATATTAATCCCACATAATTCCCATATTAATCCCACATCATTCCCATATTACTCCAACATCATTCCCATACTACTCCCACATCATTCCCACATTTCTCCTATATTAATCCCACATCATTCCCATATTAATCCCACATCGTTCCCACATTTCTCATATATTAATCCCACAAAATTCCCATATTAATACCACATCATTGCCATATTAATCCCAAATAATTCCCATTTACTCCCACATCATTCCCACATTAATCCCAAATCATTCCCATATTAATCCCACATTTCTCCTATATTAATCCCACATAATTCCCATATTAATCCCACATCATTCCCACATTGTATTAAACCTATATTATTCCCACATCATTCCCATATTAATCCCACATCATTCCCATAGTAATTCCACACCATTCCCATATTACTCCCACATCATTTCCATATTAATTCCGCATCATTCCCACAAATTTCTCCTATATTAATCCCACATTACTCAGACATCCATTCCAAGCAGTTTGTGCTTCCTGCCATTTTGGAGTATAATAAAGATGAGATTCATTTCCAGTTCTCATTGATTTCTGCCAGAAAAATATGAACACATTTTCTGAATGGGGGAAGTGTGACACTATGACATCATCATGGAGGGGGCTGCTCCAAGAGTGAAGCTATGACATCATCATGGAGGAGTCTGCTCTAAGAGTGAGGCTATGACATCATTATGGAGGAGGCTGCTCTAAGAGTGAGGCTATGACATCATTATGGAGGAGGCTGCTCTAAGAGTGAGGCTATGACATCATTATGGAGGAGGCTGCTCTAAGAGTGAGGCTATGACATCATTATGGAGGAGGCTGATCTAAGAGTGAGGCTATGACATGTGACTGAATACACGTGTCATTAATCTTCAGATCCAACTGAGATTTCAGTTCCATAAATCCATATTTATCTGTTCCTCCTCCTGTCGGAAAACTCTCTGTCCTCTCACTGGAATCCACAGACATATCTGCTGACACATCTCCTTCCCCTGCTGCACTAATCTCCAGCCCAGCTCATATCAACATGGCAGCTCCTCCTTTACCCCAAGATCTGCTCCCCCCCCTTCACTTACCCACACAAGGGCCACTCAGGACTCATCATCTGTTTGTCTGGGGGGGGTGGAGAGGTTCTGGGGTCAGACCAGACCCATGGAAATGAGGTCCAAATGGGACACTGAGAATTCCCAAAGCTGCAGCTTTTCCCTCACATTCCCATAGCACTGAACTGTGTCACTGTGCTGACTGACACATGGACCACTTACACACACACTAACACACAGGCACACTAACACACACTCACACTAACTCACACTAACACACACTCACACTAATACACACACTAACACACACTCACACTAACACACACTAACACACACTCACACTAACACACACTCACACTAACACACACTCACACTAACACACACTCACACTAACACAAACACTAACACACACTCACACTAACACACACTCACACTAACACACACTAACACTCACACTAACACACACTCACACTAACACACACTAACACACACTCACACTAACACACACTCACACTAACACACACTCACACTAACACAAACACTAACACACACTCACACACACTCACACTAACACACACTCACACTAACACACACTCACACTAACACTCACACTAACACACACTCACACTAACACACACACTAACACACAAACACTAACACACAGGCACACTAACACACACACACAATCTAACAAACACACTAACACACTCACACTAACACACAGACACACACTCTAACAAACACACTAACACACACACACTAACACACAGACACACTAACATAAGCACACACACAGTGAAATGCACTTTCTAACACACACTCACACTAAGATACACTAACACACACAAACATGATACTGCTCGTAAAAACAACAACTAACAAGAGATTTGTTCCAGGAGATCCAAATAAAAACCAGATGGGAAGGACCAGAGCCAGAATGTTTCCTCCTCTGTGTTACTTGTCCTTTATGTAATTACTGATTCCTGGTAACTCACTGCAACAGCTCCACATCTCCCCTCAATGTTCTGTGGGACAGAGGAGCTTGCACTCAATCTACACTGCCAACTGAACACGTCTCTGAGCTGGATGAGGGCTCTGTGTTGCTAACAAGTTTGGAAATGAGGGGGCACAGACTGCAGGGGACCTGCTGTATTTTATCTTCACAATTGAATGGGTTGTGCGTTGCAGCACAGGAAGGCGACCCACTTTTATACCCACAACAGGGAGTCTATTTGCTGCTACTCATGGGCCTCACTCTACTTCCTGTGCAGGGGAGTGGCTATTTGAGTCATGTGACTGCTCTAGTAAGTGCTAAATGAGTTCTGTAGGCCCATCGTGGAATTGCTTCTACTCGCGGCCCATAAGGGGGTTCCCCTGATTACAGAACTGTCTGAGAGGAGAGGAACATTGTATGAGCCAGAGAAAACCAGTTCATTTAGGGATATGAATATGAATGTGCCCAGTATAAGTCCCAGAGCCAGTCATGTCCATTCTTTCATCTCACACATTAGCCCCCCGGGATTCTGCACCAGTGCTCTGAGGCACCCACTAACCCATCCACTCACTCACTAACCCACCCACTCACTCACTAACCCACCCACTCACCCACCCACTCACCCACTCACTCACCCACCCACCCACTCACTAACCCACTCACTCACTAACCCACTCACTCACTCACCCACCCACACTGGTGCCCCTCTCTGTAGCTCAATTCACTTGTTACTTAACCTCACCCCTCCTGCCTCAGTGCCCTTGTGCCAACTTCTATATTTAACTCATCAATAAATATGTGACCAACAGAGAGATGGAAGTGGCTCCCTGCAACATGATTACTTGCCCAGCCTGGGAGACTTTATCCTAAAGGGGAAGTAAACCCAAATATAATATGTTGCCTAATTAGAGGAAATCACATGACACAAATCTTTCCCATATCCATTCATTCCTCATTCTCACTGGGTTTATAGTTCTGTGTAACTGTCATTGTGTCTGTCCCTTTCTCTTCTCTGCACTGCTGCCTCTGACTCCTGATACAACTTCCCAATATCCATTCATTCCTCATTCTCACTGGGTTTATAGTTCTGTGTAACTGTCATTGTGTCTGTCCCTTTCTCTGCACTGCTGCTTCTGACTCCTGATACAACTTCCCAATATCCATTTATTCCTCATTCTCACTGGGTTTATAGTTCTGTGTAACTGTCATTGTGTCTGTCCCTTTCTCTTCTCTGCACTGCTGCCTCTGACTCCTGATACAACTTCCCAATATCCATTCATTCCTCATTCTCACTGGGTTATAGTTCTGTGTAACTGTCATTGTGTCTGTCCCTTTCTCTGCACTGCTGCTTCTGACTCCTGATACAACTTCCCAATATCCATTCATTCCTCATTCTCACTGGGTTTATAGTTCTGTGTAACTGTCATTGTGTCTGTCCCTTTCTCTTCTCTGCACTGCTGCTTCTGACTCCTGATACAACTTCCCAATATCCATTCATTCCTCATTCTCACTGGGTTTATAGTTCTGTGTAACTGTCATTGTGTCTGTCCCTTTCTCTGCACTGCTGCCTCTGACTCCTGATACAACTTCCCAATATCCATTCATTCCTCATTCTCACTGGGTTTATAGTTCTGTGTAACTGTCATTGTGTCTGTCCGTTTCTCTGCACTGCTGCTTCTGACTCCTGATACAACTTCCCAATATCCATTCATTCCTCATTCTCACTGGGTTTATAGTTCTGTGTAACTGTCATTGTGTCTGTCCCTTTCTCTGCACTGCTGCTTCTGACTCCTGATACAACTTCCCAATATCCATTCATTCCTCATTCTCACTGGGTTTATAGTTCTGTGTAACTGTCATTGTGTCTGTCCCTTTCTCTTCTCTGCACTGCTGCTTCTGACTCCTGATACAACTTCCCAATATCCATTCATTCCTCATTCTCACTGGGTTTATAGTTCTGTGTAACTGTCATTGTGTCTGTCCCTTTCTCTGCACTGCTGCTTCTGACTCCTGATACAACTTCCCAATATCCATTCATTCCTCATTCTCACTGGGTTTATAGTTCTGTGTAACTGTCATTGTGTCTGTCCCTTTCTCTGCACTGCTGCTTCTGACTCCTGATACAACTTCCCAATATCCATCCATTCCTCATTCTCACTGGGTTTATAGTTCTGTGTAACTGTCATTGTGTCTGTCCCTTTCTCTTCTCTGCACTGCTGCTTCTGACTCCTGATACAACTTCCCAATATCCATTTATTCCTCATTCTCACTGGGTTTATAGTTCTGTGTAACTGTCATTGTGTCTGTCCCTTTCTCTTCTCTGCACTGCTGCCTCTGACTCCTGATACAACTTCCCAATATCCATTCATTCCTCATTCTCACTGGGTTATAGTTCTGTGTAACTGTCATTGTGTCTGTCCCTTTCTCTGCACTGCTGCTTCTGACTCCTGATACAACTTCCCAATATCCATTCATTCCTCATTCTCACTGGGTTTATAGTTCTGTGTAACTGTCATTGTGTCTGTCCCTTTCTCTTCTCTGCACTGCTGCTTCTGACTCCTGATACAACTTCCCAATATCCATTCATTCCTCATTCTCACTGGGTTTATAGTTCTGTGTAACTGTCATTGTGTCTGTCCCTTTCTCTGCACTGCTGCCTCTGACTCCTGATACAACTTCCCAATATCCATTCATTCCTCATTCTCACTGGGTTTATAGTTCTGTGTAACTGTCATTGTGTCTGTCCGTTTCTCTGCACTGCTGCTTCTGACTCCTGATACAACTTCCCAATATCCATTCATTCCTCATTCTCACTGGGTTTATAGTTCTGTGTAACTGTCATTGTGTCTGTCCCTTTCTCTGCACTGCTGCTTCTGACTCCTGATACAACTTCCCAATATCCATTCATTCCTCATTCTCACTGGGTTTATAGTTCTGTGTAACTGTCATTGTGTCTGTCCCTTTCTCTTCTCTGCACTGCTGCTTCTGACTCCTGATACAACTTCCCAATATCCATTCATTCCTCATTCTCACTGGGTTTATAGTTCTGTGTAACTGTCATTGTGTCTGTCCCTTTCTCTTCTCTGCACTGCTGCTTCTGACTCCTGATACAACTTCCCAATATCCATTCATTCCTCATTCTCACTGGGTTTATAGTTCTGTGTAACTGTCATTGTGTCTGTCCCTTTCTCTGCACTGCTGCTTCTGACTCCTGATACAACTTCCCAATATCCATTCATTCCTCATTCTCACTGGGTTTATAGTTCTGTGTAACTGTCATTGTGTCTGTCCCTTTCTCTGCACTGCTGCTTCTGACTCCTGATACAACTTCCCAATATCCATTCATTCCTCATTCTCACTGGGTTTATAGTTCTGTGTAACTGTCATTGTGTCTGTCCCTTTCTCTTCTCTGCACTGCTGCTTCTGACTCCTGATACAACTTCCCAATATCCATTCATTCCTCATTCTCACTGGGTTTATAGTTCTGTGTAACTGTCATTGTGTCTGTCCCTTTCTCTGCACTGCTGCTTCTGACTCCTGATACAACTTCCCAATATCCATTTATTCCTCATTCTCACTGGGTTTATAGTTCTGTGTAACTGTCATTGTGTCTGTCCCTTTCTCTTCTCTGCACTGCTGCCTCTGACTCCTGATACAACTTCCCAATATCCATTCATTCCTCATTCTCACTGGGTTATAGTTCTGTGTAACTGTCATTGTGTCTGTCCCTTTCTCTGCACTGCTGCTTCTGACTCCTGATACAACTTCCCAATATCCATTCATTCCTCATTCTCACTGGGTTTATAGTTCTGTGTAACTGTCATTGTGTCTGTCCCTTTCTCTGCACTGCTGCCTCTGACTCCTGATACAACTTCCCAATATCCATTCATTCCTCATTCTCACTGGGTTTATAGTTCTGTGTAACTGTCATTGTGTCTGTCCGTTTCTCTGCACTGCTGCTTCTGACTCCTGATACAACTTCCCAATATCCATTCATTCCTCATTCTCACTGGGTTTATAGTTCTGTGTAACTGTCATTGTGTCTGTCCCTTTCTCTTCTCTGCACTGCTGCTTCTGACTCCTGATACAACTTCCCAATATCCATTCATTCCTCATTCTCACTGGGTTTATAGTTCTGTGTAACTGTCATTGTGTCTGTCCCTTTCTCTGCACTGCTGCTTCTGACTCCTGATACAACTTCCCAATATCCATTCATTCCTCATTCTCACTGGGTTTATAGTTCTGTGTAACTGTCATTGTGTCTGTCCCTTTCTCTTCTCTGCACTGCTGCTTCTGACTCCTGATACAACTTCCCAATATCCATTCATTCCTCATTCTCACTGGGTTTATAGTTCTGTGTAACTGTCATTGTGTCTGTCCCTTTCTCTTCTCTGCACTGCTGCTTCTGACTCCTGATACAACTTCCCAATATCCATTCATTCTTCATTCTCACTGGGTTTATAGTTCTGTGTAACTGTCATTGTGTCTGTCCCTTTCTCTGCACTGCTGCTTCTGACTCCTGATACAACTTCCCAATATCCATTCATTCCTCATTCTCACTGGGTTTATAGTTCTGTGTAACTGTCATTGTGTCTGTCCCTTTCTCTGCACTGCTGCTTCTGACTCCTGATACAACTTCCCAATATCCATTCATTCCTCATTCTCACTGGGTTTATAGTTCTGTGTAACTGTCATTGTGTCTGTCCCTTTCTCTTCTCTGCACTGCTGCCTCTGACTCCTGATACAACAAGAGGTGAATAAACATACATTGTTTCAATGGTACATGTAGTCAGGCTCAGCAGTGCATAAATATAGCCAGCTGCAACTCTGCATCCTCCCCCTGAGAAAGAAGCATTGGAAGATGAAATTAAAAATTGCCCAAACTGTTGAATAAATCGACAAAAATGTCATGAAGTTGTGAGATTCTCTCTGTACTGGTGGGTACAATAGATAGCTTCAAGAAAGGGTCGGATGCCTTTTTCCAAGAATGCAAGATTACTGATATTAACCCTTTTTGTCCAAACTTTTGCCCTGAGTTTTCAGGAAATAAGAGACAATCTCTGATTGGATATCCCTCCCTCCTTCTCACTAAGCAAATAAAAGGGCAGGAATTAATTTAGCTTAGCACAGAATTCAATGAATTTGTTCCTCTTTTAACCTCAACTGCTATGCCCCGTCATCAGCACGGACAGAAGGACGGTCCATCTCCAACGCGGACAGAAGGACACTCTGTCATGAACAGAAGGACGTTCCATCTCCATCATGTACAGGACGCTCCATCTCCATCATGTACAGAAGGAAGCTCCATCTCCATCACAGACAGAAGGACGCTCCATCTCCATCATGTACAGAAGGAAGCTCCATCTCCATCACAGACAGAAGGACGCTCCATCTCCATCACAGACAGAAGGACGCTCCATCTCCATCACAGACAGAAGGATGCTCCATCTCCATCACAGAAAGAAGGACACTCCATCTCCATCACAGAAAGAAGGACACTCCATCTCCATCACAGAAAGAAGGACACTCCATCTCCATCACAGACAGAAGGATGCTCCATCTCCATCATGTACAGAAGGAAGCTCCATCTCCATCACAGACAGAAGGACGCTCCATCTCCATCACAGACAGAAGGACGCTCCATCTCCATCACAGACAGAAGGATGCTCCATCTCCATCACAGACAGAAGGATGCTCCATCTCCATCACAGAAAGAAGGACACTTCATCTCCATCACAGACAGAAGGAAGCTCCATCTCCATCATGTACAGAAGGAAGCTCCATCTCCATCACAGACAGAAGGAAGCTCCATCTCCATCATGTACAGAAGGAAGCTCCATCTCCATCACAGACAGAAGGAAGCTCCATCTCCATGACGTACAGAAGGACGCTCCATGACGTAAAGAAAGAAGCTCCATCTCCATCACAGACAGAAGGACGCTCCATCTCCATCACAGACAGAAGGACGCTCCATCTCCATCACAGACAGAAGGACGCTCCATCTCCATCACAGACAGAAGGAAGCTCCATCTCCATCACAGACAGAAGGACGCTCCATCTCCATCACAGACAGAAGGATGCTCCATCTCCATCACAGACAGAAGGAAGCTCCATCTCCATGACATACAGAAGGACGCTCCATGACGTACAGAAAGAAGCTCCATCTCTATCACAGACAGAATGAAATTCCATCACAGACAGAAGGACGCTCCACTATCTCTATGACGGACAGGACGTTCCATCTCCACCACGGACAGACGGGAGTTATTTCAGCAGGTTAATAAGAGGGATGTGATGTCACAGAGGATGAGGGAAAGAGTAAAGAAGGAAAGTGAGTCAGAGCGAGTGAGCGACATGTGAACTGCTCAGCATGACTCATCGCTCAGAAACTTTCCTCTCTATCAACTCCCTGACACCCACTCACTGTAAGTGTCATAGGAACAATCCCTTCCATTCATTGGCCTCCAGGGACACCCTATTTATTTCTCATGGACCTTGTGGCCCAGTCCCCCACTTCCCTGTACGGATCTAATAATAATTGTTTCAGTGAAAGTGACATTCATACTAATACCCCAATGTCAGGGGCTCCCCCCCCAGCCCTTGTGCAACACACTTCCCCAGAATTGGACCCCAAAGTCTCATTCACCAACACAACATAAGCCAGGAAAGTGCTGGGCTCCTATTTGCTATCTAAGATAAAAAACACAGTGACAGACTGAGGCTTCCTTCACAATAAAACTTTCTTTTGCAGTTTCTACTTCCGGTCGGCACAACTCCCATAATCTGATCCAATTGCACAACCCTGTGTCCTGTTTGTGGCACCAAACTGTGTAACCTTGGCTACAAAACATGCCCAGCAAAATAATATGCCAAAAATTGTGAGCTAATGGGCCCAGTCTGAAGGACAGTTAGGGGGAGATTTGGGGTGAGTGTTTATTTGTACCCTGGGTACCCCTGGAACTATAGCAGGGTGACACCCCAATGTTTCTATATATCTGTAACCTTGTTATGAGCTAAGGGGGCCCAGTCTGAAGGTCAGTTAGGGGGAGATTTGGGGTGAGTGTTTATTTGTGCCCTGGGTACCCCTGGAACTATAGCAGGGTGACTGTTACCCCAATGTTTCTATATATCTGTAACTTTGTTATGAGCTAAGGGGGCCCAGTCTGAAGGTCAGTTAGGGGGAGATTTGGGGTGAATGCTTATTTCTACCCTGGGTACCCCTGGAACTATAGCAGGGTGACACCCCAATGTTTCTATATATCTGTAACCTTGTTATGAGCTAAGGGGGCCCAGTCTGAAGGTCAGTTAGAGGGAGATTTAGGGTGAGTGCTTATTTGTACCCTGGGTACCCCTGGAACTATAGCAGGATGACACCCCAATGTTTCTATATATCTGTAACCTTGTTATGAGCTAAGGGGGCCCAGTCTGAAGGTCAGTTAGGGGGAGATGTAGTAGTGCTCACACTATAGTAGTAACATGATGTAGAACTGACCCAGTTACTCAGGAGTCCAGTGGCTGGAGCTGAGGGATGTGCAGTGGATCAGGTGGGAATAGTACAGGCAGATGGGGGCTATATCCGTTGAATGAATCACCTGTTCCTGGAATAACCCCTCAGTAACCGGAGTGGAGTGCACTATTATTAGACTGGCACGGATTCGCTGGACCGGAAACCGATCCATAGCAACAGAATTTGTCTTTTCCAACCTCTCCCACCAGGTCTGCGCAGGGAGACAGACAGCACCCAAATTATACCCCACCCATGTGTACAGCTGCTCACATGGACACCCCCCTTCAATGTGAATAATGTAGGACTAGAGTCACCCTGCTGGACTACAGCCGGCACCCCCTCATATTGCTTTCTGTCTTGTAATTATTATTATTATTATAATGTACAAGTATTTACTGTGTTGGGGGTGTGTAAAGGCAAAGTATTCCAACAAAAAAAACTGTGATTTTTACAGTTTAATGATTAAGGAGAGAATTTTGCAGCTCAGTACAAAAGTAATAAAAGAGGGGGGTCAGACACGCTAGATAAAAACCCTTGAGATTCAGTGTAAGTGAATGATTCAATGATTGTGAATAGAGATCTCGCACCCACAGCACCCACAGCACCCCCAGCACCCCCAGCACCCACCTCCGCAGCCTGAGTCTCCTGGTGCAGCAGCGTCAGTCCAGTCAAATCCTCCAGGAACGAATGAGACGAGTTGAAAGCTTTGGCCAAGAACTGGAATCCATCAGTCTCGTACTGATCAATAACCTGCGGAGCACGACACACAGTCACGTCATATACAACATTAATTTACAATATCATTTCTTCAGGGCCCCTAAAACTCTCCTGAAATAGACACTGAGCAGGGAATGAGAATACCCACATAATGTCTCTCATTCTAAACAATGGGTAGGGAATAATACCCGAGTACTGTCTCCCACACTGAGCAGGAAATGAGAATACTGGAGCAACATGAAGCTTTTATCAGTAACAAGAAAACATGCAGTTTTGGGGGGTCAGTGTAGTTGGTGGAATAAGGAGAAGTAACAGGATTTTGGGGAGTAGGACAACTCATATATATATTAATCACCTGACTGCCATTGAGTAATGGGGCTCCAAGTAAAGAACCCTTCCCCCCAATGATTAAGTGTAACAGAGGCCCTCCTGCTCATTAATGTAACGGGGGGGGGGGGGGGGCAAGAGAGACAGGAGTAGAAAATTGGGAAGAAGAAGTGGGGGATCTGGATTGTGATGTGGAAGGAGCCCCCCCCCCCTCATGGTGAGTGATCAGTTCCTGCTGCAAAATTAACAGGAGGCTCCCTGCACCCCAATACACAGTGACCTTTCTGTACAACTTCTGACACCCGGTGACCCATTTGTGGGAGGTTTCATGTTGGGACATGTGGGGGCCAGGGGTGCAAGCTCTTCTACATAGAAACTTGTTTGTCAGCTCATTAGCCAACCTGCGGGAAACTAAATGTGGCACATGTGGGTCAGCGGCTACACAAGTCAAATTGCCATTTGTGAGTGGCCGGGGGGGGTTCATGTACTGCTGATAGAGGGGTGTACTAGGTATTATATTGGTCTGGGGGGCTGTATACTGCTGATAGAGGGGTGTACAAGGTACAAGAGGGGGGGGGGGCTGTGTATAATGAGCTGAGAGCCAGTAGGCAGTTGCACAAGGCAGGGAGGGACAAGACATAAGCCCAGCTACATTCCACCAGCCAGGCCACTGTTAGCCTTCATGGCAATGATTCATTATGGGGATGTTTGTGTAGCAATGCCCCCCCCCATGTGCTCCTTCACCACATTTGATGGTATAACAATTACATACTGGGCCTGTACCACTGGCAGCTTGGGGGGGGGGGCAGTAACTACAAAGGATCAGCTGGAGCTCAGGCAAACTCAGGTCTAAAGTGAAGGAGGGACCTTCCTGCCCATTAGTGAAGAGGAAAGGCTTCCCGGGGGGCACAGGCTGCACAAACAGGAAAGGGAGGACAGGAAGGAAATGGGCCGGGAAATGAGAGGTGCACTTATTATATTGGGAAGCACCAACCCAAACACCAACAGCACAATCCTACCCCCAGCCTCCCCTGGGAACCAACCTCCGGACTCCTAATATGGGCCAGGAACCCCCCCAGTCACTAACACAATGGGCCCCTGTATAATCGCTGTACAGCGCTGGGGATTATGTTGGTGCCATGCAAATAACATATAATAATAATGAATATATGAGCCTGTTGCTACTGCTGCCGATTTCCAGTCATGAGGAACAATGGCTGACACTCTCCCCCCACATAAAGGCCCCTTTGTTTGTGCCGTCACATTGAGCCCAAATGAAAAACTAAAGGGAAACTTTCGCAAACACACAAACACTCGCTTTGTTCCCAGTTTCCCACAGTGAATGAAGTGCAGAGACCGGAGCCCGAGGGGAGGGATCAGGTTTCAGCCACATTACTGTGTTTGGGCAGCAGTCACCCCACTCCCTACAAACAAACCCCCCTTCCCTCAGGGCCACTAACATTAAATATGGAAATGAGTTTTTTCTTGGCCTGCGGTAAATGGATGAAATCACCAAAAACAGACCGTTTTATTGCTCAGAACAGATGTTTAGTTGCACGTAATCAAATCCCTCCCCTCCTCCTGTTCAATTATTAGCATTAGAAACTGTCAGCTGCCATCTTTGTGCCCTAGCCCCACCCACTGCTTGCCCCTCCCATGCCCAGGAACGTGACTTCCCCTATAAATGCCCATAGAGGGTCATATCTTTCCTTTAGACTCTAGGCCAACGTGCCCCTGTAAGTTGCCTCACTGCACCCTGACCATTCTGTCCCAAGCACTGGGAATATTTGGGAAGGTGGGTGTGATACCAGCACTGGTTCCCATTGGGCTGAACACATATGGCCCATTCCCAAATACTTTATTCCCTAGAATTCCCATCCCAAGCACTGAGCTGCTGCTTCCAATAGATCAAGAACAGAGAAGAAGAATCAGAGTCCCATCTTGGATGAGCTGTGGTTCTAATGAGGGACTGTAGGAAACCCAGAGAGATGGCGCCTCCTGTGGCAGAATGAAGTCACTGCAGGCACCAGGGGTAAAGCCATAAGTGACTGATACCACAGACTGGGGCAGAATTACAGCAGACTCTATGACTGCTGGGGGTTCAGAGGGGCAAATCTCGGGACACTTAATATCCAGACATAAGACATTTAGAAATAATGGGCTCTTATTGGGTCCCTTTGTTCTGCTTCCTTAGAGCCACGGCAGGGAATGGCTCTGCCAACGTCTGTCTATAAAGCAGCTCATGGCACGAGGATGGGCAGGAACTCATCACTGTATAACATATGGGCCGAACCTGCACCCCTCAAGCTGAATTACTCGCAGAACATGGAGACAGGCGTTTAATCTGTGCACTCGGCCCATATAGAAATAATGGACTAATGGTGTGTATTTAGGGTTGCCACCTGGCCGCCATTTTATTGGCCTGGACGATAAAAATGACGGTTGATCCCAATGTTAATAATAGGGAAAAAGGCCGGTATTTTTTTCCAGAAAAGGTGGCAACCCTATGTTTTCTATAAGCAGTTCTATAAGCAGTACTTCAGCGTGACCATTCATTGTAGAGAGCCCTTCAAGTTAGGGAAGTATAACGCTATGTTGGGCTGCCCCCCCTATTCTCACCACCGTCCAACTCCGCTGCCCTAAGCGTTTCACCGTATCAGCGGCTTCTTCAGGGGCACCGGTGACTTATAATGATTATTGCACCATCACACGACCACCGGTGCAGTTTTTAGTTTTGTGCTTTTATGGACACGTCCAGCACTGAGCTGTTAAACGCACTGGGTCTGTTGGTTGTGCCATAACGTTCACTCATGGTGTCTTCTATTTTCATCCGCTTTATTAAAACTTATATTTTAAAGAATGATGTGGGATCACTATTTATAATAGCATTGGCGGTCTGAAATGGGTTACTGAGAGTTGTGGGGCAGGCATTCAGGCTATCTGGATCTCTGACCCTCACTTCAGTTGTTTTATATAGTGCAATATAAATGCCGTACAAAGCATCAGTATGGTGCAGCTACAACACGTACCTTGGGAGAACAGGCAGTGCACTTGTCAAATGCGAGACTCACAGGCAACACATTGTCAAACCTCGACAAAAAGCCTCGAATCTGGAAAGGAAAGAAAATGTTGTAAGAGAAATCCAAATATCTCTATGGAAAAGATAAAGGCACCAGAAACTTAAAATCTGGGGACAAATAATCAATGGAACAACCGCGCCATCTTGTGTCTGAACAACTGAACTGCACAACAGCAACTGAATGTGGGACTGGGTCAGGCCTTCAGCTCTCTGATGCTACAATGCTCAGATAGAATACACAGCACTTATATACTGTAAGGTGGGACTAACAAGTGAGGGGTTAGGTGGGCGAGAAAGCCAATCCACACACTTTGGATAAAAATCACTGTCCAGCTTTATTGAAGAAATTAAAACAACAGACAGGCATCTTTAGCAGTTGTACTCCTACCCTATGACATGTAGAATCACCTGACGCGTTTCATGCCCCCTTCTGGCACTTCATCAGAGAGTGAGTTTCCTCTCTCTCTCTATATCCTCATTGGGACTAACAAGTGAGCCTGGTAATATTGGCTGATAGGATACACAGCACTTATATAAGGTGGGACTGGGAAGGGAGTTATTTAAAGCAACAACAGATTTATTTCAACAATTTACCTGATGTGGCACAAGACCCAGAGATGTCGGGGGCTCATTCATACGGTCGTCACTGCTGCTAGCGACTGCGTAACCTCTGAAATAAGATCAAAGGTGCTGACATTAAAGGCTTTGTGAATTTGTGAGTAACTGTTGGAAGAAGAATATGATATATGGCAGCTCCCACCCATACGTATACAGATAAGATGCTGACGTTACCCTTCGGGGTGCTGGATGACGGACACCATAAGCTCCACGGCTAATGCTCCGGCAATCATGGCCAGTCCTGGTCGGCTCACAGTGCACTGCTGGTCCAGAGTGCGGTCCCTGGTGGACTGAAACACAAAGTCACTCATGGGACAGACTACTGCTTCTGAGCTCTAGCCCTGCTGCTCCCCCCAGGGACCCCACAAACTGACAGAAAGGAAGTCTGAGGAACATGACAGATAGTGATTAATATGAGTCTGGTCATAGGCAGGTGAGTGGCCCAGGGGTGGGGGTAGGTACTATCATTACAGACCCAGACTGAGGGGGCAACTCACATCACCTGGCGCCACCACATCGTTACAGAAATAACAGCCCAATCGGTGGCCGGGGATATTGGAGAAGAGGGAGGAGCCTAAGAGATCAGAAGAGTTGGCCCCCTCTGCCCCCGCATTGTCCTTCGTCGGCTTCTTCAGTCCGTGTCTCATCACCACAAACGTGTCAAACCCCAGCGCCGCGTTAATGACCAACTGCAACGGGCAAAACAAGGGGCGTCAGGGAGGAACAGGGGGGGGGTATAAAACAAACACAACATTATATCAACCTGTGGGGGGGCTGCTGAGATCATATGGAACACAGGGAAAATAAAGGGTAAATATTCACATGGCGACACCAGGAATATGAGAACATGAGAGAGTGGGGCCGACACCCCCCCAATTGTCTCATATTAACC
This sequence comes from Xenopus laevis, assembly GCF_017654675.1. Classification (NCBI taxonomy): domain Eukaryota; kingdom Metazoa; phylum Chordata; class Amphibia; order Anura; family Pipidae; genus Xenopus; species Xenopus laevis. Next base: position 154,235,646 of record NC_054377.1, on the reverse strand, counting down.
CCCCCACACACACTTTGTGACTAACACTTCCCAAAATCCCCTCTGACTCCCCCTGATGTGTCACTGGGTGGAATAACCAGCGAGGGGGGATTGTGCCAAAATAAATGTGCAAGAAAAGCAGAAATTCTGCAAAGGTCCCACTCACCCCCCCTTCTCTGCAATGGATTGTGGGTAATTGGGTAACATTATCCCTTATAATACACAAGTGATACTCAGAGTTCCCTGTATAACTCAGCCTGCAGCCTTGTGTCTTTATATGGTCACAGAACAACCCCTCAGTGACTTCTAATATCCTTATCATTTACAGTAGGGGGTACATTATCCCTTATAATAAATGAGTGACACTCAGAGTTCCCTGTATAACTCAGCCTGTAGCCTTGTGCCTTTATATGGTCACAGAACAACCCCTCAGTGACTTCTAATATCCTTATCATTTACAGTAGGGGGTACATTATCCCTTATAATACATGAGTGATACTCAGAGTTCCCTGTATAACTCAGCCTGCAGCCTTGTGCCTTTATATGGTCACAGAACAACCCCTCAGTGACTTCTAATATCCTTATCATTTACAGTAGGGGGTACATTATCCCTTATAATACACGAGTGATACTCAGTGTTCCCTGTATAACTCAGCCTGCAGCCTTGTGCCTTTATATGGTCACAGAACAACCCCTCAGTGACTTCTAATATCCTTATCATTTACAGTAGGGGGTACATTATCCCTTATAATACATGAGTGATACTCAGAGTTCCCTGTATAACTCAGCCTGCAGCCTTGTGCCTTTATATGGTCACAGAACAACCCCTCAGTGACTTCTAATATCCTTATCATTTACAGTAGGGGGTACATTATCCCTTATAATACATGAGTGATACTCAGAGTTCCCTGTATAACTCAGCCTGCAGCCTTGTGCCTTTATATGGTCACAGAACAACCCCTCAGTGACTTCTAATATCCTTATCATTTACAGTAGGGGGTACATTATCCCTTATAATACAGGAGTGATACTCAGAGTTCCCTGTATAACTCAGCCTGAATGACCACACAAATCTCTGTTGTGGGTTAATAAGAAGTTCTGAGCCGCAGGCAGTCGGTACCTTTTTCTGACTGGCAGCAATGACAGTTGGGAGCCAGCGACTCTCCCTCGTGTCCATCAGTAGAAACACCACATCATGTTCAGCAATAAGATCCTCCAGTTTCTTTACGTCTGTCTGGGCCTGTTCTACTGTCTCTTTGGAGAAATGGACCGGATGCCCCGGCATTGGGATACTCATGTTGAATCCTCTGGAATTCTGGGGAAAAATTCAAAGGGTTTAAACAAGCAGCAAAGTGGCACATGGGTTCTATTTTGTCAAATGAGAGGCACACAGTGTCCCCAGCAAATCAGCCCGACAGGAACCAGTGGAATCAATTTCTGCTCATTGGACTCAACAATGTGCAGAATTTCCCTTCCACAAGTAACGACATCTGTGGTCTCTCTAGGGAATGAAACTGCCATATTGTCTGCTCTATCTACCTGCACTAACTGCCACCTCCATCTCTTTCTGCTGCATGTCACACATTCCTTCCCCCACTGTTGCTATAGGCACCATCTCTCCCTACTATACCTGCTATCCCACAGTCACACTCCCTTCCCAGAGACTATTATCCACTGTTACTATAGACACCATCTCTCCCTACTATACCTGCTATCCCACAGTCACACTCCCTTCCCAGAGACTATTATCCACTGTTACTATAGGCACCATCTCTCCCTACTATACCTGCTATCCCACAGTCACACTCCCTTCCCAGAGACTATTATCCCACTGTTACTATAGGCACCATCTCTCCCTACTATACCTGCTATCTCACAGTCACACTCCCTTCCCAGAGACTATTATCCACTGTTACTATAGACACCATCTCTCCCTACTATACCTGCTATCTCACAGTCACACTCCCTTCCCAGAGACTATTATCCCACTGTTACTATAGGCACCATCTCTCCCTACTATACCTGCTATCTCACAGTCACACTCCCTTCCCAGAGACTATTATCCACTGTTACTATTAGACACCATCTCTCCCTACTATACCTACTATCCCACAGTCACACTCCCCTTCCCAGAGACTATTATCCCACTGTTACTATAGGCACCATCTCTCCCTACTATACCTGCTATCCCACAGTCACACTCCCTTCCCAGAGACCTATTATCCCACTGTTACTATAGGCACCATCTCTCCCTACTATACCTGCTATCTCACAGTCACACTCCCTTCCCAGAGACTATTATCCACTGTTACTGATAGACACCATCTCTCCCTACTATACCTGCTATCCCATAGTCCACACTCCCTTCCCAGAGACTATTATCCACTGTTACTATAGGCACCATCTCTCCCTACTATACCTGCTATCCCACAGTCACACTCCCTTCCCAGAGACTATTATCCACTGTTACTATAGGCACCATCTCTCCCTACTATACCTGCTATCCCACAGTCACACTCCCTTCCCAGAGACTATTATCCACTGTTACTATAGGCACCATCTCTCCCTACTATACCTGCTATCCCACAGTCACACTCCCCTTCCAGAGACTATTATCCACTGTTACTATAGGCACCATCTCTCCCTACTATAACTGCTATCCCACAGTCCACACTCTCTTCCCAGAGACTATTATCCACTGTTACTATAGGCTCCATCTCTCCCTACTATACCTGCTATCCCACAGTCACACTCCCTTCCCAGAGACTATTATCCCACTGTTACTATAAGGCACCATCTCTCCCTACTATAACCTGCTATCCCACAGTCACACTCCCTTCCCAGAGACTATTATCCACTGTTACTATAGGCACCATCTCTCCCTACTATACCTGCTATCCCACAAGTCACACTCCCTTCCAGAGACTATTATCCACTGTTACTATAGGCACCATCTCTCCCTACTATACCTGCTATCCCACAGTCACACTCCCTTCCCAGAGACTATTATCCACTGTTACTATAGGCACCATCTCTCCCTACTATACCTGCTATCCCACAGTCACACTCCCTTCCCAGAGACTATTATCCCACTGTTACTATAGGCACCATCTCTCCCTACTATAACTGCTATCCCACAGTCACACTCTCTTCCCAGAGACTATTATCCACTGTTACTATAGGCTCCATCTCTCCCTACTATACCTGCTATCCCACAGTCACACTCCCTTCCCAGAGACTATTATCCCACTGTTACTATAGGCACCATCTCTCCCTACTATACCTGCTATCCCACAGTCACACTCCCTTCCCAGAGACTATTATCCACTGTTACTATAGACACCATCTCTCCCTACTATACCTGCTATCCCACAGTCACACTCCCTTCCCAGAGACTATTATCCACTGTTACTATAGACACCATCTCTCCCTACTATACCTGCTATCCCACAGTCACACTCCCTTCCCAGAGACTATTATCCCCACTGTTACTATAGACACATCTCTCCCTACTATACCTGCTATCCCACAGTCACACTCCCTTCCCAGAGACTATTATCCCACTGTTACTATAGACACATCTCTCCCTACTATACCTGCTATCCCACAGTCACACTCCCTTCCCAGAGACTATTATCCCACTGTTACTATAGGACACATCTCTCCCTACTATACCTGCTATCCCACAGTCACACTCCCTTCCCAGAGGACTATTATCCACTGTTACTATAGACACATCTCTCCCTACTATACCTGCTATCCCACAGTCACACTCCCTTTCCCAGAGACTATTATCCACTGTTACTATAGACACATCTCTCCCTACTATACCTGCTATCCCACAGTCACACTCCCTTCCCAGAGACTATTATCCACTGTTACTATAGACACATCTCTCCCTACTATACCTGCTATCCCACAGTCACACTCCCTTCCCAGAGACTATTATCCCACTGTTACTATAGGCACCATCTCTCCCTACTATACCTGCTATCCCACAGTCACACTCCCTTCCCAGAGACTATTATCCACTGTTACTATAGACACATCTCTCCCTACTATACCTGCTATCCCACAGTCACACTCCCTTCCCAGAGACTATTATCCACTGTTAAGGCCCCCATAGACGCGACGATTCTTCTTTGCGAAACGACCGATTTCAGCGCAGCCCGACCGATTCGTCAAATTATCGTGCGGTTAGTGGGATTCAAACGATCGTACATCTTACGATTTTTCGTCCGACATCTGCCAGGAAATTGATCGGCCAGGTTAAAAAATCTTTGTCGGTCCCAGTACAATCTATGGATGTTTGCAGGGCCAAGCAGGCAGCTCCCCTTTGTTTTCCTGGTAAATTGGTCGTTTTAGTTGATGGACAGTTCGAACGTTCGTACGATGGTTCTCAGAAGATCTTGGTCTCACGATGTGGATTGGATCTGTTGAAAATCTGTACATCTATGGCCAGCTTTACTATAGACACCATCTCTCCCTACTATACCTGCTATCCCACAGACAATGATACATCTCCCAGGCCTGGTCTCTGGGGTGCAATGGAAGACATCTCTGAGTGGTATTAGTTTGAAATCTGCCACTAATGAAATGAGGAGTAATTAGAACAAACTGCAGCAGTGGGGGGTGTAGCTGATTAACAAAACTCTCATCAAAGGTTCATTACAAGTGATAAGACTTCATTTCTGGTTCTAAGTCGGATGAATGGATAATTAAAGGGATTTCATTATGTGGGGGGACGGGCTCGTACAGAGACATTGGGGGATTAATTGGAATATGGAAAAGGCCATTTCTTTCCCCTGATAATTAGTGGTTGTTGAGTAACAGGCAGAGATGGGGGTACAGAGTGGTACAGTGAGTGAGCTGATGGGGGAACTGGGGGGCAGATTCACAATATACAGTAAATTGGTTTTTATATTTCACATCAATATTCCAGTTTTATTACGGATCTCAGTTTCAGCCCCCTGGGGTAGATGTACATTGGGGTCCCCCAGGAGTCTGTCCGTGCCCATTATTGTTCCCGATGTTTATATACAGGACACTCACCACACCAGGGAAAATCTTGTCCAGCTTTGCCGCTGCCACATGAGCTTTGGGGTCGCCCCCTCCCAGGCAGTCGGAGAAGTCATAGAGGGGCTGCCGCACGGGGTTGGAGTAGGAGATCTTGGCATTGTCCACGAAGGTGATGTGTCTGACCCCCCAGCCCTGGGGCAGAAACAAACAGTATTAGTGCTCTACCCCCAGTGCAGAATCACAGTAATGGGGCCCCGACTCCTCTCCCCCCTGACGTGGCACATCCATATCAGTACTACATGTTTATTCAATATCCCAAAACCCACTGCCTCCTCCAAGTCATGTGATCCTGGCTGCAATTGAAGGTAAAATCCTGTGTATTGTACATTGTGAATAAATAACTGTGTCCCAAGACCCTCCATGGGGTGATAAAGCTCTGCTCCACGTGTGTCACAACTCACCATTAGTGCCCTCGCCACATTGCAGCCCAGCGTGCCGGCCCCCAGGAGCAAACACTTTGTATTAATCACTTTGTCCAAGTCCAGAGTTGGGACCAGTCTCCAGCGCATGAGCTTCAGGTTCAGGTCAACAGACGATTCAGCCAACCTGCCGGCACAGCAAAGGGTTAAGTTTAGCTTTGTGCCCATTCCCTCCATCATTGTACATTGTGCATTGTGCATTGCTTATACCTCATCCTGTCTCTACTTCCTTTGCACGGGGGAGTGTATTTCCTGGTACTCGTGTGACTGTCTCTACTTCCTTTGCACGGGGGAGTGTATTTCCTGGTACTCGTGTGACTGTCTCTACTTCCTTTGCATGGGGGAGTGTATTTCCTGGTACTCATGTGACTGTCTCTACTTCCTTTGCATGGGGGAGTGTATTTCCTGGTACTCATGTGACTGTCTCTACTTCCTTTGCATGGGGGAGTGTATTTCCTGGTACTCATGTGACTGTCTCTACTTCCTTTGCATGGGGGAGTGTATTTCCTGGTACTCATGTGACTGTCTCTACTTCCTTTGCATGGGGGAGTGTATTTCCTGGTACTCGTGTGACTGTCTCTACTTCCTTTGCACTGGGGAGTGTATTTCCTGGTACTCATGTGACTGTCTCTACTTCCTTTGCATGGGGGAGTGTATTTCCTGGTACTCATGTGACTGTCTCTACTTCCTTTGCACTGGGGAGTGTATTTCCTGGTACTCATGTGACTGTCTCTACTTCCTTTGCATGGGGGAGTGTATTTCCTGGTACTCATGTGACTGTCTCTACTTCCTTTGCACGGGGGAGTGTATTTCCTGGTACTCGTGTGACTGTCTCTACTTCCTTTGCACGGGGGAGTGTATTTCCTGGTACTCGTGTGACTGTCTCTACTTCCTTTGCATGGGGGAGTGTATTTCCTGGTACTCATGTGACTGTCTCTACTTCCTTTGCATGGGGGAGTGTATTTCCTGGTACTCGTGTGACTGTCTCTACTTCCTTTGCATGGGGGAGTGTATTTCCTGGTACTCATGTGACTGTCTCTACTTCCTTTGCACGGTGGAGTGTATTTCCTGGTACTCGTGTGACTGTCTCTACTTCCTTTGCACTGGGGAGTGTATTTCCTGGTACTCGTGTGACTGTCTCTACTTCCTTTGCATGAGGGAGTGTATTTCCTGGTACTCATGTGACTGTCTCTACTTCCTTTGCATGAGGGAGTGTATTTCCTGGTACTCATGTGACTGTCTCTACTTCCTTTGCATGGGGGAGCGTATTTCCTGGTACTCATGTGACTGTCTCTACTTCCTTTGCATGGGGGAGTGTATTTCCTGGTACTCGTGTGACTGTCTCTACTTCCTTTGCATGGGGGAGTGTATTTCCT